>NC_090936.1:988747689-989054027 GCF_040938575.1 Ambystoma mexicanum
ATGTCCTCATCCAGATGGGCAATGCAGTGGCACAATTCTACCTCAGTCACCAGGAAGGTACACGATCCCTGTCCCTGGAACATGTAATGAACTCAATAGTACTTGCCTGGAAAGAACAGAATAATGCTTTATTAGAGTTGGCCTACATCTAAGGGTTGAAAAACGGAGTGATGGGCAGCCTGAGCAGGCAGTTTCTCTTATTAGGGGAACTGACTATCCAACAGAGTATCTTCCTTCAGATCTGCTGATGGTATAGCTCGGCTATATCGGATCTCTTTGCCTGAAGAGGGACTTCTGTACTCCCCTCTTACTGCTCCATATCCTAGGAATCCCATGCCCAGTGAACAGATGCCCTGATTTTTCCTTGGCAACAGGGCTCCTAGATTAATTCCCTCCCTTTGACTTACTAACCAGTTTGCTTCCCAGATTCAGAGGAAGTGACTCTCATGATGGTGTTGGTCTCATCTTGGTGGAGAAGATACTGGATCCCCCTCTTCCTGTGCACGTCATCAACACAGGCCTAGCTCCTCCGGCTGTCCCTTTCCACTATGTTGAGCCGTCTTCTCCCAAGCCTCACCCTCTTGCAGCTCAATCTTATGTCATGGCAGCTGAAAACAGTGGGTTCGGTCTTTAAGGCATGTCTGGGGAATTGGCCACTGCCATGCCGTGCTCCAAGAAGCCAGCGATACCAAGGGCCTATGCCAAGTACTGGAGTTCTTTGGGAAATCTTTCAAACTAGGACTGGCTGTTTCTTCCCCCAGGTATCAATTGGCCTCCATCAGGGCATTCAAGGAACTCCTGGAGGGGGAGGGGGATAGAGGGTGTGGAAAGACATAGCAGATGTGGACAAATACGCTTCTCATGTTCTCAGGGGGTATAAGCTCAGCACACCTTGTATCAGAGCTCCCTGCCCTCTGTGTGACCCTTCTCTGATCCTTGACTGCTTCGGGCTCCATTAAGCTTAACTATCTTCCTTCTAGCTGCCAACTTGGCCTGTCAGTTCGGGGAGCTCGGTTCTCTTCTTTGTTTATCCTCTTTCCTGTGCTTTCTCCCTAGCGGCCTGGTTTTGTGCCCCTCAGCAGACCTTTGCCCTAAGATAGTTTCTTTTTCCACTTGCCAAGTTCCGCCCAGGGGGTTGGTGAATGGTGACCATGGTTGTCCCCTGGATGTTGGTAGAATGGCCATGCCTTACTTTAAATGGATTGCTCTTATTAGATCAAGTGGTTGATGGAACTACATTCAGTAATTAGATGATTGAACAATAAAATGTATACTTTTTACTCTTTCAAAATTGAAGTTAACCTGCTATAGGATTCAATATACTCTGCCCATGTCTTGGTGCATCACTGGCCTTATTCAATTAACTTATCAGCTTAATAAGTGGATTATGTCTCAGGCATTGGGATGGGTAATAGCGGTGCCTGATAATGAACATGCCATTCTGGTGGCCTTTGGTCATGGCCATGGTGGGTTGAAACACTCCTCTTCAACTCTGAGCAGGTAGGCCAGGTGCATGATTTCCTTGGCTAATAAGTAGGTCAATTGTCCCTTCTGGCATGGGTTCAGGCGAACAGTCACCAGTGAAATGTCTACCTCTTTCCAATTGTGCATGATGAGAGCAATGTTAACCTACCTAACCACCTTAGAAAATGGGTTTTGCCGAAGCACTAATTCTCTCTGCACAAAAGTATTGTAATTCCATCTACATGGATCTCAAAACAGATTCCATCAGTCAGCTGCAACTACTACACAACATTACTGCCACACTCCTTTTCTCCCTTCAACCTTGAGAGCACAACACGTTGGCCCTGAAAGCTCTGAAATGGCTCCCTATGAGTAAAAAGTCACCTTGAAGGCCCTTGTCACTCACAATAAATGCCCTAACCACTTCCTGCCCAGCATCATGGAGCACAACACACCCAAGTACTTTGAATCTGTTAATTTTAACACATTTTCCGTCATGATTGATGCTCCCTTGTTGCCATCGACTCCAAACATGGAAACAATCTCCCATCAGAAACTCCTGGCAGAAATCAGATCAGAAGATTCTGTCAATAGATTCTGGTGCAAATGTAAAGGTTGGCTGTGGTCAACAACTTTCTCAAACAACTACAGATCAAACTCCCCGTAGACATCTGAACTGTCCTTTAACAGTCTCCAGCACTGTTCCTCAAAGTGCTGCTCTCTACATGTACCTTCCACTGCCCTCTTTCCTGTATTCTTGTAATGTGATTTTGTATTGTGGTTTCCTCCCATCTAGGGATGCGCTGCTGGCAATGTGATCTGTGTGAAAGTGTTCCCATGACCTGCTACTGCAAGTGGTTTCATTGTAATGTGGGTGGCCGTCCAGGGGGCATAAGGGACTGACATTTGGTGGAGAGCGACATGGGCTACACAAGACACCTTCATTAACCATTATCAGCAGTGCCTGTCTATTAGTATTTCAGTCTTTTGTTCTTCTTGAATGCTTAGCATTTGAGTTATTGGGCATACAGCAAATCATCATGAATGGTGTGCATTTGCTTAGATATGCTGGTGTGTCAGTGATAATTCATGGGTCCCAACCCTGCTTTGTATTTCCTCTTCTTTGAGGAGTTGGGAGAGGAACAGGGATGAAGTGCCAAGGGTTGGATTACTGACTAGTAATCTTAATTAGATCAAGTCCTACTCTTCTTCATTCCAGTCCTATTCACCTACCCCTCACTGGGAGAGTTGGGGGCGGTCACCTTACTTCATGGGGCACAGGTGGTTTTGTGATAAGTGCTGCCTTTAATCTTATTTGTGGGATGGAGGAGCCACAGGTGGCAACAAGGTTTAAAAAGAAAAATGAAACATTATGATTGGCTGTTTCAGAGGTGTGGTCCATCTCTTGCTTGAGCACAAGAACGATGAAGAGTAGGACTCGGTGTAATGAAGACGCCATGCCTCTGCCAATCAGACATCATTTAACCATATGAAACAAATTAGGAAGTTATGCCGATACGCTAACTCTTTGGGCCAAATGCTTACAACTACCAGTGTTTTTTTCCAACTTCCTTAGTTTGATTGATGAAATGCAAGGCCTAACCCTCCACCCGCAGCTGCACCCCCTTACCTTTTGGGTCTCTTTGAGGAGGGCACTGTGGAGGCTGGACTCACTCATGCTTCTCTGGGTATTTAGAAGCCTCTTATTTGAAACAGTTTGTGAGAGCCTACTTTCTTTCACCCGGGCGTAGTAAACTGGTCCCAGCATGCTGTCAGGGTCTTGTGGCACTGGACCATTGCTTGTGGTCTGCCGGCCGAAAAGCAGGGACCGAATAACTTTGGTTAAGGCTTGGCTATTGCTCTCTTTCTCCAGCTCAGCCCAGGCTGTAATGCAGCTCTTGCGCCTCTTCATCAGCTGCACCAGTCGCTTGCAGATCACGCCTACAACCTTGGGGATGTGTCGGAGGTTGCGTCCTTCGTTACCATGGAGGAGATGCTTCTGCCGGGCCAAGTACTGTGGGAGTGTGAAGCTGGGGCCCCTGGCAGGTGGCGCATTGGCATAGACCATTCGGATCGAATCGAGGAACTTGGCAAAGTCAGTGACCAGGTTCATCTGTGATAGAGTCTGGATAGAGCCTGGGCGTTGGAGGCGCACAAAACAGATGGCTTCCTGGGGGGTGATGCGCGTGGCATACAGCAGGTAGCAGGCAATGAGAACGCCTAAGGAAGAATGAAGAGCATAGAAGCAAATCCCAACATTAGTAAAAAAAACAATGAAAATTAGAGGGATATTACTGGACAGCAAAACCGATGCAGTATGTTATGTTATGTTAGCATTACCTATAGAGCGCACGGTCACCCAGGGGCATCTTGGCGCTAAAAGAGGGAGACTACGGACAAGACTACGAGCAGCAGTAATCCCAATGCAACATGGCGGCATATCTTATTGTGATCAGAAATGCTCCTGGCATGTTTCATTGGGGTTTTGTCATGCGCTTCATTACGAGCAAGCTGCTTCAATTCATGAGGGTGGACACAGAGGGTGTGGGGACATCAATGATGACTTACAAGCAGGCGGACATTGGGGAATAGCTCACCTACATAACATTACCCTGGATGGAAAAAGGCTGACTTAGGGTTAAGTTCTCAGGTTGAGGGTCTCACAGAGCCAATGCATCCAGGAGTTAGAAGGTCAGCATGTCAGTGGGTTCTCGGGGGTCAGGAATAGGGGCTGTGTTCATTGGCACTTGTGTGAATCCTGGCTTGAAGGCTTGGGCGAGGAAGTGGGTGTCTGAATCTCCTATGGTTCCGCTGGGTTCTCCCATGTTCAGGGAGATCGTTCCAAGGACAGAAATTGCTTTCTTTTTTATTTTTATTTGTTCTTGATTCCATTATAACATAACATAACCTTTACAAAAACATATTATCACATAATCATTACAGTATATATCATATCAAAAGGGATAAGAACAACATTACATATAACTCATTAAAAACTTCTTAAAAACACTTATTTGTCAAAAATAAATTTTGCAATTCATACCAATTGTTTATAAATGAAAAAAATATGCATGAAAAAGATTATCATAAAGAATAGTATGAATTTGAGAGCGTGGTGCATTGTTTCTTACATTGATAAGTTTGTTGAAACACGGGTTCATAACGTATCCCAGGAAACGTACTCAAAATAAAATAAGAAGCAGTCATGATATATCAGTTCAACAGTATTGGAAATTGGCATGATAATACTTTAAACAGAATTGCACGCACTATCATTAACATAAGTGCTTAGTTCCTTTTCTATCAATTTACAGAACCTCATTAAAGCATAAATAAGAGGTTTATAAGTACCTTGCATCATTCTAACCCATAGGAATGTTAAACAGTTGGTGTGGTGGACATTCACAAATTCCATGAGTAGAACAGTTCTTGTGTGTTTAAAGTACGGACAATGTAAAATTAGATGCTTGAATGTTTCAATGGATTCAGTACATAAGGGAAATCTACAGTGCTTACTTTCAGATTTCGTGTCGGACTTGGCCCAATTCGAAATCCATTCTTTGGTGTACAACAGATTAAATTTGAACCATAGGTAAGCTTTTCGCGTGTGATTACAGGGAAATAAAATTATTGATCATATCTAGGTATACGCTTTTTTGTAAATAGATAATATTCCTTGTACAGTTTGTATTTGCCTATTTGTTCAATCATTGTACACCAATCGAGTTTGAATAAATGTTTTTTGCATATGCAGGTCTAATATAGACATCATCCACCGTGATATGAGCCTCAATCAAAATGACCTGGTATTGAGCCAAGGGAATCGTGGGCATTGATTCAATAGTTTCCCTCAAGTCGCCAAATAAGGAATTCGTCCGAGGATACATTATTTTTGCAAAATTTGTGAGGAGTTGCCATTTCCAACGGGTGGATAGTGCTATTAGACCTAGTTCATGTCTTAGGACAGCATTGGACAAAGACATGGGAAGACACATGGCACTTTCCAGAGATGTACCCTGCAATTGATCTAGGATCGGGCCCATTTCACCTAGGCAAATATCCAGCGAATATAAAATAACACTTTCAATTTTTAGTGTTAGGAACTCGATGACAGGAGTTAGAGAAAACGTACAGTATTTCGCATGAATTAGTTTTAGCTGTGATGTGAGCGGTCTGATCTTATTTTTTAGTAGGTCCGTCCACATTCTGATGGAATTTTGCTCCGATAGGTGATATCCTAGATAGATCGTATCTGAGATGCAGGGGATGCTAGTTCCCATGATGTGCCATTGCAGTTTGCCAGTTTTTTTTCGAACTCCAAATTTCATAACTGCTGTTTTAGCAGGGTTGGGTGTTAAGTTGTGTGCCGTCGCAAACTCTTCGAATAATCCTAGTTTGAGATGAAGGTCTGCAGGAGTGGGGTCGAATAAGATAATGTCATCCGCAAAGACGATCCATTTTAATTGAATTAAGCCAAATTTTACGGAGAACAAGTTTTTTTTGTCCCAGCCTTTATCAAGGTCCGCAAGGTACAGATAAAAAAAGTAGCAGCTAGATTGCAGCCTTATTTCAACCCAACTCCAGTACTAATCGGGTTTGTTGTTCGACCTTCAGATGTGATTTAATTTTGTATGAGGTGTTGGTATGTAATGCCATAAACCAGTATATTAGCACTTGCGGAATTCCCATTTCAATAAATTTGATCCATAGTAGATTCCGTACTACATTGTCGAAGGCTGAGGACATATCGATAAGAGCAATGTAGACTGGATTTGCAGGTTTTTTTTTGCTCCTGCAATGATAAGTGCCATGATCATAGCATTGAGCGAGGTGCTCATCCCTTTCCTGAACCCTGTTTGATATTTAGAATATAGTGCATTATTTTCAATATATTTTTCCAGGTCGTAGAGCAGGAGAGTTGCAAAATGTTTTGCCTCAGTATCGATTAAGGCGATAGGCCGGTAGTTCTGTGGCAAGGAGGGGTCGCCTTTTTTATAAATCGGTATAATATTAGCCGATAGCCAGGAGGAAGCAGGGATTGCACCCAGATTGAAAATGGCCTGAAATTTCGTTTTTAAGATCATGGCCCATAGGTCCAGATCTGCTTTGTGCAGGCAGGGCAGAAAGCCGTCTGGACCAGCTGATTTAGAGTAGTTGAGTTTAGAAATGGCCCACTTGATATCTGTAGTTGTCCAATTTAGACGCGGAAGGTCCTGATATGATAGAGAACTGGGAGGGATATTCAGGAATTTATGAGGAATCCGAAATTTGTGTGTGATATAGGTGGTCCAAGTGGATTCTGATATAGAGTTAGGCGATGAGGACAATACTTGATTCTGGTTACTCTTAATTGTTTGCCAAATAGTTTGTGTGTCATGTTCTGTTATAGCTCTGATGAGTTTGCAGTTAGCTTCATTATGTCTTAGTATTCTTGTATGTTTTAAGTTTTGTTTGTATATAGCCAAAATTTGATTCCGCTGTATTAGATGCATCTCGCAAGATAATTGAGTTTTTTTCAGATGTCTAAGGGCCTTGTTTTTTTCTCGTTTCCGTGCTTTGCACAGAGGGTCAATGAATGTGCGTGCTTAGAAATAGCCATTTCTTTACTAAAGTGCATTAACGCAGCGTGGATGAGTTCGCCATATGTTTTCTCCATTTCGCTAGTGGAGATTGCTTCAGTGATCCTGCAATTAGCAATGGCCAGCATTACGTATTGGACAAATTGTTTACATAAGCCTTGACTCCATCTGAGAGAAATTTGTGGACGATCGATTTCTGCCAGCACTGTGGAATAGTCAACTGCCAGTAAAGGGCAGTTGAGTTTCACCTTGCCCAATATTTGTGCGTGAACTCCGTAGGTCATCTGATTGATTATTAACGTGGATGATGCTAGGAGCAGGTTATGAGTGGCAAATATAAAATCAATCGTTGAAGACTTTGCTTCTCTTGACCATGTAGACCAAGTTGACTTTTGATTAGGTGTAATAATATCTAAGTCCCAATCCCTTAAAAAGTTCCTCCATGTCGTACCTCTTCGCTTGGATAATGGATTGATTTTGGAGCCTCATTTGTCCTGCAGTCACAATTGAAGTCTCCGCCTAATATTATTTCGATGTTTTGGTATTCATAGGTTGTAAATTCTAGACAATTCTCGACTGTATCGATCATCTCTTCAATTGAAGTGTGCGCAGTGTTCCAATAAATCCTAATTACGATGAGTTGGCGATATTTATGGATGTTTGTATTTAGTGGTATCGCTATCAAGTTGTTTGCTTTCCAGACAATTTTTGAACTGAACATTAGGGCATTGTCTACTGCTATCAGAACTTCTCCAGATGGTCGGCCAACAGAGGATCGTGTGGCTTGTATGGAGTGGGTGGTATAATCAGGCAACGTAAAAGAGGTGGTTTTCATGGTTTCTTGCATCATCAGTATTGCAGGGCGGCTGTAAGGATCTACCAATGAGTGCCATTTCATAAGATTGAGATGGCCACATGAATTCCAAGATTGGAAGGTTAGGTAGGTTTTTGGGGTAGGCTACGATGTAGAGGCTGATTCCTTGGATTTTAAGATACAATTGGTGCACCGTGTAAGCACTGGAAAGTACTGTTGACTGTCACATAGCATTGCTGATCTGGTTCGTCACATTCACAGCGTTTGGTTTCTGCACTGAAGTTACGCAAATAATGTGCAGCCAAGAGCGGAGGACGTCTTTACTTCGAACACCCATTGTGCCTGGCTCGAGAAAACAAACAAAGGTGATTGTTGCGTGTACGCTGGATTCAGCGTGTACGCTGTGTACGTGAATATTGGCGTTACGACGACCTATTCAGTTTCAGAATCATTCTTTTGCTTTCTTACTTTAAAGGGCTCAAATACCCAGACACCGCCTCTTGGGCGTTACGCCCCCTGATTACCTCCATAAAATACCAGCAGCCCGCGCACTCGCGCGCACACCGTGTAAGTACTGGAAAGTACTGTTGACTGTTCACGGTGCGCGGCGAGCAGTGGGCTGCAGGAGGAACGAGGGTCAAGTGATTGTTATCTTGCATTTGGAACACGCTGTAAAAGTAATTATCAGGTATCTAAAATGGTGAATGGGCTACGGAGTGGACGTAAGATCCACGAGTCAACAGCTGAGATGAGAAATGCTATTGAAATTAACCACACCATTGTTGAAAATACTAGTTTACTAGTAAACAATGAAATTCATTTCTCTAATGAGGTGGGAATATCTATAAGTGTTGAAATGCAAGGTGAATCTAGTAGACACCTGTCACAACAGGAAGGAGTCGCTGTAAACGAGCCTACCATTCCAAACCTGCCAATTCAAATCAGTGTGAAACCTGATCTTTCAATTACACCTGAGATTTTTAAGCTCAAAGATATGAATCATGATGAAGGTATTGTAGCTGGGCGTGGGTGCGTTGAAGTGCCGGGTAATGGAGAATTGCTAATGAAGATGGGGATTAGCACAACTAAACCAAGATTTTCTGATGTATCCATAATTGCCCCGGCGATAGAAGCATTATTAGATAAAAGGATGCGATTTTCTAGAGGGCCTTCAACTCCGGTGAAAGTAAGCAGATAGTGTATGGAAGATGTGCATGTGCATACTGATCCTAGTAATTTGTTATCTAGCCAGGCTCAGGTACATGCATATTTTGATGAGCATCCCAAATTAGATGAGTCCACCAGTGGGTTTAAAAATGTTGAGACTAGCTCGCCATCAGAAATTAGAAATAGCCTTGACTCTGTTGGTGCTCATATGGGGACAGAACTTGAGATCTCTAATGTTCCTGTTGAACAACGGGCAAGTCTCTTCGAATTACAGGGAGAAGTGGAACGCAATCTATAGGAGACATCTGCCCTTGGAGTTGATTTCCCCGTTTTGACTAGAATATTAAACCTTCTTGATAAAGGCCATGAAGAAACGCATTCGCAAATTATCTGTTCTCATAGTTTGTTAATGGAAGTTCTAGCCAAGGTTAATCGGATAGAAGGTCTGTTATTCACCTGTGACGAGCAGCCACAGCTCTATCAGTAGGAAAACAAAACATGCATACCCAAATGATTGATAAAGTCACACAAACCTGAGTCGATCCTAGATTGGGGTTAAATGCTATGACAACCTTTGCTGCTGTTACTGCCTCTAATGACAAAAAAGAGGAACCTAATCCACCATCTAACTCAATTGATCAGTTGATAATGATGGCATCAGCAAATGCTGCTGCAATTCAACAGATCCTGATAGGGACAACAAAGAATACCTCTAATGCTCAATTAGCTGGAGAGATCCAGCTTATTGTACACGAAAAGGTTGATCCAGCCCCACACTTGATTGGTGGATGTACTGAAGTACATCCAGATAACCCTTCTGCATTAACCAGCTTAATTGATCTGGAAGATGAGTCGCAGAAAACTCATAATTCAATGGGATTGCAGAAAGGAGATAAAGCTGAGGACCAGGTCTATGAACCAGTATTATCCAGAAAACAAAAAAGTCTCTTGGTAAGAGTGGCTAAACGTAAGGTGAACCAAGTAAAAAATGTAAAATTGATGAAAAAAAAATGTAAAAATAGATGATAAAGAGGCATTTAAAGTTGAGCTAAAAAACATGTCAATTGAAGAGGAGAAGATTGATCTCCAGCAACTTAATCAAGAGTCCAGAGCACTGCTGAATATTGATGTTAGTCAAGACTCTGCAGGGAAGCGAAAATTGTTGGAGACACAATCTACCGTGAAAGAAAACAGAGAATCAACGCATGATGAGGTTTTAGGTGTGGGCAAACAAAAACAATCTGACTTGTTAAATTTTTTCCCAGTCTTATATATAAAGAAGGCATCGAATAAAATTAAAGTAGCTGGTCCTGTTAAATTACAGAATAACTCTGCATGCACTAAACCAAAACAAGGTAGAGCTAATAATAAGGTTCTAAAACCACAAACTAATCAGGAGTGTGAATTAACCAAAACTACTTCCCCTCGGCGGATTCCATCTATAGCATGGGAAAAGGACCTGAAAAGCTCCTGTTTAATGATGATGATATGAGTGTCGAATCACAAGTGTTTAACCATTGTAAAAATGAGACAAATATGGCAGGGGAGAGATTCATTACAGAGCCTTATGCTCGTATACATGAAGTCAATTCAAGTGTTTACGAGTCTATGCCTAAGACGGAGGTAATGATTTTAACCTCTGACATGCCATCCATTATGGGCTGGGAATCTAAGTCTCTAACTACTGTAAAAATGTGTCTAAATCATTCGGCTATGCTCAAGGCTTTCCAGGCTATCCCTACCCTGTGTACTATCAGAAGTGATGATATTGATTGGGTAAGAATATCACATAATAACCCGACTCGAATGATCTGTGGCTACCACTCACATATGATTGCGCGATTAATTTGGGCGCAGCGCCACGATTTTGAATCATTAGGTCCAACTCCATGTTTATTTAGCTCAGATGAACTTGCTGAAATCTTTATAGCTACTCTTCCAGAACCACCTGCAATCCCAAGTGTGGCAGGAACTTTACCAATGATTAACGAAGATTTTTTGAAACAATTTATGAATTTGCAGCTTCCTTTTCGGGAATGATGGATATAGGGCCTGTGAACCCAACTGTTGTGCCTAAATCAACAGATAGACAGTAGGATGAAATGAAGGCGCTGACCTTTGTGACGTGGAACTCTTGTGGTAGCTCCAACCTGAGGACATGGATTTCATTATTTGATAAGGTAAAGCGGCCGGGGATATGTTTGATACAAGAAATGATGGCAGTAGGTGAACTGGACTTGGATGGATTCTATATTCATCAGCAGCCTACTGTCAAGGGTATCTTGGGTCGACCATCAGGGGGGCTAGCTATTTTAATTGATAACAATTTGAGATTGGAGTCCTCAGTGAAGTGGGCTGATGACTCCTTGTTGGTGGTTGAAATCAATCATAAAGATGTGCTCTATCAAGGCTTTCTTGTAATCAATCTCTATTGGAATCCGGTTAAGTCTTCTTTTGGAAAAATCACTAAACATCTGGATCTTATTTTGGAACAGGCTTTTTCTCATAATCCAAGTATAAATGTTATTATTGGGGGAGATTTTAATTCCAATTGTGTAGCATTAGACAACAAGGGTAAACATTGCCACTATGACCAGAATAAGAAATCTAAAGTCAACGGCAAAAAGTGGTTCGAATATTTCCTGACTTGGGATATTCAAATGGTTCCGTTTAAAATAGGAATTTATAATTATACTTGGGTTAGAGGATCGTGGACCTCTCTGATTGATTTCATCTTTGCCTCCTCTAAGTTGATGCAGTCCACTGACCCGGTAATGATTACGAATCTATCTCTGGCAGATCATTTTGCCTTGAAATTCCAACTTAGAGTCAAGATTGGTAGCCTTGAGATAGATCCGAGACTTTCTACTATAGAATTTGATCGAAATCGGTTGTCTGTTAAGTGGACATCAAAGAGATGTAAAAACGTTATATCAGATATGCAAGATGATCATCTACTTATATTGGGGGTGAATTCGGGAGGGCAGGCTTGTGTGTTTTCTGAGATACAGAACTCAACAAGAATCACTGCACATGTTGTGCAGATTATGACCATTATGGAAATAAGTAGTCTCCCCAATCATCGACATCTCTATAACCAGAAGGTGGTTAAGTTACGTAAAGAGAAACGGTATCAGTATAGACAACTTGGTTCCGGTGTATTTAATGGAAAAGAGTATTATGACTTGAAAGCACATGTTGCTTCAACATACAAAAGACAAATAAAAGCTATGAAATATGAGTTGATTAACACTGATAACCAGAATCTTTTAACTTTATTATTAAAGAATAGAACTAGACAGGTGTGGGGTACTTTGCGCACCCTGATTGGCAAGTCAGAAATCATTGAAGAATCATCTATCTCTGCACCCAAATGGGTCAGATATATTAAAGCGAAGTTTGCTATGCCACAAGGTTTTTTTATCTACCTTTTATATGAATTGGACTGACCACATTGCTGTTGTTTGTGTTTGGACTATTGAGGATATACGTATGGCCATTGTTAGATCGCATGGTTCAAGAACTTCTGGGCCTGACAGTATTCCACCATGTTTAATCAAACTTAATCCAGAACTGTGGGCCTCAATCTTTCAAATCAAATTTGAAGAATTCCTACCTCCTGGTGCTCGGCCATTATTATTCTGGTCTACAAGAAGGGCCCAATGAATGAGCCAGCCAATTTATACCCATAGCACTCATGGGGCCTCATTACACGGTAGGCGGTGAGCCATGGCGCTATTAGCGCCATGGCTCATGCCGGTAAAATACTGGCACCGCCTTGGCGGAAAGGGGATTTACCGCCCCATCCCAAGGTTGGAGGGGCGGTAAATCCCCCTTCCGCCATTGCCCTTCCCCATTCCCATTTATGCACCATAGGGCTCTATGGGAATGGGGAAGGCGCTAATTACGGCACCGCAATTTTGCGGTGCCGTAATTAGCTCCGAGGTCCCTAAGCGGGTTGGTATTTAACGCCTGCAAAAAGCAGGCGTTAAAACTCCAACCCGCTAAGGGAACTCGTAGTAAGGCGGCAGGGATTTACCGGTACCGGTATTTTACCGGTGCCGGTAAATCCCTACCGCCTGCCGTGTAATGAGGCCCCTGGACTCTGCTGCAAGAATCTTTACTGGATTACTATTACAATCTATCCATCAACATATTAGTAAGTATCATTTTTGCCTAAATTTCAGATAGGATTCCGCCGTCACATGGGCTGCCAATTAAATGCTACGGTAATTGCTCATTTACATCAGCTGACCAGGTCCTTTATTTCCGGGCCAATTTATATGGCAGCCCTTGATCTTACTGCGGCCTTTGACTCAGTTATTAGAGTAAAATATTGTGGGCAAAATTGATTAAATATGGGTTTTGTCCCCAATTGGTTGCAATGATTGCAGCTTTGCACAAACAAACTACCTACAGGATTCGAATGACAAAAGCTGGTGCGCTGACCGATCCCATCCTTACGGAAATAGGACTTAAGCAGGGCTGTAATCTTGCGGCAGTACTGTTTAATCTATATCTATTAGATCTAGATGAAGAATGGAAGGAGGCTTGTATTTTTCCTGTAAAATTAGGAGCTTTGTCACTGAATTGGTTAAGTTTTGCTGATGACTTATTATTTTTTGATCTGACCCCTTTTGGGCTCCAGACTAAGTTGGGTTTATTTCACTCTTTCCTAGTAAACATAACCTACAAGTGAATTCTGAAAAGTCTTTTATTGTTGTTTTTGCAGAAGGCCGTAAAAGATCGGCCAAATTTACATGGTGCCTCAATGGTATTTCAATCCCGAAGTCATCTTCTATTCGTTACCTGGGTTACCACCTATCGAGTACTTATTCCCTCGATAGCTGGAAGATTATTATAGATAACAAAGTGCAACCGTTGACTGTACAGATGAAACTTATATACAATCGATTAGGGACATTTTCTTTGCTTCCAATTCTTAAATTTTATTTACAAAAAGTGGAGCCGATTCTACTTAATGCCTTGGACATATGTCTTTATGACCTAGAGGGAATATTAGACATAATCAAGGGCAAAATGTGGAAGAGAGTATTGGGTCTGGCTTTGTCTATGCCAAATGCAATCATCTGCCATGAGTTAGGCTTGTTGCCGTTGTCAAATGGCATTGGCGATTACTTGCAAACTATGGTAAAATGTTGTCGCCCCCTAAAGATTCGTTATATGTAGATCTAGGGATGATGATTGCCCAAGGCAATCATCTCGTGCGGGTGATTGCCCAAGGCACTTCCTTCTGTCAGGAAAGCTGTGGTGAATTGTGTAACTCGAGGGGCGGCATGTAAATACTGTAAAAAGAGCATCCACCAACAGGATTCTATGACTGAGCTTTAAGTGCAGACAATTTCTCAAAACCAAATCAGAAGATTGATCAAGATAAGACAACAAAAGTGATCCACAGACGAGATTGGCACTTCAGGCTAAGCTGTGCTACTTACCCACTTTTCTACACATGCAGCCCTGGCTTTCCCTAATTCCATAGGGTGCCTTTTAGGTCAGGACTCGGCCTTGGCTTCTCCTAGCGTGACTGGTCGCACTACTCTGTCACGGCCACTACAGCAATTTGGCATTCACCAGAATGGTAACATCTACCTCCTGAGAAGACGTTGTGTTTACTACCACTACACGTTGAAACCGGTCGAGAGATAAACCCTACAGGGATGTGATCTTTTGCACTTTTCCTTCCGATCCACCCTGTCAATAGATCATTTGTTAATTCTATTGATTGTGAACATAAAAATAATGTCTGTTTTATGGGGAATAGTCATGAATTCCTCTTCCCCATAGGTTTTTAACATGATTCCTTAGTTTTTTAGCTTTTGGATGTATGTCACGTTATGATGAGTTGGGTTTGAATGAGCGCACTATGAATGGCAAGTATGCGTGATAATGTTTTAGCCAATTTTAGGCATATGGTTGCTGCTGTTGTATTGTATTAAAATGATTAGTGTTTAATTATTAGTGATTGACTCACCATTGTTTAAATTGTTGGTATCATTTTCAATAAACTTTGATACACATTTTTTTCAAATATATTTTGCTCTGGACAATCTTTTTCCGGTTTTCTATGCCCAAGGCAATCCGCCATCTCTTCTGAAATTTAGAAACAGGATGGGGGAATTACTATCTGCCACCATGATTAGCCATGAGGACCTTATACTAGGACTCCCCTCATGTAAACTCAAACATTGTCGTTACTACTGGTGTCTGTTGGTTGACAAGATAAATACCTATAAATCCTTTTCTGAATATGCCAAATTTCTGAAGCAGTGGGCTTATCGTCCAAAGTATCATGAAATTCTTCCATGTAACGTAGCTAGGACACTATATTTGAGATTTCGTTTAAATCAGTTACAAACAAATGAAAAATTGATGCATTGGAATCAATACAAAAATAAGACCAATATTGGGGACTGTAGATTCTGCAAAATCAACAGCATTATAGAATCGCTGAAACTCCTAACTGTGTATTGTGTGAATTTTAAACCTGAAAGAAAAGCTATGTTTGGAGAGTATCTCTGCTCAGGATCTACTCTGAGCAGGGAGAATGTATGGCAAAGATGCATGTGGGGAAGGCCTCAAAGTCTTATTTTGAGTTTAACTAATTTTCTGACAATTTTAGAAAGCAAACTGTTTGAAAAATCAGTAGCTACCGCTGGTTCAGAATTGGTACAAAGTGAATAGCGATCAGGGACGTATCTAGCATAAGTTGTTGTTGGTGCGAACTCTGTGACTACTCTTGTTACTATCTGGAATGTATGCACTGTTATGCTTATTAGTTGTCCGGCGATGATGATATGGCTGCGATTGAAAATTGGGTTCTCTTATCTATGAATTGTTAAGACTAACTGTGATTTGTAACATTGTGGCTTGTAATTATTTTATGAATTTAAGAATGTATAATTATGAATGAGTGTATATAGGTATCTGTTGATACAGTTGTTTTAATTAATTTTGTCAGTACATGATTGTTGATTATATTTAATTGTAAATGTTCTGTTATGTCAATTGTTTTGTTTTACACTTACTGTAATTGTAAAGGTTTCTTTTAACCATAAACAATAAAACATTTTTTTTAACTAAGATAGAATTGAGCATTGGAGCTAGCCAAGGTAGGCCTTGGGATATACCCACTCTGTTCAATAATTCATCAATAGCACCATTTTCATCATCATTGGAGTTCGGTAGTGAAGTAGATCGCGTTTGTAAAGTAGCATCCTGCAAACATTTGTACTGAATAAAGTTCTTTGCTTCCTGTTCATTTTCAATAGAACTTAAGGAGAGGCCTTCCTCTTTAATTCCTTCCCTATTGAACCATAAGTATTTCATGGCAGCTTCGGAGGACAAATAACACACAGGCAGTAGTTGTTTTCTATTGATAATGATACTGTGAGGATATCCTCTGATTTGAACATTCGCAATTGAGGAATTCGGGAAAAGAGTGTTAAGAGGAATGCTCGATTAACACGATTTTTCCCTAGAAGTTCACGATTTCCTTCATATTCTATTAGGTGGTGCTTTACCATGTTATTTTCTTGAGTCTTGTCAGAGGGTTGATCCAAAGATGTTGTTTGAGAATCAGAGGTATTTGTGTTGGAGAAAACTCAATTTTCAGGGCAAGACGAATTTGAGATTAGGGGATTAGTGTCCAAGACTGCTTTCGTAAATCCCTCACGAAGTTCTTTTCGCAAGATTTCTAAAATGTCATGATAATTTAACACTGAGGTGTTCTGTGCTTCCGGAATAGATTTGCACAGAGCAAGACCGTGCACCGATATGCGATTGTTGTCCAGGGGGGGTAATGCATTGGTACTGATCAGCTCCTGTTTCTTGATTGCAGAGAGGTTACTTCTGAGGGAGGCAATGCAGTTAGGGTTGTTTCCTTTCCCCGTCCATTAACAACTATCATTGGACAAGTTGTACTAAGGGAATCCATTTTTTAGCAGTGATTGATGAGCAATTTGGTTCATTTATACAAGCTTCACTGTAAGTTTTTTTCATTGTTGTGGTAGAAGGTTCCAGGAGCGATGTGTCATCATGTCGGGTGGTAAGGCCTCTGCCACATGTTGGAAAGTATTTACCTAGGTTCGTTTTGGTTCCCATCAATTGTGCCGATGACTGCTTATTTGGAGACTTTGGGAGCAACGGCAAGGTTTTTACCTTCACATTGGCTTTTTTGTTTTCCAGTTTGATGATTGTTGTCATGTTAGTGAGCTCAGACTGATCTATTTCTGTTTGTTTAGTATCGGATTCAACTGATTCGATATCTTTAACAGAATTTGACTTGTCAATCGGTTTAGATGTTTTTTTCATGTTTATTGCTTTTTGAGGTATTTTGGGGTTGGGATTTGTCGATGGAATTAAGGCTTCTTGGCTTTCTTTTGAAAGTTGTTGAAGGTCAATGTGATCTTTGTCAGATGTTATTTCAAAGGCAGTAGATGTTGGTGGTTTGATTGAGTCACTTTGGTGATTAGGCCCTTTTAGCCGTGCGTCCTTACGCCTTTTAGCATACCTTTTAACAGCTCTTTGGTGGAGTTTTTTTTCTCTTCGAGACATAAAACCGGTGTTTTCTTCAATTGGTAGTTGTTCATTAGATTCTGGTTTCATTTGTTCAAGTACTTTGAGCAATTTGGTTGGGCTATCAGGGCAGTCATTAGACTGAATGGGTTTTGGAGCATATAGCGCTATGATGGTATTTGTTTTTTCAATTGCTGTTTTTAGGTCTTTTAGCTCATTTTGACAATTGCACATAGGAGGATTCAATGGTGCCTCTGGAGGAATTGGAAGAGACATTAAAGTTGTTTCAAGGCAGCATTGGATGTTTTTATTTTTGGAAGTTGGCTGATTTAAACTTAGATCTTCTTTAAGATTTTTTAGTGTTTCAGCTGCCATAATGAACCCTTCAATGCGGTCCATTTTTTAGGACATGTGTGAGAGCATTGCTTTGGTCTCCTTCAATTCTAGATGGGTCAGATCGTGGCCTTTGTCGAGGAGATCTAGGATTCGAATGATCACCGGGAAGGTGCTAGGGGAATGTTGCGTTGCATCTTCCATTTGACTCAAATCAGTAGATGTTGGTGGCTGAGAGGTTTTGGCATGCATTTCCTCTTGTTCCGGGGAGTAGGAGATTTGAGACAGAGGAGGCTCTTTATTTATATCGTCGACAATTTCGATACTCGCATCCAAGAGATATTTGGAGTGCTTGGACTGATGTGATTGAAAAGACATGCGCTTCTTTACGGAGTTGAATACTACGGGAGTCAACGTGCCAATGGAGCGACATACAACTTGGTCTAGCCCTTCGATTTTCTCCATAGTTAGGTCGAATTGCCTTTTATCGCTTTCAAGGGCCAACGGTGATTTCGAGCAGCTTTTGAAGTCATTGATGGCTTTACGTACTTCAGGACTGATGGAACAAGTAGAAGCAGGAGGATCCGAAAGTATTAATGCTGGAATTTGAATAGGAATTTGAGGACTTCCTTGAGCATGAATTTGAGCAGCATGAGAGACGTGATGAAGTGAAGGCCTTTCTTCTTTAAGAGAATTCGACACATGAGCTTCTGAAGGAACCGGCTCAATATATGAAGTTTTCCCTTGACATATTAAGGAGTCAATGCTTGTTGAAGAGAGCAGCAGAGGAGTAGTCAGATTACCTTTTGCGCTTCGCAGTCCACTTGCCATATTTGCTTTTGCAAGGGGGCACATCCCCGTGCAGAGGATTAATACAAATTAATTAATGCTATTTAATTAGTAATGGACGTCGCTCTAACAATTAGACTTGCAGGTGCATTAATTAATTATGTGAGCACGTAAGAAATGCCTAGGACAATGGCAAGACAAGAATTAGAGATATAGACAGGAAAACAATATAAACATCAGTATATATTATTTTCTTCCCTTTTACCTGATGTTAGATAGTTTAGGGCAACTAGCTATGAGCTACCAGCTAACAGCAAACAGCGCTACTTATAGTGCATACTTAATGCGCACGCGCAAATGCATGCAGGAAGCAGTTTTTAAACACTTCCGGTGTTTAGGGGGTGGGGGGCAGCAGTTCCAGGCAAAGTCAGGCAATCCAGGCGTCTTCAGGTAATTTTGAGCACGTAGGGCAGCGGGACAGGCCAGCAAGCAGCGCTACTTATAGCGCGTACTTAATGCGCGTGTGCAAATGCACACAGGAAGCAGTTTTTAAACACTTCCGGTGTTTAGGGGGTGGGGCCAGCAGTTCCAGGCAAAGTCAGGCAATCCAGGCGTCTTCAGGTAATTTTGAGCACGTAGGGCAGAGGGACAGGCCAGCAAACAGCGCTATTTATAGCACGTACTTAATGTGTGCGCGCAAATGCACGCAGAAAGCAGTTTTTAAACACTTCCCGTGTTTAGGGGGCGGGGTCAGCAGTTCCAGGCAAAGTCAGGCAATCCAGGCGTCTTCAGGTAATTTTGAGCAGATAGGGCAGTGGGACAGGCCAGCAAACAGCGCTACTTAGAGCGCGTACTTAATGCGCGCATGCAAATGCGTGCAGGAAGCAGTTTTTAAACACTTCCGGTGTTTAGGGGGCGGGGCCAGCAGTTCCAGGCAAAGTCAGGCAATCCAGGCGTCTTCAGGTAATTTTGAGCACAGAAATTGCTTTTCTACCATTCTAATTGTCTTGAATGTAAGTGACAAAAACACTGAATGCCAGGTGCACTAATCCCAGGTCTTCAGCAGTATGACAGCCCAGTAGGGTATCAGTTGGTTCCTATGTAATGTAGAAGAGGGCAAGTGTGGGCAACCTGTCATGCATCACATGTGCGTAGAACGCACATTCCAGGGGTAGTGGGCACTGGCCTCCATTTGTAAATATGCATGTTCAGCGTTGGTAACGATGACGGTCTGCATAACTGTTCTGTGGGAGTCACATTAACAGACGCTCCTGTGTCAATGCGCTTCGGGCCGTTAGTTGATAGTATCTGGACCGCACAGCTTGGCTGTTGGCGCTCATTCAGTGTTCCGTTCGAAATTGCGCAGATAGAAAAAACACATCTACTGCATCGAATGACTCCTCTATCCCTTATTCGGTTCCCAGTAGTCCTTGCGATACCACTGCAACTCTGGTTGGGCATTCTCTTCCTTGACTTGGCAGTCTTGGAAACGTCTGTGGCGCTGTGCTGCACTGCGCATGCGTGCACAGTGATTTATATTTCTGCACCACCCATACTGATGTCCATTTGCTGGGCAGTCCTGAGGATGCAGAAGCTGGCTCCCTCACTGCTTACAGGAGATCTTTACTACCTCCTGCTTTCATTGGGAAGAATTTCTGAACCTCACTTTACCCCTCGCCTTGGAATTTCTCTAGGGGGTAATTTTCAAGGAATGCGCTGCCTCAAGCTTTAAACCCTTCATGGCATCTTCCATGTGTGCTGCACACGTACTTGCTAATTCCTGAGCTCTGCCTAGTTGCAGTATCCTCAGGAGGGGGAGTACTACAGGTTCCTTAATATCTGCTTCCTCAACTGGGAAGAGAAGCATTGCTGAATGATGTGGTCCCTTGAATGCACATGTGGAAGCAAGCTGTCGTAACCTGGTGTAAAAAGTATCCAGTGGTGCTGTGGGACTCTGCTGCGCCTGGCTAGTCTATATTGACCATGGGTGTATAGTGGTTAGTGAGGGCCGCACTGGTGTCTGCATAAGAGTCATTGCCTTGAGGAAGGGTCTTGAAAAGTCTATGTACTTTGCTGCCAGCATAAACCAGCATCATAGATCGTTTTGTGGCATCATCCCTCAGAGCGGCTGAAAAAACATATCAAGTCTTTCACACCACAAATGACAGCCAGGTCCAAGTGATGAAGGCGCCCCAGCATTATCACAGTATGGCACTGGACTATTATAGAATGGCAGCAGTGTCACAGGTTGTTCTGCACTGGCCATTCTACCAGGCCTCCATCATTCTAAAGATGAAGACACTTCATCTCCATCAAAATCGGCACCACCAACAGCACCCGTTTGTCTGGACATGGTCCCACCAGGCATGAGCCAAATGCGTCGCACAAGCACTCCTTATGGTAGGAGTCATTATCATGGTGTCTTAGACCATGTACTCTTACTGGGACCAACTCTTTTGCACTCAGACTCAGCCACCCATGTCCAAGAGTGGTCCTGCTCAATGCAGGCAGTCACAATTACATCAGCCGTCAACCAGAGGCTGCCTCCAGCCTTGACAGTCGACGTCGTTTCAGACAGCAAGGCCGGAACATATTCATTATGTTGCGCAGGACCATGTGCGCGACACTCACCTCCTCCACAAAGGAGGCGTTGCGTTATGGAAACACCACGTTGTGTGAAGCGAACCCCCTCTTGGTCAAGTGTTATGTGGCGTGGAGAAGGGGGAGACCGTGCTTAATAAGGTGCACACACGCAACTATGGTAGTTGATCTCTGGCCCCGCCTACGAACTGACGTGCCTCTTTATTGTTGTAGAGACATCAGCTACATGTTTTTTGGCATGTGACGGCCTGACGATACAACAATTGCCTTGTGGGAAAGTTGTAATCTCGGCAGAACTGTGTATTGCCCTGTGGGTAAGGCAAAGAATCCTGAAGGTGATCACCAATTCAACTGGGAGACAGTGGGCTTATGAAATGTGATCTCATCTTTTCCTCAAGGAAATGTCTGATTCCTCTATTCTGGAGGATTGGGATCCAATTGAAGAGCTTCTTGGTGCGACTGCAAGCAGGCTTGTGAAGTAGTCCAAATGGCAGGAGTACTAGTGCTTTCACGAGGCCTGTTTTCTGTTGGAGTCAAATGAGAGGTGCAATGTGTTTTAGCATTTGGAGTTGGAGTTTTGCTTTTTTGCAAACGGTGTTGATTTGGGATTTGAAAGACAGAGATTAATTGAATATGATGCCAAAGTTGTTCCCTTATTAAAGGGTTCAGACGGGCCCTAAGGTGGGCAGACTTGGGAAAGGGGGTTTATTTATAAGGTATATTTGCATGTATTATAAATGTTTTTCTGTCCCAGTGGAGGCTGTCACCCATTCGCAGATCTGGTATAGTTATGTAGGAATCAGCATGATACATGCTGGATCGAGGCCTAAGTGGATTGGGATTTGTAGGCCATTGACACAACATTTCAATGGGAATCAGAAGGAATTGAGGTGTGTGGCTGATGGTTTTAGGTATACATTGAAAAGGGAGGGTGCTGTGGCATATATTTGGGGGACCCCACATGATAGGCAACTGCTTGGGCAGAGGTAAGGACCCACTCTCACCTGGATTTGGGAAGGCAGCTATTTTAGCTATAGAGGGTATATTTGCAATATGTCTGAGTTTGGCCAGTATCGAGGTATCTGTGCTGGCCCTGTTCAAGATGGGGGTTATTTGGACTTTCTTCAGTAAAGTAGGGACAACGCCTGAATTTAGTGAAGCATTGCACAGGTTGCTGATGCCTCGTCACAAGGTCGGGATCTGTTGTTTGACAAATGCGGCTAGGCAGGGATCGCCTTGTGATCCTGATGCTTTACTTTGTGAGGCTAATTTGAGGATGTCGAGCACAGACATCGGCTGGAATTTGTTGAATGATGGGATGATATTCATGACAGTGGTTGACTCTCGATAAACAAGCACTCGGGAGAAGGAAATCTCACTCTCACTCTGTGTGCCTGTAAGGCAGTGTTACTGTCAACTCTTCAGGGATCTTGATCTTACATCTGTGCCTTTAAGACTAGTCTTATTGCGAGCTCTGTATGGAGCTCCCTCTCACCCATTTATTTATTTATTTCTTTTGTATGGCGCGCACAAACCCTGGGGATTCAGGTCACTAGAGAGAACTAGTTACATGGCGCCCATAGGCACAGAGTGATATCATACATAGCATAGTTACAATCAGCAGGTAATGATACATAGGCAGACTACCTTGAGCAGCTTAAAGGATAGTTCCGGGACTTTTTTTTTATTGTCCCTACGGTTCGGCCATGTGTTTTTAAGCATAAATCGGTAGATCGTAGAAAACTTTCCTATGGACCTTACCCGACTTTTCATCCATTAACGCACTCGAAATCAGCCGCCATTTTCTGATAATCCTATCATTTCCCCCCATCGACCTGGCTCACCTGCTTTTGCTGCACTAAATCAAATCCCCCGCCCCTGAGCCTGACATCAGCAGACACGTACCGCCCATTTCCCAATGCCAAAGCACGTTTCGTGTCAACAATCGCTGCGCCTCAGCTAATGAAGTGTCGCCATGGAAATGGCAGGACGCCTCTTTCCTCAATAAGTATAAACACACCGTTTCACAACACACAGCAGCAGATTTTCGATTCCATTACTCTCTCTGTGTTACTTTGAGTATTCTGTGACTCGTTTCTGTGCTCTGGTCAGCTACCTTCGCCGCTTCTAGGCCTTGTGAACACCTGTACCATCTCTGTAAATTATTTTACTTTCTTTACCACACAATGGCTACAATAATGCCGTATATGTACGAGCCCGAGTAAACCAAGGAAGAACTACTGGAAAGGCAAGCACGCGAAAACGATGGGGATTCGGAAGGCAGTTGGGAGGACCAGTCAACGGATGAAGAGCCTGGACCATGTCGCATGGACGGCGTCTCCACCTGGTGCACGTGCAATCGGTGCGAGCTAATGCCAACTGAGGAGGAGAACTGCTGCTGCCGTGAAAATTCCGGGTGCTTGGCCTACATTTCGGAAGGCGAGCCAAGTCCGCAATGCATCACCGAGCTGCCAGAGTTCAGGGAAGCCTGCCTCTCACGGACCGTGTTGAGGATGATGATGGTGCTTATGCACGAACTTCGCGGCACTGTTCGTCCGCGTAATCCGAGTAACGAGTAAGTATACTCTGGTTGTGATGTCAGTGATGCCACTACTATTTCATGGTCGTCTCCCACATATAAAATTACATCTACATATCATTCGAATGCATGTAAATTGGTTCCATATTGTGCATTTTCTAAGCAGAATGACATTTTTTACCTGAATCGACAGTGATAAGAAAGTTTTGTCATTTTAATACAGTTTGCATCTTTCATTTTCACAGGTGGTACAGGCTGGTGGCCTATCGTTGCTTCACTTGGTGGCTTCACGGGAGGCTCGGACACCGCGTTCGGAGAGTAATACCTGCCTGTGCGGTACTTGCCATTAGACAACATTTCCCCAGCGACAATGGACAATACCGCGGATTTTCCCTGGATGTGCTGCAACCGGAACTTTACAATGTGTAATGTTTATTATTTATGTTCAATTGAAATTAAGATCTAAAATAAAACCCAACATATATTTTAACAATGGTTGTTTTGATTTTTTAAATGAATCTAGTGTGTCTCCATTGAATAGTCTTCCTGTGCCTTGTCTTGTCACACCACATGTCTCCGGCCAGCATCCTCCCTCACGCTGGCCGCCCACCTTCAATCCACATAAGCGTTGAACCCATATGCAGCAGACATACATATGTTATTTTGCGGGTTGGCATCAAGCCTCCCGGCCTTGCCTCCTCCCCCAAAAATACTTACCACACCACTTTGTTCAAGCATTGGCAATAAAAGGCCGTTCGATTTTATTGATACAAAACATGGTTATAGGTAAATAATCAATATGGTTGATCATAATAAATCATCCTTTTGGGCACCGGGTACAGAGATGACCCCCTCTGGCCCGTGCCGCCTTGCCACCACAGGCCAGCCTGCTGCTGGCTAACTGCCTAGGCATCCAGGGTCTCCAGGGTGAACTGCACCCATATATTCTCCTGGGAGGGTGAGGTATTTATAAACTCACCCCCCTCCCTTCCATGTACTAGATCCTGCAGCCTGCCTCTTACATGCAGTTAGATGGCCTCTCCTTGGTGAGGCCCTGCGGCAAACGAGTCTTGTCTGCACGACCACCGCCCCAATCCACCCCCCCGCCCTATCAAAGGCAGTTCGCACCGGGGTACTTGCGCTGGCAAGTGGAGCTGTCAGGGAGCGATAAAGGCCAAGAGGTGCCAAAGACCATGTACACTTCAAAGTGGTCTATAGAGCATGGGTTGTTGTTCCCATGTCTACCTCCAGACCCCGTGTCTCCTGCCAAGCATCCCCCCTCACGCTGG
This sequence comes from Ambystoma mexicanum, assembly GCF_040938575.1. Taxonomy (NCBI): domain Eukaryota; kingdom Metazoa; phylum Chordata; class Amphibia; order Caudata; family Ambystomatidae; genus Ambystoma; species Ambystoma mexicanum. Next base: position 988,772,800 of record NC_090936.1, read on the forward strand.
ACGGCCCCCTGCAATCCACATAAGTGTGTCTCCATTCACGAGTCTTCCTGTGTCTTGTCTGCACGACCACCGCCCCAATCCACCCCCCGCCCTATCAAAGGCAGTTCGCACCGGGGTACTTGTGCTGGCAAGTGGAGCTGTCAGGGAGCGATAAAGGCCAACAGGTGCCAAAGACCTTGTACACTTCAAAGTGGTCTATAGAGCATGGGTTGTTGTTCCCATGCCTACCTCCAGACCCCGTGTCTCCTGCCAAGCATCCCCCCTCACGCTGGACGGCCCCCTGCAAACCGCATAATGCCACGACATATACACGTCATTCATTCACAAACACACCCCTGTTTCGAATTCTTTATAACCCACTTCATATTTCTAATGAGAACTTCTTTGCGCTTTGCTAGTCAACCCGTGAAGGTGCTGGTTATCTGCTCTTCGTGTCTGTGAACTTCCGTGACCACTTCGAGGAAACTCCTCAGTTTGCAACCTGTGAACTGCTCCCTGTTCTACGACAAGAAACTACTCTGATCCCTGCATCTAACTGTTTGTTCGTCAAGGTAAGGCCATGTACCATAATCATTTTGCGTCCAATTTCTTTTCGTTCAAGACAGTACATGCAAGGAACTAGTCACATGTTCTGAGTTTAGTCAAATTATTTTTCTATTCTTTTAAAGTTATTCAAATACTTATCCGCATGTGAATAACGTGTATAGTTCCAAGAACCAAAACGAACCTTGCATTGAACCTTTTATGTGTCATTTAATTTTTTAACACATTGGTATTCTTAGAGAATTGTTGATCTTTACTTTTCAGAACTTTCCACAATGCCTGCCTGTTCCATTGGCGGTTGCCCTTCGAAGACCCATAATAAATCTGAAGGTACTATATTGCATGTTTTCCCTAAGACAATAGATCAGATAAGAGAATGGGTCCGATATTGCGGATATCCACCGTCTGAGCTTGAAAGTAGAGTCCTAGAAGTCTTTGCGGACAAGAGGGGTGATCGATACCGCATCTGCAGCAGGCACTTTAGCTCAGACATGTACTCCACATCATTGCTAATAAAGAAGAATACACCGCGAGCGAGGCGAAAATTGCTCTCAACCGCTATTCCCACTCTATTCGTCCACATCCCTCCACTGGTGAGTCAAGTTTACGTATTTATCTCTCGGCCTTGCGGTAGTGTGTAGCATTAGCTAACAATAATTTCCCCATTTATGTATCCACTCAATATGAAGGCGGAAGATTCTCCATCCGTGTCGTTATTGCAGTCATCAGCCACTTCAAGCGCCTATCGGGTAATCTTACTTGGCTATTCTGCCCCTGTCTTGTTTTAGGCATGTAAATCAATAGTTTTAATTTATCGTGTAATTATTTTACCTAATGGTACACCCTTGTACTCGTCCTCTAGTCTTTGTTTTCAGTTATAATTATTGTTATCCAAAATAATGCAAGTACTGTCTTTCAGGGAGATGCTGAGGAGCCCAACGTATTGACGACAACCGTTGATGTCACTCAGATGCTCGAGGTACGTTTCCGGACAGTTCCATCGATGGAGATCATCAGATCTTGCATGCTTGTAGCGTGATTGTTACACACAATGTTTCTTTCGTTTTTAGCCATTGATATGTCCTTCTGTCGTCGCCCTCCTATGTGTCTTCTTTTTTCAATATTGTGTTCATTACTAATGAAAGTCCTATGTTTCAGGGAGTCGATGGAGCATTAGTCCAAGAAGAAGGGGGAGCATGCAGTTACGGGTCGGCGCAACAGCTTGCAGAAGTGTGCACCGCAGTTACAGCGTCCCTTGATGTTCTTATGCATTTCGAGGTATGGATACTGACAGTTCGATCAAGCGAAATCATATGACGTGATTACATCCGCTATACTTCCTTCTTTATTAACGCAAGTACTATGTTTCAGGGAGATGACAGGGCTTCTTCTACAAGAACATCACCCCTAGTAGTTGATGCAGATCTCTGGGTGGTGACACTTCCAACGATCGAGCAAATGGAATCATATTTACATATCCATTATTTATTTTAGACAACTGATCATTTGTGCAGGTCTATTTAAATGAGCCGTTGACGCCTGCACAAAGTTTATGTTCTTTTTAACAAAATAGAAAACCATACTAATGCAATTACTGTGTTTCAGGGAGTTACTGAAGCATCATCTTCAATAATATCATCAATGGAAGTCTATGAGGAGCCCGAGGTATGGATCTTGACAGTTCCATCTAACTAGATCAACAATGCGTGAATAATTGTCGTTTGAATGTTCTACACAAAGCGTTCATTCGTGTTTTGCTATTGAGATGTACGTGGGTATTGGTCCCCAAGTACATTTTGTGTTTTCAATATTATTATACATACTAATGAAAGTTCTATGTTTCAGGGAGTCGATGGAGCGTCAGTGCGTGATGGATGTGCTTATCATGAAAATATAGTCATTGCAGCGCAAGAGGAAGTGGAGACATGCACACACGAGTCGGAGCAACAGCGTCCTGATGTTGAAGTTCGAGGCAAGAAAGTTTCAAAGAAAAGAAAGCAAAAGAAGGTTTGTGTCCTGGTCACTATATTATGTTGTTTTTCACTGTTAATAGTTCAATACTGTAAGTTGTGTTTAAACTGAACATCCCTTTTCCAATCTGTCCTCCAGTTGCGAGTGGGTGTACGAACTAGATCTACACAGACAGTGAAGCGAACGAGAGATGTTGCTTGTCAAACCTTTTGGCAGGGACTTGAGACTGGAGATGCATCGTGCCAATGGGAAGAATATGAAGTGATTGAAAACGGAGCTATACCACCACCAGCCATTGATAGTGAATGTCCTCCTGGTAGTTCGGATGCAGTCGGAGATCAATTCACAGAATCCACACTCGCAAAAACTAAGACCGCGAGAAAGTTGAAGAAATTGTTTTATTCACCCATCGCCGGAGAAGGAACAGATGTTGCAATGGAAGAAAATGAAGTGGACGACAATGAAACACCATCAATATCACTGAACATAGCGGAAGACGATATCAGAGATTCTACCTTTCATGTGAGTGACATGTCCTCAACGTTACAGGCCGAACCAGCTGGGATGCAGAGTGACAGTATAAGGAAAGAGGCCAAATTCATTGTATTCGATAGTTGTTTGATTGATATTATTATTCAGATGAAATGTGGGCATTCGGTTGGTGGGGAAGTATGTGGGGAGCCATTGATTAATGTGACTCGTGCAATTCGAGGCACTAACCTTAAAATACATGCCACCTGTACAAAATATCATCCTTTCTCATGGTCTGCACAACCCATGCTGGGGCAACTGCCAGCAGGCAATCTACTTTGTGCAGCGGCTGCACTTTTTAGTGGTTCAAGTTTTAAAAAGTTAGAGTCTTTCTTTCAGTTTGTGGGAATCCATTTCATTGCGAAAACTCAGTTCTACAAATACCAAACCGATTATCTATTTCCAGCCATTAGCGAAGCTTGGAGAATGGAAAAAATGTCTATTGATAGTACATTCGCGGGCAAACGGTTCAGGCTAGCCGGTGATGGACAGTGCGACAGCCCAGGATTTTCAGCCAAGTACTGCACCTACCACTTTCAGGACATGGAAAGTAAGAAAATTGTGAGTTCGGTGGTCGTGCAGGTGTCACAAAGTACATCCTCAGTGGCCATGGAGAAAGTTGGCTTTGTAGCATCATTGCAAGAACTACAATCGCGGGGAATGGTGATCGACCTGATAGCCACGGACAGACACGTTTCAATTGCCAAGACAATGAGAGAAGAGTACAAAAATATAAATCAACAATTTGACGTTTGGCATCTTGCAAAAACAATCAATAAAAAAATGTCGGCTGCAGGTAAAAAAAAAGATATGCAAGGTATTTCACAGTGGTCCAAGTCAATCAGCAACCATCTTTGGTGGAGCTCAAAAACATGTGGAGGGTCGTTGGAAATTCTACTGGAAAAATGGCGATCAGTAATGCTACACTGTAGCAACGTTCACCGCTGGACCACAAACCAACATTTCCACAATTGTGAACATGGCCATTTGTCCACAGAGGAGGCACGGAAGAAGAAGTGGTTGATTCCTTCATCACCCACTCACAAAGCCATTGAAAAGATTGTATTTGATAAAACTATAACAAGAGATTTGAGGGGACTCACGGAATTCTGCCACACAGGAGATTTGGAGGTGTTCCACAATATGTGCCTAAAGTACAGGCCAAAACGATTGCATTTTGGCATGGAGGGCATGATAAATTGGACTCTTCTAGCGGTCTTGGCACATAACCATAATGTTGGCCGTCAACAAAGTAGGACGACCGGAACTTTAGGGACGCTTCGCTACAATAAGGCCTTCACTAAAAGAAGTAAACAATGGGTGATCAAACCAGTGTTTGAGGATATGCAATATGAGTTTATTGAGAGACTTATTGTTGATGTCCTAGATAGGCACATACATGGAGTTGTGAACGAACCTGTGCAGGGGACAACTGCATTGCCACCCAACATTGCCTCTGTTCCATGTCCACCTAAAGCAGAGCTCATTGAGAAATACACATCACGGTTTAAATGATTGTAATTTGATTGTCTGTTCTCTCGAGTCTCCTCATGTCGCAGGCCCATTGAATATGTGTAGCTATGTATTGTGTAAATAAAAGTGATTGCTCAGTGTACATGCAATGTGTCTCTCCACCCTTGTTCATTTGCGCATTAAATTAAACCAAACAGTAATATAAATCATTTTTCAAAAAATATAGAATGTCTCCGTATTTATGGTTCGCTGGGGCTGCAAATGCACGCAGACAAAATGCAAAGATGGAGTGTAAATTTCAAGTCCTGTGAGATGGCCTTACACTGAATGTAGCTAACTAGGAATGTGTGCTCGTTCAAAGTGAAGGTCAGCTGCTTTGATTTTTTGCTCGGGTGCCGGAATGGCCCACGACTCAGTATAAGGTTCTATTGTTATTTGACCTTGACAGGCCGGGACCATCCCGAAAGACTTCTTTTGGGGGTGTGGGGGAAAAACGTAAGAAACGATAATGAATATAATTTCAGAAACGAAAGCCATTTAATGTTAGTTCATTAGAAGAAATAACGTCGGCATAGAAGGAGTGGTATTTCGGGGCTGCCCTACGCACAGACACAATGGAAAATGCAAATATAATGTAAGTAACTCTTTAGATGAGTTTATACCGCAATTTAATTACTATACAGTAGCTTTAAAGACGGGTTAAGTTGTACTTGTTCGTTCTATGTGGCATATTGTTTTGTACCGCGCACTATCTTGAGGAGAACCATCTCCTTTTACGGAAGCACCTCAAAACCTTCCTCTTTGCTTCTGCTTTCTCTCTCCCTCTCCCCTGCTACAACTGGTCCACTGTCTGCAACCTCGGTCCTGGGCCCTTCCACTCTCCACCTGCACTGCCTCCCTGTCAACCCCTGCACTGGGGGACTGTCTCAGTATCCTACAGCCCCCCCTTGACGTATAATACCCAGTTGCACTGTCCTAGCTATGAAATAATTTCCCGACCTAATATATAAAATGAATAATTTTAATAAAGATCTGATGGTGAGACTAATTTCATTTTTTATGTTTTTAAAACAGGTACATCCTTCATTATTGTATGTGTCACGAGTACCAGACACCGGCGGATGGCTTTTTCAACCGCCAGTTGCTTCTCCGCGTGAACAACGTTACCACCCTGACCATTTTATGGGACGATCGCCAAGTACAAGTATGCCCTTACGCGGTACTAACGGCTATATGCAACATACAGACCGTTGTGGTGGCCTAGTGCCTCGTTGTTGGAACAGCCATGCGATTATCAGTGCGACCGAAGAGCTTATTTTATCGTAAACCAACACCCTGTGTACTGCACACGAACATCGCTTGCCTCAAGACGAACTATTTTGGATCGAGAGCAAAGAAAAATGCAAATCGCTGAATATTCTCTAAACATTTGATGTCCAATAAATGTACTTTGCAAAAATGTACAATCTTGCCGTTTGCTTTTAAACCACAGTTTCATATTCCGATTTGTGGCGCTGTATTGTGAGATGATCTAAGACCCTGTGTACAGCAAAGGAATATCGCGTGCCTCAAAACGAACTTTTTGGAACGTGAGCAAATAAAAATGAAAATCGCTGAATATTCTCTAAACATTTGATGTCAAATAAATGTACTTTACCAAATTTACAATCTTGCGGTTTGATTTAAAAGTACAGTTTCATATTCCGAATTGTGGCGCGCTGTGTTGTGAGCTGATCTGTGTTGGTTTCCGGGTTCTGTGTGGAGCCGCGTAGAAGACGCCTGGGCGCGTTTGCCTACGCAGCAAGGTCACGTCACGGATAGAGGCGGGGAATATGAATGTTTTGATAAAGTCTGTTTCAGGGGCGGGGGATTTGATTTAGTGCCGCAAAAGCAGGTGAGCCAGGTCGATGGGGGGAAATGATAGGATTATCAGAAAATGGCGGCTGATTTCGAGTGCGTTAATGGACGAAAAGTCGGGTAAGGTCCATAGGAAAGTTTTCTACGATCTACCGATTTATGCTTAAAAACACATGGCCGAACCGTAGGGACAATAAAAAAAAAGTCCCGGAACTATCCTTTAATTGAATAGCCATGTTTTAAAGGCTTTGTGGAAAGCCCTGTAGCCTGTAACCACTTTTCTTACGTTGGGTGGGAGAGTTTCATTGCTTGGATATACATTATTTATTTGAAAATATTGTAACTAATGAAGAAGTGACTGAATTTATTTAACCTAAAAACGAAAATGACTTGTTTTTTCTACTTTTTTTTATAATGTGGGGGGAGACCCCCACAGCCCGCCCTTACCCCTCCCTAGCCTAATTTATACCCTTTCCCCACACCCCACCTATTATGCACTATACATCTACCACATTACCTATCATTTTCGGTCAAATAAATTCAGTCACTTTTCCTTAGGTGAAATTGTATTAGGTGAAATCTACTTCAACGGCATTGCTTCGCCTGGTATAACTGGGAAGCTCGTTCCACCCGCTTTAGTACGTTTGAACTTCGGTTGAACTAGATAGGCCGAGTGGAGTGAGATTTGGAGATTCTTTGAGCCAGATAGGGTGGAGCCACTTTGGAAATACATCTGTGGGTGATGGTTAGTGTCTTGAATACAATTCTTCCCGAGAAGGGTAGCCAGTGTACTGCCGTGCGGGCAGATGATATATGTTCTGATCTGGGGTGGTTCAGGTTCGCTTGTAGGGCATTATTTTGGATGGTTTGGAGTTTCTGTATATTGTGAGCTGAGGTACCTGCAAATAATGTGTTGCAGTAGTCTAGCCTGGCACCCACCACTGTGTGGGCGATCGTCAGTCACCTGTCTGTCGATAGGAAGGGTCTGGAGGCATTTAGGAGTTTGGTTGAATAGGCTGCTGAAGATGCAATGGCGTTGACTTGTCGGGATTGGGATAGTGAAGCATCCAAGTATACTCTGAGGGTTTTGACAGAAGGAGAAACTGGAATCGATATACCATCGATAGCAAAGGGTGAGTATGCAGAGTTCCGTTTTTTAAGGGCAGCTGCATGACCAATGATCAGCAGTTCATGATTCAGACATAGTCCATGGGTCGCCATCCATACTTGAATGATGGCGAATGTAGAAATTAACGTGGCAGCGTTATAAAGTATGTGCCAGAGAAGGGGAGGAGAATGTGTGTGTTGTCAGCGTAGTTTGTGTAAGCTATGCCGATGGAGTCCAGTAGGTCGAAGAGTGGCTTCGTGAATATATTGTAGAGTTGAGGAAATGCAGGACCCTTGGGGTACACCACAGCTGATGGGTGAGGGTGCTGCGCTGGCTTTCTCTGAGAAAACCTTCATTATTCTTCCTTCTAGGTTTAAGAAGGAGGCGATCCAAGAAGCTGCTTCCGGTGAGAAGGAGGCTGAGTGGGTGAGGTGACGGCATATAATGTTATGGTCAACTATTCGAATGCCGTGTACAGATCTAATAGTAACAGTAGGGAAAGTTTACCCTCATCACTGATGTCATCCATCTGATTTTTTAAATCAAGGAGAGCTGACTCAGTTCCATGGCCTGGGCAGAATCCTGATTGGTAAAGTCCTAGGATATGGTTTGCTTCTAGGTGTCCTGGATTTGGACATAAGCAGCTCTGTCGCGTATTTTTAGCAGAAAGGGAACAGTGGGGGGCGTGGCTTGGAGGCCATGTGAGGAGCTCCTGGAGATCCTGCATCCATCCTGAAAATAAAGTGCAGTTGCACTAGCCTTTTAATACCAGGGACATGGGCACCTGCCTATGAACGTAGGCATAACAGTTGCTGACAAGCTGGAATCCTTACAATTCTGGGAACAGCGAATAAAAACGAACGAAGTCCCCCGGAGTCGCGGACTTGAGGAGGCAAAATGGCGGCGGTGCCGAACAAAGGAGGAGAAACACGTAGGGTGGCAGGGGTGCCCCGTGTGTCAACGACCACGGTGCGGGCTGTGTGAGGGACTGTGCACCTCTGAAGAGACCTCGGCGCAGCTTTGCTATCTACATTTGCCCAGTGCGGGCTCGGAAGACCGTCCGAGGCGGTGGGCGGCACTAGGACTAGGCTAGCAGGCGAGGCAGACCTCGCGACTAAGTAACCGAAGCGCCCCATACATGTTGCGAGGGAGCGCCAAAACAAGGAGACTTGAAGTCCAGAACAGAGGCTTCCAAAATAACTTTGCTTGCCGCGATATACCCCTAGCAGCACTTGACATTTTTGTAGCTGGCTCCCAACCGAAGGTGAAGTCTGTCGAGGAGCATTAAAAAAAGGATTCAACTGGCTGACACCCTGGTACAGCAGGAAGACTGTTGTATGGCAGGTATTGTCGCTCGGAGCAGGCTTTAACAGTTGCCTGGTAGCTTGTGTGGGCTTGACCAGGTTGGGGAGATTGAGCGGTGAACGCTGGGCCGGTGTGGGCGCTGGAGGTCGGGGACCGCAGCGTCGGAGTTGCTGTGAAGTATATTAGTCCCCCAGAGGCGAGGAGTGAAGCGCCAGGGTTGCGCTACGATATAATAAGAACATCAGGACTATACGAGTAGAATGCTCTGAATGGTAACTAGACAGCATTCCACATTACATCACAATACCTCCCTGCACAATCATTGTCACAAATGAAACTGCTCTGAGCCAGATGCAGGAACATTACTAGCATCCTGGCACTGCCCTAACAAAAGCGAAGGAGATAGAGAGCAGACCAGCAGGCTACTGCAGACTGCCCCGGACAGGTCGAGGAGGAGGCTGGATGAGTCTTTGAGCTGTTGGTGCCCCTTCGCCCGGGCAGCGCTGGCGGCATTGTAACTTAGTGTGCGCCTCCCCACCCCGTGGTGAAGAGAAGAGTACGCTGGCCAGCTTGCATGCCCCGTAGGCGGTAGACTCAGGATGAAGATGGATGCCGCAGGGACCATAGGTATGGCCTGACATCCGAGACCAGGAACCTTAAATTGCAGCAGTTACCCGCTGGCGAACCAGGCACGAATATCAAGGCATCCTCTTGGATGCACAGCAGAGTTGGAGAGGGGATCCACACGGTTAAGTGGAAGGGCACAACTCACTCCTGCAACTAAGAGGTAGTCTCTAGACGCCCCTGGGGCAGCCCCCCTGGCCTCGGGCGGTAACATCAGTCTGCTCCCACTGGAACTGAAGACCACAAGTGGTGAGGCTGACCTACGAACTTTAGCTGCAGCGCTATGTCCAACAAACCTCCAAGACTGAAGGGCAAGCAGCCTACGCTAGACGAATATGCCAGGACGCCGCCCGGCCCGGAAGGAGCCAGGGACAGGAGCAGGGACAGGGCCCCCGCTGGGAGCGTGGCCGTCATGGGCACGAACCAGGAGGTCCTTGCTGCGATCGCTGACCTGAAGGTGGCTTGGGAGACCAAGCTTGAACTGACCGTGACCGAACTGAAGACAGCGCTGGAGCTCAAAGTTAGGGCGGTGCAAGAGGATGTGAATCTTCTCCGGCAGGATGTCAGGTCACTGGCAGAGCGCTCTGAGAACCTTGAGAAAAAGGTGGGCCCGAACACGGCGGACTGTGCTTCACACGGGTCGGAACTTCATGCCCTAGTGCAGCGCGTGGGCAACTTAGAGAACAGGGCGGAGGAGGCGGAAGGATGCGCCCGGAAGAATAATATCCACATTGTTGGCTTGCCGGAGGGAGCAGAGGGCCACAACCCCACAGAGTTTATTGAATCTATGCTGTTGCAGGAGATAACCGGAGGAGTTTTGTCCCAGGGGTTTGCGGTGGAAAGGGCGCATAGGGCTCTAACGAGGAAGCCGCCGCAGGGCAATCCACCTAGGCCGGTGAATGCCAAGATCCTTAACTACCGGGATCGAGAAAGAATCCTGGAACACTTCCGTAAAGGTGGAACAATACAAAGAGGGACGGCAAACATAACTGCCTACCCGGATTATACCCTGATGGTGCAGCGGAGCCGAATGAACTTTGGGACTGTCAAGAGAAGACTGCGAGACGTGGGCCACAAGTACATGTTGCTTTACCCGGCAAAACACAAAAAACAGAACTTTGTTTTTCGAAACTCCGGAAGAAGCTATGGGGTGGCTCGACACGCAAGGCTGCCCCCGGGAGTTGGACATCCAGATGGGAGAAGGAGAAGATAAGTAATGCGTAGTAAGGGCACCTATGGGTGTCGTGGCTTAAGACTATGGGACTTGATTATAGTAACTGATGCAGCTTATGGGCTGGTATGACCAGGTTGGAAAAGAATATGATCTGTGAGCACTGTGACTATTGTTTCGTTAGGGAGCCTTGCAGAGATAGTCTTTATACCCTCATCTAGAGTTTAGTTAGGTCACCAATAGTGCGGTGACACCCTGCTTGGGTCTTGGCCTGGGTGTTCCAGGGTGGGTTCAAACGCAGGGGAGCCTGAGATCCAGGGATGGAGCTGGGCACTTGTTGGGGTTGGGGTAGGGTAGGGAGGGGGGAGGGAAGGGGTTGTGTGCAGTGGTTTGTTGTAGTTGGGAAGGGTGTACAGTTGGGGTATGAGCCTACACCCCGGGAGAAATGAGATGCACCATGGGAGACCTGACAGAAAGTGGACATAGCCTTGTTACAAGAACCTCATTTAACGCAGGAAAAACTGGAAGTGATACGGAATAAGTAGAGAGGGACTGTAGTAGGGGCAGCATACTCAGCCTATGTAAGAGGGGTAATGCCCCACGTGTCCCGTTCCAGTTGTTGCATTCTGCTGCGGAGCCAGACGGTAGAATGGTGGTTATGAAAGGGCTGGTGGAAAATAGGGAGATATGTATTGTAAATACTTATGCCCCGAATCAGGATACGGCTGCTTACTTTAGAACCCTGTATGGTAAACTTAGTGTGGGTGTGGGGGGGGAATTTTAATTGTGTTAAACCCAAACATAGATAGATCAGACACTAAGATAGACAGACCCACTCCGGCTGCAAAGGCACTGCAGTCAATATTGGCAGATTTTGTGCTGGACGATGCATGGAGGGCACGCCATCCACAGGATAGACAATATTCACACTATGCAGCCCCTCAGGGCCTATATACTAGACTAGACTATGTGTTTGCCACGCATGAATTAATGACTGAAATAACGCATGCAGAATACAAAGCAAGGGTCCTCTCAGACCACTCGCCACTGATGTTAGTGTGGCAATACCGACCCCCGCGGGGAAGGATACCCACATGGCGCTTGCGCGCAGAGGCGTTCAAAGACAATGTATTCAGGGAGGATATGCGAGAGGAAATAATAAGTTATTTTGAGATGAATACTGGCATTGTTAAGACAGTGGGCACACTCTGGGAAGCCTTCAAGGTGGTGGTGAGGGGAATCGTCATAGCCAAGTCTAAGGGACTGCAGAATGGGATCCTGACCGAGTTTCAGGAAGCCGAAAAGGAGCTAGAAAGGGTGTCAGAAAAGGGTAGTACGACTAAGGAAGATACGGAAAAGATACTCGGCCTGCAACAGAAATGTGCAGTATACTGGGAGAGATTATGCAACCTCAATTATAAAAAGTATATAGAGAGACAACATGCAGAAGGGGACAGACCAGGGAGAGTTCTGACATGGATATATAAAAATGAGACCCCTAGGCCCCCAATTAGAATGATAGTGAAAGAAGATGGGAGCGTAGCAGATACACAAGAGGGGGTTAATCAGAAATTTGCAGAGTATTATAGATGCCTGTATGGGGATGAGGCAGGAAGCAACAGAGAAGAAATAGGAGACACATTGGAAGATATTGGACTACCCCAGATCAGCGCAGAGGAGAGGGAGGAGCTAGATGCCCCGATCACTCTGGAGGAACTAGAAGAGGTAGTGAGGCTGTTGCCCACGTGCAAAATCCCGGGAACTGATGGACTCCCAAGCGAATTCTATAAAGCATATAAAACACAGGTACTCCCCCCGCTGCTGGAGATGATTAATGAAGCGTATGAAGCTGGGAAATTACCGGAATCCTTACGTGAAGTGGTCATTATACCGCTTCCCAAACCCAATAAGCCTGGTAGTGACTGTGGCTCGTACAGGTCCTTGTCGATGTTAAACCAAGACAGCAAGATTCTAACAGCGGTCCTGGCAAATAGACTGAAGAAGGTCATTAATAAGTTAATACATCCCGATCAGACGGGAAATGTCCCGAATAGGAACATCTCGAATAACCTTAGGCGACTCCACCGAGTCATTGAACACGCTAATGGAGATGCAGGCGAGATGGCGATAGTATCATTAGATGCGATCAAGGCATTTGACTCAGTCAAATGGCCCTGGTTAATGGCGGCCTAGCCAACTATGGCATGGGACCAGGATATCTCAAATGGGTCAAACTGTTATACAGTGCACCACTAGCTAGAGTGAAAACAGGAGCAGTGGTTTCTGATAGATGGCAACTCAGTAGGGGTGCTAGACAAGGATGCCCATGGTCCCCCATGCTGTATATCGTAGCCTTAGAACCCCTGGCGATTTATCTACGGCAGCAATATGATGCAATAGGTATTGTCGTTGGGGAGACACCACATTTAATTTCATTGTACGCAGATGACATGTTACATTATTTGTGCTACCCAGAAGAGAACCTTCAATATATATTGGAAGTGATGAAGAGGTTTGCAGAACTATCAGGCATAGCTGTGAACCCCAGTAAGTCCTGTATGGTCCCTTTGGGTAGATATAGAGGGCTCCCGGTAGAGCATTTGCCGATCCTACAGATACTGTGGGAAGTCGCCACATTCAGATATCTGGGAGTAGACATATATCATACTGTAGAAGCTGAGCATAGGCATAACACGGAAAGAACAGTTAGGAAACTGGAGAGTAGCTTGAATTTTTGGGTGAAGCTCCCATTGGCAATGATGGGACGAGGGGCGATTCTCAAGATGGTGGCGCTACCCAGATTGTTGCATTGCTTCGCGAATATCCCATACGCAATACCCAGGAAATTCTTTACTAGGACGGTATATACAGGGAATTCTTATGGCACGGGATGAGGAACAGGGTAGCCCTGTGGAAATTACAAAATCCATACGAGAAAGGAGGCATTAAATTACCAAACTGGGAAGTCTATTATGTAGCGAGCCAATTACAATACGTAGCTAAACGGCTCTCAGAATAGCCTAACTTAGAACACAGGCTGTTTCAGAGGGACTGCGCCCCATATTTCCTAAAAGAGATGGTATGGTTGCCTAGATTGGAGTTGGAAGGCCGCCTGGGATGATGGGCCTTGGGTGGGAGATGTGGCAAAGAGCGTGCCGATTAATGGGGAAGCCATCCCCGTGCTCCCCACAGAACCCATTGGTCACAGTGGTGGGAAGAGAAAAGCAACTGAGGTTAATGATTAGGAAGCACTGGGAATCGGTTGGGATAGCAATGATGGGGGATGTATGGCAGGAGGGGAAGATATTGGAATTTGGGGAGCTGGTGGAATTAATGGGGCTGAGTGTTGGGCAATATATTACGTATCACGGGGTGGTGCAAAGAATTAAAGAAACCTGGTCGAAAGTGGCACTGGCGGAGGAACCGGACGCCACTATAGATACGATATATGACATAGCAGAAGGGGGACACAAAACATCTAGGTTATATGAAATGATAATGTCCCAAGTGGTCAAGGAGGTGGTGCAACTTAGAATGGACTGGGAAGAAGAAGTAGGGGCCCCGATGAGTGATGGGATGTGGGAAAGAGCACAAGGATATCATAAAAAAGTGTCGGGAAATGCTAAGTTACAGCAGATACAGTTGTATATAACTCACAGGGCATACCTGACGCCTCAAAAGATAGCTAAATTTAAAAATGCCGGACACCAAGTGTGCCCTAAATGTAATGAGGAAAATATGGGAATGGTGCATATGTTCTGGGCATGCCCACTGATAGCGAGATACTGGGGATAAATATCACTGAAAATGGAAGACAAAGGGCTCCACATGAAGGTAGATACTGCGTGGGCTTATTTGATAGAAGGGTTTCCCAGAACACGCAAGCTTAAACACGTAAGCAAATTGAAAGATCTAGCCTACGTCTTGGCAAAGAGAAGGATTGCGATGGGTTGGAAGGCATGTCATAGACCCAAAATGGAAACATGGTGGAGGGATCTGCAGAAGTGGGCGGAGGCGGAAACAGTGGTATGGCAGGAAGCGTGTAAAGGGGAGATGGAAGAAGAAGCCGGAACCCTGCTGGGTTGGAGGCAACTGATAGCTGAATTATTTGGGCCTTCACATGAGGGACCAAGTGATGGAGACCCAATAAGTCCTGTTGAAGAGGAATCCCCGCCGCAAGAGGTAGAGACTGGAAATGAGAGGGTGTAGGCTGGGGAGGGGTGAGGGAAGGGGAGATACAGTGGGCCGGAATACAGCAATCTGTGTTGATTTGTGATTGGCATTATGTATCCGCTGTAAGTTTGGTTTGGTTTGTTATTTTTTGAATAAAATCAATAAAATTGTTTAAAAAAAAAAAAAAGAAAGAGAACAGTCATGATCGGGTGGTAGTTGTTTGGTGAGGCCCGATTGAGGCTAGGTTTTTTTAATAGTGGTAAGACCCAAGCTTCTTTGAGGCTAGAGGTACCACGTATGTTGTGAAAGGAATTAATGATAAAAGGGGCCAGTGCTTCGGTGCAGTCTTTAATTAAGGGTGCTAGGCATACATCTGCTTTTCATTTTGAAGGCTTTAAGCTTTTCAGGATGTGTAAAGTTTCCTGGGCAGAATTTTTGTTGAAGCTCAATAAGGGGGGGAGTTGGAGTGTTCAAAATAAGAGTAGGGGTGGCCTTGGAGTCAGGATGGGTGTGATTCAGGGTGGCTTGTTTGGGCAGAATTTTATTTTGGAGCATGCCAATTGTTTGCAACATGGTATTCTGAATGCTGTCACACCAAGTACAGTCTTTGGTCAGAGTGGAGGCTGGGGGGATAAAGGCTTTCAATTCCCTGAGGATGGAGAATAATTCCCTAGTGTTTGAGGTGGCGTTAACAATTCTGGAGTTGAATGTGTTAGCTTTGGCTTGGATGATTGCATTTTTATATTTCTTGGAGAGGTTTAAAAACTCCTATTTGAGTGTGTCAGATGAGTGGTTTCTCCAGGAGGTTTCAGTACGTCTTTTGTCCGCTCTGATGCTATAAGGTCCTGGGTGTACCAGGAGTTCATGTGAGCTAAGGGTTTAGCTTTTTTTGGAGCTAGCGGGACAATAGAGTCAATCACACCCATGTCTCTGTAAGACTGGTGCGTCACAAAAGGGAAAGACACTCATAGGCATTATGGGCCAAATGAGCTATTTAATCAACACGAAAGGGGGGTCCCCTAAATGTACCACTTATATTGAATGATTTCAACACAGTTGAACCTACGATGAGGGTCAACAATTATTTGTACTGTTGAACTAATCACTATGAAGGTACACAACACAATATAAAATATTAAAATTATTTTATTTATTATGTAGGCCAGCCGGTCCTACAAACAAGCTAATAAAAACACTATGCTGTATTTTTCATTTCATTCCATGTTGATACAAATCCAACAAAATACTGTAAGACATACGATTCGATACATACATATATTGTGTTGTGTACCTTCATAGGCCCTCATTACGACCCTGGCGGAAATCGAAAAACGATGGCGGAAATGTAATACCGCCATCGAATACCGCTCGGTGCGATTATGACCCGTCACCGTAAAGTACGATGCCATCAGCGACACCGTAGTGAACGCCAACGCTAACTGCACCAAGTACGCGCACGCGCGCCATGCAAAACCGTAATTACCACCATGGCGAAACGGTACGCGAATGCTGACCCTAGCGGACATTAACTTTACGCCATCAAGCATGGCGGAAAGTACCATTCCGCCATGGTGAGAATTACGGCATCGTGAACCAACCGTAAATGGCCCTACTGAGTGCCTGTACACCACTCCCTGCCCACATTGCACAACACCTCGTAGGTGCAATGAAGTTACACAATGCAACCAGTGAAATGTACAAGTCACCCATGCATGCCAACGAACAAATGAATGTAGGGGCTCCAAGTGCCTTGTGAGTGGCCATCCATATTTGGCATGTCACCATTGCCGTACTGATGCAGCACAGGCACGTGAAGGTTCAAGTACAGCAATATGAACTGAAACATGAGACAAAACAACAACAGGCCCCCATCGCTTGACACCAGTGTAAGGCAACATTCAAAGCAGTATCCTGAGGGAGACTGCACCAGCCCTGTACCCTTGCCAGTAAACAAACCAACCATCAGCATAAGCATGTACCACACAAGTTGGCAGAGTGACTGAGCAGCCAGGCTCATCTCAAGAGGGGCCAATGGGAGCTGCAGGGCACAGATGGCACGAATACAGAAGCTATTCCAATGGACATGACCTCAGTCTCCCTCCAACAAACGCACGCAAACACAGGCACCTGTGACCAGCCATTTTCTGATAATCACATCATTCCACCAATCCACCTGGCTGACCGGCATCTGTTACACAAAAGCTAATCCCCCGCCCCTGAGCATGACATAATTAAAACAGTCATAATGGCAGGCCCCATCCCTGACCTTACTGGGCTTCGTAGGCAAACGCGGCCAGTACAGTACCACGCAACTATACTCAGAAGCCGGAACCCAATGCAGATCTCCTCACAATACACCGCTCCACAAATAGGAATATGCTACATTACTTGCAAAGAATAACGCTACACGGTTGAAATCAGAATCAAATTTTAATGCACATCAAATTCACCAAGCCCATACAGCTATTAGGTCATAAACTCCAAAACATTTTTCATTACTGTGGGCTGCATCCGCAATAAATGACCAGCTTCTTCTTGTGTGACGCCCTGTTCCTTCATGGTACACAGGGGCTACATTCACGTTCAAAAAGGCAACATGGAAGCGCCGAGAACCGCAGGGCCGTCCCATTAGGTAGGCACTAGTCCAGCTGAAAGGTTGATATGTAGCTCCTAGCCACTAGTACTGCGTAAGGGCATGTGGCCCATTGGCGATCGTCCCATAAGATCGTAATGGTGCTCCACTGATTAACTCGAAGCAGCAGGTGTCGGGAGTAAAAGCCATCTGCAGGAGTGGCATACAGATGGCAGCGGCAAAAGGGGAGGAGATACCTGTCACCCAAATGAAATGAAAAAGAATAGCATGGGCATCAGAACTTCCTACGTATTACTCACTTCAATGATCACACTAAATCTACAGCCATATGCATGCTAGCCCACTCAAAAGGATTATTTCCACCCAAAAATCACTTGCGAATCATAACTATATAAATCGAGGTGAAAGGAACAAGTTACTTACCTGTAACTGTTGTTCTCCAGCATGGGTCTGGCATGGATTCACATGCTCATGAATATTCCCCGTCGTCAGGCTGGGAATCCTCGGTAAAGAAAAAACCAGTATCAGCTTCGTTTCTGATCTGTCTTTCGTAGTAATAACCAATCACTGGTCTCTGCGTCATACTGACCACAGCCAATGACTGCCCTCTACCTAAGCACCGCCTCTGGCAGCCATCTTCAGATTTGGAAGCACGTGAAGTGGCAGTATGACCAAGTGAAGAGCCGCAGAGGGGTAGGCTGGAGGGTTCGCATGTGAATCCATGCCAGACCCATGCTGGAGAACAACAGTTACAGGTAAGTAACTTGTTCCTTCTCCAGCATGGGGTCTGGCATGGATTCACATGCTCATGAATAAAGAATACATAGCAGTACACACATGCACAACCACGGGAGGTGGCAAAGGCTCAACATTAAGCATCACATCAACTCAACATTAAGCATCTTACCTCCTCACCAGGCTCACCTCAGGCGAACAGGTTGCGCAGCACTGCTTGGCCGACCCTGGACTCCTCCCTGGAATCCCGGTCGACGCAGTAGAATTTCGTGAAGGTGTGCGTCGACCTCCACGTAGCAGCCCTGCATATGTCCAGCAGGGGCACACCAGATAGGAACGCCGTGGTAGCTGCGATCGCTCTGGTGGAATGGGCTCTCGGACGGCCAGGCAGCGGTCGGTTTGCCAACCGGTGACAGCACATGATACAGCCGGAGAGCCATCTGGAGATGGAAGCCTTCGAGAGAGCCTTCCCCTGATTGACAGGTCCAAAGTTCACAAAGAGTTGTGACGTCTTCCGAAAACCCTTCGTGCGGTCCACGTAGAACTTCAGCGCTCTAGCTACATCCAGCGAGTGCAAAGTCCTCTCAGCCGGCGACGAAGGCGACGGGAAGAACACAGGTAACACCAAGGGTTCGTTGAGATGGAAGTCCGACGGTACCTTGGGCATGAAGGAGGGGTGCGTCCTGAGCACTACCCTCGTGTCGTGGAAAGTCAAGTACGGGGCCTTGCAGGAAAGGGCCTGGATCTCTCCCACTCGTCGTGCGGAGGTGATGGCCACAAGAAAAGCTGTTTTCCACGATAGAAACTTCAACGGGGCCGAGTGCAGAGGCTCGAACGGAGGTCCCATGAGCTTGGTCAGCACCACGTTGAGCTCCCACGCCGGGGCCGGAGCCTTCACCGGCGGGAACGATCTGAACAGTCCCTTCATGAACTCTTTCACCAGACGATGAGACCACAAGGACGTCCGCCCCGTGGTTCTGGTGTATCGGGAGATCGCAGCAAGATGAATCTTGATGGACGCGTGTGCCAGACCAGCTTTGGCCAGCGTCAGCAGGTACGGCAGTACTTGGGGAGCCGTAATCCGTAGAGGGTTAATCTTCTGTGCGTGGCACCAGACAGAGAACCTCTTCCATTTGTGTCCGTAGCATTTAAGAGTCGAGGACGCCCTGGCCTTTGCAAGAACCTCTCTGCAATCGGCCGGTATGTCGTATCCTCCAAACTCTAGCGCTGCAGGAGCCAGGCCTGCAAGTTCAGCGACTTCGGGTCGTGGTGGAGGATGGCGCCTCCTTCCCTGGAGAGTAGATCCGCGTCCGCCGGCAGCTTGATCGGCGGGGACGCTGACAAGTCCAGCAAGTCCGGGAACCATATCTGCCTCGGCCACGCAGGTGCGACGAGGATCATCCTGCACCGTGACCTCTTGAGCTGGTTGACGAGCCGGATTAGCAGAGGCAAGGGAGGGAACGCGTAGAGGAACAGGCCCTCCCAGGGGAACGAGAAAGCATCGCCCATGCTCCTCGTCTGGGGAAACCTGCTGGCGAACCTCCGGCACTTGGTGTTTGTCGCCGTCGCGAACAGGTCGATCTGGGGTGTGCCCCACCGTCGGAAGAGGCGATCCACCAGATCCTGCCGTAGTTCCCACTCGTGGCACGAGCGCAGCTCCCTGCTGAGTGAGTCGGCGATGGTGTTTTTTATCCCTGCCAGATGAAACGGCACCAGAAAAATCCCTTGGGCGACGGCCCAATGCCACAGGTCCTGCGCCTCCTTGGACAGCGCTGGGGACCTGGTTCCGCCCTGTTTCCTGATGTAAAACATGGTGGTGGTGTTGTCGGTGAAGATCCTCACCACCTTGTCCTTGAGGGACGGAAGGAAGGACCTGAGGGCCCAAAACACTGCACGGAGCTCCAGGACGTTGATATGCAGGGACTTCTCCGTCGGGAGCCAGAGTCCCCTTGCGTGCAGATTTTCGGTGTGCGCTCCCCACCCTTCCAGGGAGGCATCCGTGGTCACAGTCTCCTGGTGGGCTGGGGTCTGGAAGTCCATGCCCGCCGTCAGATGCGCGCGGGTGCCCCACCACCGTATCGCTCGTCGGAAGCTCTCGTCGAGCTTGATCCTTTCCTCGAAGCTGCCCGTCGTCTGGATCCAGCGCGCATCCAGGAATTCTTGCAACGGGCGCATCCGGAGCCTGCACATGGGAATGAGGTAGATGCAGGAAGACATCATCCTGAGGAGGGACTTGATGGACCTCACTTTGGCCGCGTCGGCCACCAACATCCGTTGCGCCTTGCCCAAGATGGTCCTGGTCCTCTCCTCCGACGGGGAGGCCAGAAGGGACACTGTGTCGAGCCTCGCTCCCAGAAACAGTGCGACTTGCGCGGGCACCAGGTGGGATTTGGCGTAGTTCACGGCGAATCCCAGGTCCGTGAGGAGTTGGACGGTCCTTGCCGTGTGGACCACGGCGAGCTCCCTCGTCTTGGCGCGGATGAGCCAGTCGTCCAGGTAGGGGTAGACGTGAATCCCCTCGCGGCGCAGCTGCGCCGCCACCGGTGCGAGGCACTTGGTGAATACCCTGGGTGCCGACCGTAGTCCGAAGGGAAGGGCTTTGAACTGGTAATGACGCCCTTGGACCACGAACCTGAGGAATTTTCGGTGCCCCTTTAGGATGGGAATGTGGAAGTAGGCATCCTCCAAATCCAACGACGATAGGAAGTCTCCTTCCTCCAGCTGACCCAGGACGTGCTGGAGGGTGACCATCCGGAACTTCTGCGCCTTGATGAACTTGTTCAGACGTCGCAGGTCTAGGATGGGGCGCCATCCTCCCGTCTTCTTCTTCACGAGGAAGTATCTCGAGTAGACTCCGGAGCCCCGAAGCCTCTTTGGGACGAGTTCGATGGCGCCCTTTCTGAGCATCGCCTTTACCTCCAGGAGAAGTTGAGGGACGTGAAGTTCTTTCCTGGCCACGGGGGGGACGCGCGGGCACCTTCTTTGAAACTCGAGCGCGTGGCCCCGGGCCAGGGCGTCCAGCACCCAACGGTCGGTGGAGATGGACTCCCACACGCTGACGAAGCCCGCCAGCCGGCCTCCCACCGGGGTGCTTCGGTGGGGGCCCGACCCCACGGCCGGTTCAATCCTGCTTGGACGCGGCCTTGCCGCCTTGACCTCCTTGGCGACGACGGCGGGGTCCGCTAGACTTGCCTCGTCCTCTGTAGGCCTCTTGCGACGACGAGCGGGCCGCTTGACGGTAGGAAGCGAAACCGCCGCCGGAACCTTTGGAGGCGCCCTTGCCTCCGCCGCTCCGAAAGGGCGTCCGTCGTTGCTGCAGGACTCCAAGGGCCCGGGCCGTCTCAGTATCCGCCTTGATGGCCTGAAGGGAATCGTCCACTGTCTTCCCAAACAGGTTGTTCCCGTCGAAGGGCATGTCCAGGACTCTGGTCTGGACGTCCTGCCGGAAGTCCGTAGCTTTGAGCCATCCACGACGTCGAAGGCAAACGCCGTTGCCCAGCTGGCGGAACCCAGTGTCGGCGATGTCCGTCGCCACGGTGATGGCGTGGTCCGAGGCCACCTCACCTTCCTGCAGGATCTCCAGGGCCTCCGCCCTCTTGTCGTCCGGCAGAAAATCCAGCAGGGGAGCTATCTTGTACCAGAGCTCCCTGTCGTAGCGGGCCACGATAGCCAAGGCGTTGGCCGCTTTAATTGTCGTCGCTGCCGACGAGATGACTCTACGTCCCATAGCATCCAATTTCTTTCCCTCGCCGTCCGGCGGGGAAGTCGATGTGGAGGCCCCCCCCGCTTTCTTCCTGGCTGCCGCGGAGACGACGGAATCCGGGGTAGGTTGCGCCCGGAGGCATAGGGGGGCCGTGTCCGGGACCCGGTACTTCTTCTCGTACCGGTCTCTTCTAGCTGGCGTCGTGGAAGGGTTCTTGAGGAGGGAAAGGCCCTCATCCCAAATGTCGTCCAACAGAGGCACTGCGAGGACCGTCTTCCTCTTGGCCTCGCGCCGCTGATAAAGGAAGCCTTCCTTTTTCTTCTCCTCAGGGCAGAGTTGGAAAAGCTCGGAAGCCCTGGAGATCATGGAGTGGAAAGATCCGATCTCGTCGGGCGGAGAAGCCCTGGTGGGAGGCGACGACGGAAAATCCTCGTCGTAAGCCTCGTCGTCCGTACCCGTCGCTGCCGTGTCAGTCCCCGTATCATCCCCTCGGGTGGACGGGGAGGAGGGCTGGACGGGGCGCGACGGTTGAAAAGGAGGTGGTGGATGGATCCTTCTTTTCTTGGTAGGGGGAACACCAGAACGTCCCGGTTCTGGATCCCCCGACGGGAGAGGTTCCTCCGTCGGTAACGGTAGCCTCGTCCTTATCTCGGAGCATAAGGACTGTATGGCCAACAAAATGGCCGCCGAGTTGTCTTGCGGCGCTGGCAGAGGGGAGTCCGACGGGCGAGCAGGGGCCCCGTCGGTATCCTCGACGATGTC
This sequence comes from Ambystoma mexicanum, assembly GCF_040938575.1. Lineage (NCBI taxonomy): Eukaryota > Metazoa > Chordata > Amphibia > Caudata > Ambystomatidae > Ambystoma > Ambystoma mexicanum. The sequence goes on from NC_090936.1 coordinate 988,795,349, forward strand.
GTCGTCGTCACCTGTGTCGGGGTCCATTCGACGGGCTGGTCTTCTTCCACGCCTAGGCCGTGGCTTAAGACCTCGATCAGCTCCTCTTCTGAGGTTGAGGCCGAATCTACGACGACGCCCTGCCCCCCCTTCTTCTTCCCCACGGAGGGTTTCACGGGGGTCCTATCGATGGGCACAAAAGAAGACTCCCTCCGAGGAGGCAGGGAGATTCTGGGCCCTGAGGTCGCCACCACTGGTGCAGCCACCACAGGCTGAGCCAGGGCCGCCGCGACCGTTTCGATAGAGGGCTTGGTCGGATGGATCAAGGCCTTCACCACCTTAGGTGCGCTCACCGCCTTATCCTTGAGGGAGGGGGCACTGCCACGCTCCTCCTCTGCCTTAGAGCTCGACCGGGGCCTCTCCAGGAGCTTTGCCGGGTGCTCGGCCTTCCTCTTACCCGACCCAGAGCGTTGGCTCGTGGTTGATGGTGCCGGGGAGGGTGCGCCCTGCCTGGCGCCCGTAGAGCCCGACCGTTCGGCGCTCCCGGTGCCAGTGGACTCGCGGTGCTTGGCCTTATGTTGGGCCCCCGTCGCCGGGGCGCCCTCAAAGGTCTTAGAAGACCGCTCGGATTTCTTCTTCTTCTCGCCAGACGGGCTCTTACCCTCCAGCCAGTTGGCGAGACGTTGATGGCGGTCCTTCATGGTCCGTTCCGACATGTTGCCGCAAAACGCACAGTCCTTCTCCACGTGCGTCTTGTCCTCATGAAGGCAGTAAAGGCAGAAAGAGTGTTCGTCCTCCTTAAAGACGTTCTGCAGCTGGCATCCAGGGCAGACCCTGAACAGCTTTCCGGGCGTCGAGCTTCCCTTCTCCTGGGCCATCTCCGAGACCGGGCCTGAGAAGCTTCTGGAGTCCTCCGAAGTGTAGCTCGACGAAATCTTCACCCTTGAGGGGCACAGATGAATCCGACACGGGTCCCCGTTGATCGGATGTAGGATCGGTGGAGCTTGAGGCTCTTTTGACCGAAAGAATCGAAGTTTTTTGTGAAAAAGCGCGAAAAATAGCACTAACGCTCGAGAGCAATAGCACGAGGATCCCAACACATGAACGTGCTGTAAAAATCTGAAGATGGCTGCCAGAGGCGGTGCTTAGGTAGAGGGCAGTCATTGGCTGTGGTCAGTATGATGCAGAGACCAGTGATTGGTTATTACTACGAAAGACAGATCAGAAACGAAACTGATACTGGTTTTTTCTTTACCGAGGATTCCCAGCCTGACGACGGGGAATATTCATGAGCATGTGAATCCATGCCAGACCCCATGCTGGAGAAACACTATTACAAACGAGTGTTTGTGTGCATGCGTCTGTTAAGACAGAATCCATTAGATGGGATTAGTAACGTGCATAGACACAAGTGTCTGAAGGCGCGTCGAGACAGGGAGGGTTCAACAAGGGCAGATAGACGATGGTCCCACTATGGCAGCTCTGCATCACATAGCGCAGGGGAAGGGGATAGATTCCGAAAAGCCATGTACATGGCAAACTCTCAATTAAATCATCTGTCCATGCATCCATACATCATTCCCTCATCCCGGTATGAAAACGCCTGATTATTTACTCACATCACATTTGAAATTTCCATTGAGTCTGTGCGTAATGCAGTCTGCAAAATCCACTGTGCTCCAGCCCGGAATTCTAGTGTTGTGAAGTAACATGTATTTGGGAACGTCCTGCCTTATCGTCCACTACGCTATTGCGCATCCCATACTATTCATATCAATCATTGCATTCTCGCCATGGCCCCTGTCCCAAGGACATTAAACAATAGAACGTTATATTTGCAGTCAGACCTGTGGGCGTCTCCTCGCCGCTAGCTGAAAACCGAAAGCGCTGTCCTTCGAATTCCTCATTTGCAACATCACGTCGATAAGGCATCTGTGACCGCTTGAAATCACAAATTCATCCATGTAGTGCGGCAGTGTGTGAAAATGGCAACTGGATTCACTCACAAATGGGACGCCCCGCCCGTCGGTGAACCTCGGTACAGTGCTGCATGAGGGTCCACCGTTAATCGAGTACTACATTTCACTGACCCTTCACAAATTTGTTCGCGACTGCAAAGATAGTATGTGAAACAATGGGACCATAGCAGAATGAACATATAAGCCAATATTTCACTGCCATCGGGATTAAATAGATGATTGTAATAGCAAGATGCCATGCGTCACATTGCAGCGTTGTGTGCGGGACGTGCTCGCCCAAAGGGGATTGCAGCTGGCACAGGTGGAATGAATCACCACAGGTGGAGGCTATACAGCCTGAAAACACATAAATTGCACACCCAACCCCCTCCCACAACCACACCCACTCCAAAATGCTACCGGCAGGACTAGCGATGTTGGCCCTGGGGGACCTGATAGCACTGCAAGTACTACAACTTCAAGAAGAAGACGAACACCAACTACTACAACAACCGGCCGCACAGAGGAGACGCAGGAGGAGGAGGAGGGCAAGGCAGGGCCAGCAAGGGCCACCAGCACAGCCACTACCACCACGCAGGCAGCCCGCAATCCCATGCCTCCGAGCTCATCCGTTCAACCTCACTGCTGAGCAGATCCACACCCTCTACCGTTTGGACGGGGACACCATAACCGCCATTGTGAACATGACACACGCTGACCTTGTCAGCATGATAGATAGCCCAACCGCCATCCCACCCCTACTGAAGGTGGTGTCTGTACTCCACTTCCTGGCCACAGGCACCTACCAGCACACAGTCGGACAGTTGCATGGCATTTCACAGCCACTGTTGTCACGGACACTATCGCAAGTGCTCGATGCCCTCCTGAAGCACGCAGACGACTACATCTCTTTACCACGCTCGGAGCAGGAGATTACAAACACAAAAGTGGGATTCCATGCACTGGCCGGCATACCGGGTTGCATTGGTGCCATCGACTGCACCCATGTGGAATTGGTTGTCCCACATGCCATGGAGGCCCAGTACCGCAACCGGAAACAATATCATTCTCTTAATGTACAGATGGTGTGTGACTCCAACAGGATCTTTACACATTGTTGTGCCCGATTTCCTGGATCAACCCATGATTCTATGGTCTTGAGGAACTCTACAATACCACGCTACATGGAGCGACACGCAGGGAACAGATCCTGGCTACTCGGTGAGTCTCATTTCATGCATGATAATGTGGGGTATGTGATGCGGCAATGACCTGGCAGGAAGGGGGGGGGGGATGCGTACCTAGCAATGTCATTCCACAAACATCCTTTATTGTCCACATACAGGTGATGCCGGGTATCCACTGAAGAGATGGCTCCTTACACTACTCCGGAACCCACAGAACCAGCATGAGGAGGACTACAACCATGCCCACTCACGTACCCGTGTAGTCATTGAACAGGCATTCGGCCTACTGAAGGCTCGTTTTCGCTGCCTCAGCAGGTCTGGCGGGGCACTCCTGTACCGCCATGAGAAGGTTGCAAAGATGGTCATGGCATGTGTCATGCTACACAACATGTGCGTACGTAGAAATGTGCCCATGCCCCCTGACGCAGAACTACAAGCACCTGAAGATGGTCATGATGAGGGTGGGGATGTGGCAGCACCTCAAGGAGTCCGCGAGGCACAGGAGGCCCGTGAAATTCGTCAGAATATCATAGATTCATGCTTCTAGCACTCACGCCTGGTGGCTGATACATGGACACGGGACTTGTGGCACTGTGTGTGACTGGAACATGCACAATGTGGACTGTACGCCAATAAAGGCCTCGTACACAAAGATCAATGTCCACACATCTCATTGGATGATTATGTAATGTTTATAGCATATGTGAAATTATATTACACACCCCATCGACCCGCCACCCAAGAAAGCCCAACACCCCCCCTCCACCCTCCTACCTCCCCCCCGAACACCAGTGTCCAAAGATGCTCATTGTCAGTGGGCAGACGCTATTGCAAGCCCCCTCTCCGGATATCAGGGGCACCCCTGCCTGTGGAGCGCAGGTTCCTCCCAGATCTACGTTGGGGGCTGCCCTGGACGGAACTTGCAACGGATGATGTCTCTGCCTGCTCACGTCCATGCATGTCCCTAAGGGTTTGTGAGAGCTCAGTGAGCACACGGCGCACAGCGGCAAGTTCACCACATACGTCTTTGGACGTCGCATGCAGTTCCCCCCTCAGGCTCTCGGTGCTTCTCTCCATTTGTACCCTTAGTGTCTCTGTACTTCTCTCCATTTGTGCCCTTAGTGTCTCTGTACTTCTCTCCATTTGTGCCTTTAGTGTCTCTGTACTTCTCTCCATTTGTGCCCTAAGTGTCTCAGTAGATGTTTCTATGACTGCCTTAGAACCCCCACATTCATCAGCATGCTCCTTGAGGAGCGTGGCCAGTTGCTGCTGTTGCACGATCACCTGGTCGAGGGACTGTTGCCTCTGCTGGGCCATGCCCATTTGCGGTGGTGTCACAGAGGGGCTGATCACCTCATGTTGCCTTGCCACAGGGCTTGTGGGGGATGGCCAGTAGTCGTCTTGTGGGTGCCCCTGCGTGGTATCCTCATGGTGTACGGGATGAAACAAACAGGGGGATTGAGACAGGTCATGGATGGGTCCTACATCGACAGCACCGTTTTCTGTGTCGGAGCATGCTGCCATTAATGCAGTGTCACCTATGGTGCTGCTGCCACCAGAAGCAGTGCCTTCTGTGGCATCCATTGGGGGGACCTGTGGTGCTGCTGTTGTGGGCATGCTGGCTGCTGGGGTGCCTGTTGAAGTCCCCTCCTGTGTGCTGCCACTTGATTTGTGCTGCTGCCGTGTCTTGATCCGTGCAGCTGAGGTGGAGGGTCTTTGGCCGTTGGTCTTGGCCCTCTTTGCAGGTGTGCTGGTAGGGGTGTCCTGGAGCTCGTCGTTTGAATCGGACCCTGTGGTGGAGTAAAGGAGGGCGAGCGTTATTTATGGGTCTGTGGAAATTGGAATGGCAATGTATCACATGCATTGGGGTGGTACCTGAGGGTGTTTTGGGTCAGGGCCTTGGAGGTGGTTTCATTTTTGTGTGGATTGAGGATGCAGTTGTTTTGCAGCCTGCAGTTAGGGTGTGCATGCTGCACGTGTAGAGGGTGTTTTTAGGATTTTTAATTATTTATGTATTTAATGTGAGTTTTAAAGTGCGCTATCAGGCCAATGTATGTGGACGTTCTCCTGGACATGTGTTTCTGTTGCACTATGTGGACACATGGTACTTCACATGATTGGACATTGTGGATTTAGCATTGTTTTATTTGGCCCACCTACCTGATTCTTCGGATGTCTGCACTCCTTTCTCCATCCCTCCGACTCCCTCTATACTCTCCATTCCAATGGTGGAGGCACAGATTTCTTCCCAGGGGGTCAACTTGATGGGTGATTCCGATCCTCCACCGGTAGCTGTGGCAATGTTACGGTTGGCTGATAGTATGCTCCGTACGCGTATCTGCAAGTCGTCCCATCGCTTTCTGCATTGCTGTGGGTTGCGGGGTGCGGTCCCCACCGCACTTACCCGCTGTGCCACCAGGGCCCATATGGCCTTCTTGTTCGCAAGTGCCGTCCTGGTCATTTGCGTCGAGAAGACGACGGCAGCATTCTCCTGGAGGGTCTCTGTGAGCACGGTGAGTTCCTCATGGGAGAAGTGGACCTGCCGCTTGCGGTCGCACGCTTTTTTAGCAACTTTTCCCATTTTGATTGTTTTAACTAGGGTGGCTTACGGGTTGGGATGTGTCTCAGGGTCGGATTTGTAATGGTTGTGTTGGGATTCTGATTTTGTAGGTGTACGGCGTGCTGTTTCCCGTTCCGGCCCCATGTTTTTACTTCCGTTTCCGTATATTTACGGTCACCGTATTTTGCGATTACCGCTCATTACGGTGACCGCTATGATGGGTGGCGGAATTGCACCTAGGGCGCCGTACGACGGCGGTGAGGGGCATTTTGGGGACATTTCCGCCATCGCGGACTTTGCACTTCCCCCATGGCGTAATGCTCGTGCCCGATGGGTCGGAATTAGCCGCACTTTACTCCATCGTGCAATGGCGGAAACGCTATTTACGCTATGGCGGTCAGGTCAGTTACTTTCCGCCAGGGTCGTAATGAGGGCCATAGTGATTTTCAACAGTACAACTAATTGTTGACCCGCATCGTAGGTTCAACTGTGTTGAAATCATTCAATATAAGTGGTACATTTAGGGGACCCTCCCCCCTTTTCGTGTTGTCTGTAAGACTGGTGTCATTCACAGATCTGCATGGCGCCTCCTCTCACTTCCTGTGTATGTTGAGTTAGTGGAAGCTTTGCAGGTGTCTGCATTTCACCTTGTGTTTGCAAGGCTTGTGTCACTGTTAGCACTACAAGGGGCACCCTTTCTCCTCTGCCCCACAACAATGGTGCTATTGACAGCTCTGCAGGGTGCTCCCTTTCACTTCCTATATGTTTTGTGTAACTGTAGGCTCTGCACCGATGTTCCTCTCACGTCATGTATGTCTTGAATAAATGTTTATCAAAAAGGGCACCTGGTTGATGCCTTGCTCTACCCAGGTGGGTAGTCACGTATTTAAGAGCAAAAATGAGCAAGGTCATGGGCTACCTGGCTGATGAACGAAGGGTGAACACACACCTATGGGGGTTACACCTTGGTAAGTGTGAACACACACCTATGGGGGTTACACCTTGGTAAGTGTGTACACGTTACTATAAATGAATTCTGACAAGAATGTATCAGGACAATTCTGAGTACTGCAGTCAGATTTTTAATAAAACTGCAGTTTACGTGTTTGTAGATACACTTAACTAGGAGTTACACATGATACAACAGTATTTACACATTTTTCAAGTATAGTAACCAGTTTGTAAGTGACATATTTCAAATATTTGTAGCATCTTTTCAATGCTTACACATTCACTGAGGGGTCCTTGGGAAGGAGACCAGTGGATTTAGTGAGGTGATAGCATGTAATAATCAGCACATATACATCAAAACAATGAAGGGTTGAACAAGGACAACGCAGACAATATAATAGTCAACACAACAGTGTTTTGGCCAGAAGGTGAGCTGGGATGAGCTCTGATGGTGTGGCCTTCATCAGGATGAGATATTCCAAAGTGGGAAGTATCTTGTGAGGTCTGTTGAGATAAACAGATGAGGTGTTATAGGAGTGGACACATTCGTGGGTATCTAGCACAGGTAGAGGTATCGATACATGAAGGACCGGTGCTTACCGGAACTTAGGAGCGCAGTGGCTCAGGGGAGTAGCAGTGTCAGGAGTACCCTGGAGGATTTTCGAGGTTCTAGAAGTGGCCGTTCCTGTGGAAGTAGGAAGGACATGGAGGCTGTGTTAAGCCATAAAGAGTGGGGGAGCAACTAAGGGTTAAAAAAGGGGTAAGAGCAAAGCTTACCTTAAGGAGGCCTGTTACCGCGCAAATTATGGGTGGAACAGCCTGGCGTGATGAATACGCAAAGTCAACCGCAAGCGTGAGGTGCTGTGGAAAAAAGGACATACGGGGCTCAGATAATAAGTGTCATGGTGCACGTGAGGGCTGGTGAGGCGTGCAGGTCACAGAAGGCTACGGGTGAGGTGTGGCGGATAAAATCACGAGTGGGTAACAAAACAAGTGTGTCCCACGAGGAAGTAGGTCTGAGCATGACTTATAAATGGACAGAAGTGCGAATCGTTGTGTTTGCAGTGTCAAAAACGTCAGTGATGCTAAAAAGGGAGTAATTACAATCTTAAAAACCCAGGCGGCAGATTAGCGGGATTGCCAGTGCAGGGTGTCATGCTGGGGTGAAGAAGGTCTAAAATGGAGGCTACGCTCCCATTCTTAAGTGAGACATGTAGCCGAGAATTAGGTGCAAGGGATCACATAGCTGCAGTGGTTGCATGCGCGTGTACTCACCTAGGGTTAAAGGAAGGATGAGCGCTGCAGAGCACAATGTCAGCGGTCGAGGTCCCTGGCTGCGCACAGAGTGAGCTGGGGAGCTGACTGTGATTAAATGGGGTGAGCGGCCATGATGAGGTGCACGAGGCCGGGGTGCCCGTGAGGGTGCCTGACCGGAAATGGCACTTGGTTCCAAAGGCAAAGTAAACACACTCAGCCATGGGGGAGCATACTGGTGTGTACGCATACGCATGAAACGATGCCTGGCTCAGGTAAGTAGTCCATGGGCAGGCAGGCGGGCGGAGGATGCCTCACTGCCAGGCTAGGATGCTGATTGGTCGGCGTCAAGGGTGTGGTGGTAATGGTGCCCAGAGCTGCTAAAGAGGGGTAAGGAAATGGAATGGATGATGTGAGCATAACAACATGTTTTGGTGACACATATCATGATACATATTTACAGGAAATGCGCCATTTTTGATGGTGGTTATGTTTAGCAGTGATACAGGAAAAGGCACATATTAACCAAATAGGGTGGCGTTTATAAAGTCCAGCGGTGCCACATGAGGTCAATTAGGAGTGGATGCATTGTCTCAATTTACAGGAAGTGTTTCCACTCTACGCTGATGTTTAAACCTGACCGGACAGAATTTAATTTGTGTACCCATTTCTGTTCTAAACGGGTTATGATTCTGTCAACGTCTCCCCTTTCTGATGGTGGCAGTAACTTTCTGTATTACCACCCATTTGAGGTCCATATTGGTGTGATTTTTCTTGACAAAATGATCTACAAGGGGTTTATCAGGTACTTTGTTTTTTATGCACGAGCGGTGCTCGCAGATCCTGGTCTTGACTGGTCTCATGGTTTTGCCCACGTAAATGAATCCACAAGGGCAAGTTATAACATATATGACCTGTTTCGTATTGCAATTGGTATGGTCTTGCAGAGTCCAATTAATGTCATTATGTTGGAATATTTTGGTAGTCTCTGTGAATTGGCAGACTGTACATTTGCCACACCGGTAGTGGCCTTGTACGGGCGGGAGATTCCATAGAGTGCTGGTAGACTTGGTAGGTTCGATGAAGGTGTGTACCAAGGATTCACTGATGTTCCGTTTTTTTTTAAGGCAAACAGTGGGACTTTTTGTAGTGATCCCACGTTTCTGATGATGGGCCAGTGTAGTTTGATGGTCTTTTTAATGAGGTCACTGAGTGGGCTAAACGTGGTGACGCAAACAAGTCTGTCAAGTTCCTTTTTGGTTATTTTGGTGAGACATATAGTGCGGTCGGTGTTGGCGTCCCGCTTCTTGGCGTTTTTGATCGCTTTTCTGGGGTACCCCATGTCGGCAAGCCTAGTTTGGAGGTCAGTGGCATGTTTGTCAAAAGAGGTGCGTTCGGTACAGTTCGGTACAGTTTCTTCTGATGCGAAGGAATTGTCCGTACGGTAAATTGTACTTCATTCTTTCCGGGTGGTAGCTGTTGAAATGAAGCAAGGTGTTCCTATTGGTGGCTTTGCGAAACAGTTCTGTGATGTAAAGATGTTATGTTCTTAGCTAAAAGATTTGTAAAGAAACCAATGCTAATTTAAAAATAAATACGTATTTGACTCCTCTATGCCTGCATCATATGCCGAGTGAGAGAGAGAGATTTAGTTTTTAACAGACAGCAGTTTATTTAGAAACTGAACCAGAGGGAGTTTTATTTGCAGTACGCTGACAAGGTCACCCGAGAGTGCTGAGTGACCCAAAATACATGTTTGCAGGACCTCATGATGTAATGTTTGCCTGGGACAGGTGGCCCCAGACAAAACCACCTTCCTCACCTTTAGGCCACACCCATCATAATGTGGCCACGCCCCTTTCCAGAGTGCTTCTTCAATTTCGTATCCCACTTAAAGCACTCTGGTGTGCCTATATTATGTAGGTAACTTTAAGGTCTGCAGTGAGCTCCCTTACCACCTGTTCCTACATAAGACATGTTACTGTAAACTCTGTGGAGCCGGTCCTCTGCAGCCTGTTCTGTCTGACCGACTTGACCAATGGCCTATGTGCTTCTGGAGCTCCATCGGTGTATAGTGAAACCTGATAGTAGTATATCCATAATTCTGTATGAGGTGTGCAGAGTGTACTGTTGGTATTATATGCTGAGTTATTATATGCTGTGCAGGGAGTACTGACAGTGTTTCCACAAATAATGGCAAAATACCCACTTCCTGGAGACATTACCTGTCCGCCCCAAGCCAGCGTGGCAGTGCACGGCCACCTTCCCTTCGTGCAGTGCAAAGGCCATCACTTTCACCACATCCAGAATGCGCATCACAGACGCCACACCGAAATCCGGCAATCCGAAGTTAAAGAAGTAAACTGCAAGAGGAGGAAATACATTGATTATAAGGGGGTCCTTAGTAGAGCACAGCCCCACTTTATTAGATCAACTTGACATCTTAGCCAATATGGCCAATGGTAAATCATGAACGTTGACTGAAAAGTCTGTTCTTTTGCAAGGTTGTTAGGTCTATGGAAGCAGCATTCACATGTCCAGCTGACCCTGACATGTGACTTGATAGCCACTGCCAAGGCACTTTTTCATAGGTACTATCTGTCCACCTGAATCCTGACAACAGGGCAGTTGCCCATAGTGCTAGGACACTCCAAACACCAACATGGGTTCACTCTATCATCAATGGTGTGTACTGTTGATCGCTGTGGGATACATACGGGTTGAGGCATTTGGCTGTTGCAATCCTGGGATAGCAGAACAGGAGAGTTATCACCACGCCGACCACCCTTAAAGCCAGCCTCAGCCCTTGGCACAAGGATATCAATCGAGAAGAAGAACCCTGAGATGATAGAAGGTTCTTTCGCTCGCCTTGGTGAATGCCCAGTATAAGCATGTTTCCTGCCTTGGGAAAACTGTAATTTTGCCATTTTATGGCATCTTATGGCAGCTGCAACCTTATTGAAAACAATGCTGCTCGATGTAGTTGGGCTACTTGCTAGCTGGATCCTGAGGCAGTTGCCTATTTCCTCTAATAGGCCGAGCATACCCTAGTATGGAGATTGGAACAGATAATGTTGTATGCAGTTTATTTATTTATTTATTTATTTATTTATTTGGGGTTAGACTGCACGTTCGTCAAAGCACTGTACAAAAATGTACAACAACGATAACAAACAAACAAACAAACAATCATATTCATGAGTAAAAGACAGATAGCAAACATGAAGTTATAGTTGCATTAGAGAGAAGATGAGCTTTAAGAGAGGAACGAAAAGATGAGAGCCCAGCAGAAATATGCGATTGAGTACAAGGAGGGCAAGCAGCAGCAAGAAGAAACAGAGACGAACAAGGAGTATGAATGGTGGGCAAGGAACAGCAAGAAGAAACAAATAAGAATGGAGAGTATGAATGAAGGGCAAGGAACAAAAAGAAGAAACAGCGAAGAACAAAACGTATAAAAGGAGGGCAAGGAACAGCAAGATGAAACAGAAAAGAACAAAGAGTATGAAGGGAGGGCAAGGAACATCAAGAGGAAACAGAGAAGAACGAAGAGTATGAATGGAGGGTAACAGCAAGAAAAAACAAAGAAGAACAAAGAGTATGAATGGTGGGCAAGGAACAGCAAGAAAAAACAAAGAAGAATGGAGAGTATGAATGAAGGACAAGGAACAAAAAGAAGAAACAGCGAAGAACAACACGTATAAAAGGAGGGCAAGGAACAGCAAGATGAAACAGAAAAGAACAAAGAGTATGAAGGGAGGGCAAGGAACATCAAGAAGAAACAGAGAAGAACGAAGAGTATGAATGGAGGGTAACAACAAGAAAAAACAAAGAAGAACAAAGAGTATGAATGGAGGGCAAAGAACAGCAAGAGGAAACAGAGAAGAACAGAGGAACAGAGAATATGAATGAGGGGCAAGGAACAACAAGAGGAAATAGAAAAGAACAAAGAGTATGAATGAAGGTCAAGGAACAGCAAGAAGAAACAGAGAGGAATGAAGAGTATAAATGGAGGACATGGAACAGCAAGAAGAAACAGAGAAGAGCAAAAGGTATGATTGAGGCCAAGGAACAGCAAGAAGAAACAGAGAAAAATGAAGAGTATGAATGGAGGGCTAATAATAGCAAGAAGAAACAGAAGAATGAAGGGTATGAATGGAGGGCTAATAAATAAGCAAGAAGAATGAAGAGTATGAATGCAGGGTAAAGAACAACAAGAGGAAACAGAGAAGAACAAAGAGTATGAATGGAGGGAAAGGAACAACAAGAAGAAACAGAGAAAAACGAAGAGTATGAACGGAGGGCTAATAACAGCAATGAGAAACACAAGAATGAAGAGTATGATGGAGGGTAAGGAACAGCAAGAAGAAACACAAGAATGAAGAGTATGAATGGAGGGCAAGGAACAACAAGAAGAAACAGAGATGAGCGAAGAGTACATGTGGGAGTATAGGCAAAGACCAGAAACAGAAGAGGTTGAGACCATGCACACAGGAAAGGAAAGGCAACAAAGCGCAGCAAGAGAGGGAGAGATAGGGAAGGAGGAAGACAAGAAAACAAAAAGTAGAATTAGTGATCAGCCAAACGGGAGCAACATCAAGGCCACAAAAAGAGAAGAACAGTAATCAAGTTGAGAAAAAGAACAAAGTGAGAAGAGTTTTATTAGCAGTGAAACGGATAATGACAAGCATGGACAACAGTGAGATGGCAGTAGGAAAAGGAAGTGAGGAATCAAAAAATGAATGCCAATATTACATGCGGATGGCGATGGGCAAAGAGAGTCAGGATTGAAAGTGATAGGAAACGAACAGAGCATAGCAGTCATAATGAGATTATGCATAAAGGAATGATAAAGCAACCATAGGATGACAGCAGTGAGATCATCATAAAGAAAAGAATGAAGCTGACCAGAAAAGAAAGAAAAAGAGAAAAAGATTGAATCGTCAGCATAAAAATGTCAGTGAAATCCAAAGAAATTAATACCAACAGACAAACGAATAGTCTACAGAGAAAAGACCAAAGGGCCAAGGACAGAGCCTTGAAGGATCCCAAATACAAAGGCTAAGGAGCAGGAAGATTCACTGGCCCATGAAACAGAATAAGTGCAATCGAAAACATAGGAAGAAAATGAAGACAGAGCGGAACCGGTTATACCAAGTGTGGGAGTGGAAGAACAAAGAACAGAATTAACCATAGTGGGGGACGTTCAAGAGCCCGATCAGGATGGCCACGGGTTCACGTCGCTCAGCACAGGATGGGCAGGTCTGCTCGATTAAAGCCACCCAATGGTCATGTTGGTGTAAAACAAATGCTGCTCCGTGATGCCTGACTCCCTGCAATCCTGCTATTGATTTTTGGGCACTTGGGACCCAGCCGATCACCTGTGCTCGCATGGTTCTGCTGCAGAGGGCTGAGACCATGTGCGCTACCCGAGGCTGCCAGTGAGACTGACTGAGTCATGTGCGACCAGGCATATGGCCCCACAGCGAGGACCTGGGAGGGGGAGTGGAGAGCTGTGTAATGCAGCGAGGTGCCCAACCCAGTGAGTCGCACCGGTGTTGCGGCTGCAACCGCAGCAGTGGCGTCGACCACTGAGCCAGCTGGCCCTCCTCCCCCATGCATGACCTGATAGACACCCCACTGCTGGTTGAGGCTCTGAATCTTCATCGGAGAAGCTGCACTGAATTACATCTGCACTCCATACTCGCCCTCACCTTGCCCGCCTCGGGGTCTCCTGCTGAGACATAGGGTTGATCTTTGTGGCGTGTTATAGAGTAGCATATCGGCTCCACGGAGCAGCGCCTGCAGTGCTTCTGTGCCCTGTACATCCACCGAGAGCCATACTGTGAACAAAGGTCCATACAAAGAATATGGTAAAACGCATGCCTGGAAGGGCTACCCACGCTTCGTTCAACTCAAAGATTGCTGCTCATTAAGTAATGGCTCTCTGCAAATCAGCACCTAAAATACCTTTCTGCACACTGGCTCTCACTGTGTTCCTCATCCCGTGCCATCCTGACTACCATTGTGCTTCATACGTCCTGCATTACTACTGGAGAGGTAAGAGGGATCTCGGTGGTCTCCTGGTTGCTGTACACATATAGGGACCCTGCACTGGGGTGAGGGTGCACCTGGACTCCCCATTGAACCAAAAGGGTCTGCATGGTATCTCCACCTTGCCTGAGCCTCTGGTGAGCTAGCCATTCCTCTTCTTGCCCTGTAGTGCAACCCATGCTGTGCCTCTGTGTATTTTACATTGGAGCCTGAAAGGTGACAGACGGGAGCCCCTTGATGCCCATCCCTTGGTCTGGGGATACCTCCCATCGGACTGCTCACTAAAACAGGGCACGTGAGAGAGCCCTGGGGGGCTATGCTGCAATCCTCCTCTGAGTCGGATACTGAGGCAACGGATACCCGCTCCAACAAATTACCTCCTCTAAAGGCGATCCATGAGATGGAGGGAGGCGATGGACATGCCGGCAGAGCTACAGGCCATCCTGGCCGAAATGAAGAATATTGGGCAATGCACACAAGAGTCTCACAGCACGATGCACGACATTATGAAAGAGCTGAAAGACATGAATAGCCGTGTTGACCTCCAATCCAAACAGACCGTGGATAATGAGCACCAAATCAGTGCACTCTAGGATAATCATGAAACTACGGCAACACGCGTTGACGCACTCATCAAAGAAGTCCAACGCCTTGGAGCAAAAGTTGAGGACCTGGAAGACAGGTTGTGTTGCAATAATCTGTGACTGGCTGGCATTCTGGAGGGCACAGAGGCTGCAGACATCAAAAACCTATGAAAGCACAGACCATTACCATTGAGCATGCTCATCCGAAACCCATTCCCAAACCACTAGCTGGTGAGAGACCCCGGATCATCACAGCCCGCCTTCTCAACTTCCAGCAAAAGATGACCATTTTCAAGGCATATCGAGCTGTGGGCACCATACAAATAGACACAACGGTGGTCCTGGTCATTAATGATTACTCTTTGGAAGTCTTGAGGCTTCAACATGATATTTAACGTGTTGAAGAACTCTGACCATTGCCACTACCTCAGGTTCCCTGCAACATGGAACATTCAGCTGGAACGACAATGCCATTAATTTGATGACCCCAAGGAAGCGTGGCTATTCCTGAAAGAATGCAATCTGGTCTCGGCAGACAACATTCCTGAGGAGCCGGACACGCCATCAGCTCAAGGCTCTGATCCACTGCCCCACAGGGAGAATGCCATGCGCAACAACTGGAAGAGGGGTGGCTCAGGGGTCTGGAGTGGAGCTGTGGGAAAGAGGGATGCCCGACTGAGTGATTTTACTTGGGAACATTCTACAAGGATTCTTCTGAGCCTAACTCTATGATCAACTGGGCTTCGGCTGGAGAAAGATTTACTAAGGTAAATGGCAAGGACGCTAATTACCTGTTTGGCCGGTGCCGGATAAGGCACGAGCTTGCACATGCGATACCAGGCAGTGCTCAGGGGTTATATCTTTGCATCGCTGTGTTTTGACGATGGACATTCCACCAATATCTGTCATCACGACATAGCCCGCGCCCCATTGTGTACCATCCCGTTAGACATCCAGATGGGATGAAATGAATGCTGTGGGCTCATGATAGACCACCTTGACCTAGACCGATACCCATGGCACTGTCTTTTCTTCAGTTATATTTGTAGGCCCCAATGTTCTAATGTTCCAATGTTCTAATGTTTAGCTGTTGCCGATTAGGACTATTTGGGAGCTGGGTTGGTGTTTTTTTGAGGGGGTTGTTAATTTTGTTTTTTATATACTGTGCATTCATCATAGATCAGTGTAACCACTCAGAACGCATGCCTGCCGGAATTCCCCGCTTCCAGTCTACTGTCAGTCAGCTGGGAGTGGGATTGGTGTGTGGTGCTGTCCCTAAACTCCATAAGTGCTAACTCATATGTTGCTTTGTGCCTTTCTACGCTACTGCCTTGTCTGGGCTGTTCTTTACCATTGTACCAATGTACTCATGTGCTTCTACCATTTTGCAGCCCACCCAAGTGCCAGATTTTGGTCTGTGAATAATGGTGACACTTAACTGCATTACCCTTAATATCAAGGGCTGGGTCACTCCTTTAAGCAGCGCAACTTCTCAATTATATCAGGGACTTAAATGTGGATGTCTTCATCTAAATGCAACCGAATCAGCTGAGATGGGTATGGGGTGGGTTGGAACAGCGGCTCACTCCCCATTTCATGGGAAGCAGGGTCTGTCTGTCCTAGTGCATAAACATGTGCCCCTCACAAATTTAGACACCAAATCAGATAAGGAGGGCAGATTAATTCTGCTCCACGGTACTCTGCATAACCAGCATATCACACTTTTAAATATCTATGCCCCAACTACAAACACCCCAGGCTTCTTTGCTTATACGCTGGCCATGTGTATCCCTTTCCTGCGACACTTAACATTAATCAGTGATGATCTGAATGTCACGCTGGATCCAGCACAGGTCAGACAAAGTAGGGCTAACATAAAATCCACACCGCCGGAAAAGGTATTGGTACTCTGCACACTGATGAACGAACTCCCGGGTGGACTGCTGGCTTCTTCCTTTTAATATCCTTTTAATATCCACCACATGGTTATGAAATGTACTATTTTACCAACCACACTCTCTGATCATGCACCCGATCCTCTTCAGTTTACACTGTTAAGTGATTTCAATTCAGCACTCCAACTAAGTCAAGGCCTAGTCTGAGATGCCCAAGGGAAGCCCTTATTTATATATTTTTATGACAAGTTCATAGATCTGGATGATAAACCCTTGTGTAACGCCCCTCTCTTTGAATGCCCCTGACCTCACTGAGCCAAGGTTTGTTTTGAAAATTAAAAGATTTATTGAAAAATTAAACAAGATATATATATCACACTTTTATAAATAAATTAATATTTGATAGCACACTTATGAATATGACAGTGATCAACAATGGATAATATTACACTAGCACATTTTTTTAATTACTTAGGAGTTGGTGTAGAGAGGATAAGGTAGCTGAGAATGCTTTATGGTTTCAAGGAAATGCAATGATGGAAAAGAATGCAGCACAGAAATAAACTGATATGGTTTCAACAAGAGATAATATGATCACTTTTTCCCTTGTGGCAATTTACTCCCCCCTATGCAATATGAAGGAAGGAGAGCACACAGTTTTCAGGAAGACAATCACAATGCAATACAAATTTTAGTTCCCCCCTAGCAAACTTGGAGCAACCGGTATGATTTTAAAAAACAGGCAAAAATACTTTAAATGTGATTTGCAAAGAAGTGAAAATATGCTAAAAATGATTTTAATTCCCCATAGGAGATTCAGGGTAGGTGATAGCTACTTGAGATTGGTTCAGGTCAACACTATCAGTGATTCATGAGGGATTATCAGGTTGAAAACGGATTTCAGCAGTTGCAAGCAAAAGACAGCGATTTTGACAGGTGGAGAAATTTGATTCAAATTGCAATTCGCTGCACTTTTTCCGGTTATGGGCTTGTTGGAAAGCTTAGATTCTTAGCTTTAAGATGACAGTTAAATCTCGCTTCTAAGACGCGCGGTTCAAAAGATACGGACAATTTAGTGGAGGTAGATTCTCAAAAAAAATAAAGCTCAGAATGACAAATGACACTTTCACAGCTTTGAAAACACAGAATGAACACACAATTTCTATGATGCAGTTCTAAATAGGTGGAAATGGTTTCAATTAGATTGTTTTAAACTAAAGATTGGTTTTGCACAGCTCTGGCTGGATACTCACTTCTAATTTTGGAAGGAATGGGCCTCGTCACAGATCTGGTCAACAGCTTTAGCTGCAGTTCTCTCTGCTCTGCTGGTCTGGATCTCTGGTTCTGGCAAAAGTTCTGGCACTGCACAGCGGTCTGGTCTGGGTCTGGTCTTCTATCGGCACTGCACGGCGGTCTGGATACAGCTCTGCTTTCTGGGTTCTTGCACAGGGTTCTAGCCAGAATCAAACAGCTCGCCCGGCTGTTGAATATCAGGTTGCAAAAGATTTTGAGGCCTGCTGAAAAGGATTCAGCTTGTGGATTGGCCCCTCTGCTTTAAGTTCTGGAGTCTAAGTTCTGGATCTCAGGATCTGTCTGGATTTGAAGTCTGGAGTCTGGTTTTCTAAGTTCTGGTCTCTGGATATTGCCTGAATGTGAAGTCGTCCATCAAAGTGCTTCGCAAGAAAGTGGAAAGAGCAGTTCCTAACTGGGTTTCAGTGGGTCTTTTTATGTCTTTTGAAAGTGGGTGGGAAGGCTGACTTTCTATGCCCAACCCTCCGAGGATCCTGATAGGCTATAGGATTCTCTGTCGCCTGACTGGGGAACAGAGTTGTGAGTCATCCAGTACTACCAATTTACAATCTATTGAAGAAACACCCCTTTGCTTTTACTTAAAAAATGAATTTTTCATAACCAACAGGTTTCCCAGATACACACGTCGTTGAAATTACATGTACACATCACAGATTGCTTACGGTACAGTTTGGTTCAAGGCACATGTTTCTACGAGCTTGGGTTTAGAAACGACATTTTGCGCTTTTTAGTGACTTTCGCCATATTGGTTTTTCCTCAAAATTTACACAGACCTGTACCCTCTCCCTGAGCATATTAATATAAGTTATCATGTCTCTAGCATAAACGATGTACCCACAATATTAATAAATCCCGGGGTTCGGTCTCAGGACATCACACTGAGTTGAACTTAGTCTCAATTTGTAGGTACATTTTTCATATTAAGAATCTCCAAATTGTACATTTTTGTAAGCTTAATACAATATTTCATGAGAAAATTAATAAATATACATTTGCCCTTAAAGGAATTCACATCTGAGTCTGGGTCCGCCCCCAGGAGCTTGGCTTGACTCAGAGATCAAATGTTTTCCTTCCCCCAGAGCAACTGTTGACAATTACACCTGAAATCAGCATATCCTATTCAGCAGAAGAGTCTATTGTGTTGACTGAGGTCAGCGGAGCAGGGTGCACTCTGCATCCGGTTAACAGAAACCTGTAATATCCTTGTGCTGTTGCTGGTAAGGGCCGGTGTGAATGCTTCCCATGGACAGAGGCCTTCATTCTGGCCATCATGATGTTTTCAATGCCAGTAATGCACAGTTCTGTGGTAGGGCTTGGATGCATGGGTAAAAACATCCCACAACACTGACTGACGAAATACAGCGCACTCCAACTTGGCACCTCAATCTAATGATGCTCACCCACCCTGACTTTGTGCAGCATTTGACTGAGGATGTTGAGGGTTCTTGGAGGGACAACCTCTCTGACGAATACTCAGTACTGCGATGTTGGGATGCATTCAAGTCATACTTGAGGGGACAGTGGATTTCAAGGTGGGCATTTAAACTACGCTCCTGGAAAGAGCAGAAAGCAACGCTTTCTGCCACACTGTCAGTAGATGAACGCAAACACAAACTATCCAGGGACCCGACAGCCTATGCCTGGATACTCTGGACCAGAGCTGAACTGGTGCGGATCTCCATGCTGAGAGACCAGAAGGCATTCAGTTAATAGGCCCACACTCTTTATTCTGAGGGTAATCGCCCACTTCGACTGATGGTGCTCGCGCTGCACTGCAAGCAATGCACACAGATTATAGAGACTATACAAGATGCGGCAGGTAATCTTCTGAACGGTGATAGAGATTAGCTGAATACTATGAAGGTCTCTATGCCGCCCCCCCTTGTGACATGGGACTAGTGCAGGAGTTTCTGTGCCTTCTGCCTCTCCCGACGCTAACCCCAGAGGATCTGGATGTGTTGAACGCACCGCTGTCCGACGAGGAAGTACTAAGTGCTGTTAGGGGCATAACCGCAGGTACAGCGTCTGGCCGAGATAGCCTCCCAATTGACATTTATAAGCACCAGAGCAATGTTGTTGCCCCCAAACTGGGACAGATGTTCCGCGAGGCAACTGACATGTGCCACCTTCCGGAGACTATGCTCACAACGATTATTTGGTCTTTCTTAAGAAGGGAGAGGACCCGACGCATTGCAGCGCATATAGACCAATATCCCTGGTTAATGCAGATGCAAAAATCTTGGCGAGATGTGTGGGAAAGAATCTTGATGGGCTTATGCCGAGGCTGATACACCAAGACTAAACTGAGTTCATACTGCATCGCAGCTCCTTGGACAACTTGAGAAGGCTGTTACACATCATCGAAGGCCTGACGAATCCGCATGACGTGATCTTGTCACTGGATGCCAAGAAAGCCTTTGAAAGGGTGCGGTGGGACTATACGTTCTCCGTTCTCCAGTGCTTTGGCTTCTCTGTGCTGCTCGTGTGTATGATCTGGTTACTCTATGATGCTCCCCATGCCACTGTGGCCACCAATGGCCACACTTCTGAGCCATTTCCGCTGCATACTGGCACGAGGCAGGGTTGCCCCCTGTCCCCGCTGCTGTATGCGCTGACCATTGAGCCCTTGGCAATGACACTATATTTGGATGCGGAATGGATGAAGATCATGCAAGGGGGCAAGGAACATAGAGTTTCTCTCTGTGCAGACAATCTCTTGCACTACATCAGCAACTGTGCTAAATCCCTGCCCTGCATTCAAACAATCCTAATGGAATATGGACCAGTCGCAGGATACTGCATAAACTAGGACAAGTCGGAAGGCCTCCCTCTCCCCGTTCGGATATCCCATGGAACTCTGGTGGTGTAGCGCCCTTTAGATTGCAAGACCAACATATTAAATACCTGGGGATCAACGTCAGCACGCGCCTCTCTGACCAATCTTGCAAGGCACATGACACTGCAGAGATTTGGGCTTAGGACCTAGGTGCACCGCTCTGTGCCAAAGACATATACAATGCTTTTGATGCCATAAAATGTGTGTCCTGTACTTTGAAGCACAGGGAAATGCAGTACAAGATCATACATATGGTTTACTACACACCCTCCAAATTATATGTTATGGGTTTAGCCCAGTGTCCCCTCTGCTGGAGGCAATGGGGGGTGGTTGGCTCTGCCGGCCACATCTTTGGAACCTGCCCAGGTATACAACCTTTCTGGGATCTTGTACTCCGTTGCCTGTCTAAAGTACAAGGTTGCACTGTCCCTGTGACCCTGCTTGCAGGGTTTCTGTGTCTTAATAGTAAGGAATGGCATGAGGGCTGAACGGTGTGAAAATTCTTACATGTGATATTATTTTCTGTATATAAGGCGATCTTGATCGGGTGAAAGTCAGGGAAAGCACCGGAGAAACGGAAATGGTGGCCCTAGTAGCTAAGACCTGCCATGCGGAACTGGCCTGTATCTGAAAGACGATGTCTCAGCGGTTCCTAGTGATAGCCTCGACATCCAAAGCATCGAATGCAAAAGCCTCAAAAATAAATGCATCGAAAAAATTCATTTTCTCCCATTTTTTTTTAATGGGGGGGTTCCCCCAGACCTCTGTTTTTTTACCCCTTAAAACCCATTTTAATAAAAAGAAATCTTTACCTACAAACTAAATGTGTTTTTTCGAGGCATTTTTTCGAGGCATTTTTTTTCAAGGCTTTTGCATTCGATGCTTTGTATTCTAGGGACTCACTGGATACCTGTCTCAGCCCAGTATCGATTTGTTTGTGGTCGTAATGGAAGTCTTTCTGTAAGCATGCAGGCGCTATGACTCCTAGGCACGTTTATATGTGGTTTAGGAGGGACCTGTGAACTGGGCATTGGAACATGGAATACCTTAGTGGGGGGAGTACATGGTTGAATAGTTGATGGAGCGGACACCGGGCGGGGGGGGGGCAGTGGCCTTGCTAACACCCTGCTTTCTATGACATTGTTGCTTTTGTTGATATATGCAGAGTGGGCGAGGGGTGGCGGGGCGGGACATTTTTTATTTTATTTTTTGCTGGCTTATATATTGCCACAAGTTGCTCTATTTCGTAGGTATTGAAAAGTCATATGCTGCTCTGCATTAGCGATTCTGGTCGTACTGCAACCTTGTGTTTGTGTTTTGTGCTTTGCCTAAATTGTTCAATAAAGAGATTAAATTGAGTATGAACCATAGTGCCGGACCCCGTGGATAAGACTAGAAGAATAAGAAGAGAAAATTAATTCAAATGATGGTATGACATAAGAAAATGTATGACGTGCATGAGAGCAGTTTCCATAGAGTGAGCGGGACGAACCCCAGATTGGAGATGGGGTAAGACATAATTAGATTCCACTTCTAAAGATAACCAAAAGAGGACAGCACCTTCCGAAAGCTTTGAAAGTTTAGTTTAGTTTATTTATTTGTATTGTGCGCCTGGCCCGAGGCATCAGAAAGAAAGGGAAGAAGAGGAGTAAAACAAGACCAAGAAGATGAGAGAGAGGAAAAAGGCGAAGGGAGAGAAGGGGCAGCTAGGTAAAAAGAAGAATGATGAGTGTCCATTTTGGTTGTGAAGAGGCTAAATCAGAGGCAGAAGGAGAAGAGTTATAAATCAGACTTGCAAGGAGTGGTAAGGAGGTCACATGACTGACTATGGGAATGTTTAACTGGAAGTTAGCTCTCATCTTTTACAGATAAAAATGGTGTTGTTCTTTTAAATAGATAGTTAGGTAATAGAAACAGCCTATGAATGTGAAATGGACATTAGAACCCTTATGAGATAGCCAGCCAATCAGGAGGCTTGGATCACGGCCAGAAACTGGCAATCTCAGCCAGTGTTCTATGCCGCCTGCTGTGGATTCCCCCAGCCGCCCTCTTCCCCACATTCTCCATCCCCATTTATTTATTTGTTCCCCACCACCCCCACTTACCTTAGCCGCTCCTTCCACTTGGCTCTCAGAGGCTGCCATGGAAAGGGAAGAGGGGCCCCTCTGTAGAGATATCGCGAGAGCCCACACTCTCGCGAGATCTCGCCGCGAGCCTTAGCTCCGCCCCCGCGCGCTTCGCGCGCATTACGGGAAGAGCCGAGGACGCAACAGGGCGCGGCCTGCCGGCTCCTTCGAGAAAGAGACCGTGGGACTCTTCCATTGACACGGACCCTGTGGCATTATCCTCAAGGCCACGTTTAGGCCTTTGTTACAGCTGTTATTTGGACATGCACCTGATTAGCAGTGTGCACTAATCTTATGAGAGAATAAACCCTCAGTTACAAGCCTCCTGACTCCTGTCTTCATTGGGGTATTTCACAACATAAATTGGCGACGAGGATCACCACCAGAACTCACGGAGGACCATGCAAGGGGCTACGCCACCCCCACTGTTTCTACAAACTCCAGGTAGGCCTGCCATCCCGTGGCCACAATGGCAACCCCTATTCACAACATATGTGGAGGCTCTAGGAGGAGCAGGGTTTTCAGCGGCGAGGCGCAGGGCCATGCTACTCAATGCATTGGGAGTAGAAGGACAAAGAGTTTTCGATAGTCTGACCCCGATGCCAGTGGATGACGACGATGACGATGTATTCAAGGAGGAGGTCAGGAGAATCATAAAAAGATTTGCCAGCAAAGAGAACACAGTGCTCCACAGGATACGGTTTTACACTCGAAAACAAGAGATGGCTGAACCAGTCGACGACTATGTCACCAAACTGAGGGAATTGGCAGCGCTGTGTAGTTTTGGCAACAATGCAGAGAGCCTCATATGCGACATGTTGGTTGTTCACACTAACAGTCGGAAAGTCCAGGATAAGTTCATTGTCGAAAAGGAACTGCAGTTGGAGAAAGCAATTGAAATCGCCAGGGCGGTCGAAGAAACGGCGAGAAGACGAAAGGAGCTTACAGGGGCCCAGAGTTCCGCGGAAATACAAGCAGTGGGCTTTCATACAAAAAAAGAAAGGCCAGCAACCGACACGAGAGAAGGTAAAGGGAACAGGAAAGAACCCCTCAAGTGTCACAGGTGCACCAGCACGAAACATGCGCTAGCGTTCGACAGGGAGTGCCCAGCCAGAGACAAAGAATGCTCCATATGCAAACGCATCGGACATTTCTCAATCGTGTGTCGGTGGAGAAACAAGAAAGTCTCCAGTCTCAATGCTGACCGAAATACGGAGAAAGAATCTTCCTCAGAAGATAAAGGAAGACCCACAGTCATTATGGTAAACAGCACAAGAGCAAGGAGAGAGAAGCCTCACTGCACGATAAAAATTGATGGCATGGAAACAAGGGTCATGGCAGATTCTGGTTCAGACCTAACGATCATACCTCTTCGAACTTACAAAGACATGGTGGGAAAAGAAAAGGTGCAAGTGTTAACGACAAGGCATCAACCCACTGTATTTCGAGGGGCGTCGGTCGAACTTTTAGGATACATCAAGGGCAAAGTATAATTCAAAGGAAGGGAAACCACGACCCGAGTCTACTTCAGTCAGGAAGGTCCAGCAGTGCTAGGTTGGGATGACCAAGACAAGCTGAAAATCAGACTGTATCCCAGCACCGAAGATCAGGTCTTGTCGGTCAGGGTGACGAGCGGACCCGTCGTCAAAAGCGACTACCCAACACTTTTCTCGGAGGAGCCGGGGCACATTAAGGGTTTTCTGCACAAAATAGTGCTCAGAAGAAATGCAGTCCCTGTAAAGCACCGCGTGAGGCCAGTGCCAGCCACGGCGAGGGACATCCTGAGGGGTCAGCTTGAAAAGATGAAAACAGAGGGGGTCATCGAAGAAATCGAAGCGTCTGAATGGCTGAGCCCCGTCGTGCTAATAAAGAAACCCCAATCACAGGAACTCAGAGTGTGCATAGACCTGCGCAGTCTAAACTTGGAAGTCATCACAGATAATTACCCCCTTCCAAGCATAAACGAACTCTTTCTGTTGATGAAAGAAGCCAAAATATTCTCGAAATTAGACATGAGGAATGCATACCACCAAATACAACTACATGAAGAGTCGAAACCCCCCATGGCATTCATCACTCCATTTGGCACATACCAATTCACCAAAATGCCATTTGGGTTGTTATCAGCGGCATCAGCGTTCCAACGCATGATGGATGTCCTGCTACGGAAAGTTAAAAATGTGGTTTACTTCCAGGACAACATTCTGGTGTATGCGGAGGATGAACAAACGCACGATACCACGTTGAGAATTGTCCTAAACAAACTACAAGAAGCAGGTGTGCGATTACGTCATGAAAAATGTTTGTTCCGGGTGAAAGAAGTTGAATACTTGGGGTACAAGATTTCAGAAAAAGGCATCAGCCCCAAACAAAATCTCATGCAAGCAATCATTAAAGCACCGGAACCCACCAGCAAAGAGGAAGTGCGGTCATTTCTTGGATTGGCCGAGTATTATGCGAAGTTCATACCCAAGTTTTCTGAGACCACGGCACCCCTTCGCGACATACTCAAAAAGGGCTCGGAATTTATATGGCAAGAACCCCATAAGACGGCGTTGGAGAACATAAAGCAACATATCATAGATGCACTGTGCCTCCAACCATTTAATCCGGCGTGGGAAACAATTGTCACCACAGATGCCAGTGCATATGGACTAGGAGCGGTGCTCACACAAAAGAAAGGTGACACAGACCACGTGGTGGCTTTCGCATCGAAGGCATTATCAGAAGCCGAACAGAACTACTCCACCATAGAAAAAGAAATGTTGGCCTGCGCATGGGCGGTCGAACATTTCAGGACATACGTATGGGGCACAAAATTCAAGCTTGTGACGGATCATAAGCCCCTCATTCATATGCTCAGCCCGGGAGGCACTAAAGTATCCACACCCAGGTTGGCACGCATTGCAGCCAAACTGCAAGAGTACACGTTTGAGATCCAACACATCTCAGGTTGGAAAAATTTGCAAGCTGATTGCATGTCGAGGCTGCCGGAGGGTAAGGATAAAGCCACCACGTTCCTGCATGGAGAATGCATTGTCGCATCCATCACGGACTTGAGAACACCAGATTACCTAGAACTCAGTGAGAGACATTGGGAAGAGGAAGATGGGAAAGACCACACCATGGACATGATTCGCAAATTGATCAAGGAAGGTTGGCCATCGGAAAAGACATTGCCCGAGGGCATGAGACCCTATTGGAAGGTCTCAGATGAACGATCTGAAATGGATGGGATAATTATGAAAACCGATCAGATTATCCCCCCCACTGGAATTAGAAGAACTATCCTATGTAGAGCCCATGCGGGTCACTTGGGAAACACGATGACCCGTCGCAGAGTAAGAGAGGCCTACTGGTGGCCATCCATGGACCAGGAAATTCGATCCATGGTAGAACGTTGCCATGAATGCCTCAATAGCGACAAGAGACTTAAAGTCTGCCAAGCAACCCTAATACCCACGGAAATACCAGAGGCCGTGTGGTCAAAGGTTGGCATCGACTTCATAGGGCCTTTGGAAGCAATGGCACCTGAACATCGGTACGGCATAGTACTGGTCGACTACCTATCCAAATGGGTGGAGGCACAGTTTGTCCCGAACATAACGACAGCGACAGTTATAGAAGTACTTACAGAAATTTTTCAGAGAGAAGGCCTCCCCAAGGAAGTGGTTACAGACAACGGGGTGCAACTAGTCTCTAAGGACATGGAAGAATTCTTAAAAAGAAACCACATTAAACAGAAGAAAGCGGCCCTATATCACCCCCAGGCCAACGGCCTTGTGGAAAGGGCCAACAGATTCATAAAAGGCGCCATCCAATTGGTCACAGCTTCGGGTATGGACCCGCTCAAAACCACTAAGGAGGCCATAGCGGCCCACAGACTCACTCCAAACGGGATCACACAGATATCCCCGTTCAAAATGTTGAGAGGGAGGAGTGCGGCATCCACGCTCATTCCACCATGGTTATCGAAAATACGAGAAGACGAAGCGGTGGACATGGCAGAAGTGGTCTGGAGAATCAAAAGCAGCAAGGCACGCATGAAATCATGGAATGATCAGAGAAGAAGAACTAGGCAAGCGTCCGACATAGGAAAAGGAGATTTGGTTAAAATAAGACTACCGAAGAAAGATCAGGTCACGGGGTCTCGGTTTAGCCGACCCACCAGAGTGACCCACAAAGGGACAAATCATGTTCGCACGGAAGACGGGCGAGCGTGGAACCTCGAAAGAGTGGCATTATATTAGAAGAATAGGGAAAGAGCGAGGACTCCGGAGAGATCACAAAGGGAAACCGAAAGAGACTATGGAACAGGCGAAGAACGAGAACTAGAAGGAGACGACAGAGAGAGGGTGGAAACCGAACGTGAACCGGAAGCACCGAGTGCAGATCCCGAACAGGAGCAACAGGAGAACTGTGCCGGAAATAGTGAGCGGCCCAGAAGAGAACACAGAAGACCGGTGAGATACAATGACTATGTTTTACAGTGATTCCGCTGCACATTGAAAAGGGGAGATGTGTAGAGATATCGCAAGAGCCCACACTCTCGCGAGATCTCGCCGCGAGCCTTAGCTCCGCCCCCGTGCGCTTCGCGCGCATTACGGGAAGAGCCGAGGACGCAACAGGGCGTGTCCTGCCGGCTCCTTCGAGAAAGAGACCTTGGGACTCTTCCATTGACACGGACCCTGTGGCATTATCCTCAAGGCCACGTTTAGGCCTTTGTTACAGCTGTTATTTGGACACGCACCTGATTAGCAGTGTGCACTAATCTTATGAGAGAATAAACCCTCAGTTACAAGCCTCCTGACTCCTGTCTTCATTGGGGTATTTCACAACACCCTCTTTCCCTTTCCATGGCGGCCATCCTGGAATAGCATTTTCCTTCCGTGATCGGGATGCTGGGAGGCGTATCGTTCGTGGCAGGAAAATACTTTCAACTAATCCCGTCCCAGCATTTGGGACGGGTGCCAATGACGTTAACTCCCCCAGCCCCCGTTCCAGCCCTTGGAAAGGGAGGCGGGGGTTAATGCCACAATCAAACATAATTCTTGATCTCACATTTATATCTGTGCAGTCTGTTAATTGATTCCTTATTAGGCCGGTCTGTTATCTATACACTCCAATGGTCGTATGTTAGCTGCAAAACTGCAGAGTGATGGGTGGAAGGCTTTGAATTATGCTTTACCACCAGCATTGCTCCATGCAATTCTCCAAATCATCACTTTTCAGCTTACTATGCAATTAAATAAGGGGAAATACCAGTCCTTGCCCCACTTTATTTTTTATTTTTTTATTTATTGATATAACGCCAAAAGCCTGCAGGCATCAGGGCACTTGTCAAACATATAGACGTGTGGACATGAGCTAAAACGGGACAAACAAAGAAGAGAGACCGGAGGGGAAGGAACCCCGGGAAATCAAGAGACAAAGAGAGTCTTCAGCCCAGAGCGGAAGATTGCAGGGTCTCTGTTGTCTGAGAGGAATCCATAGTCTAGCTGCAGTTTGGGATAGCAGTGTGCGGATGTTTTTCAGCAGCTGCAAATAATAAGAGCAATTTGCCAACGTCCGGTTTATGTGTGCTTCAGTTTTGAAGAGCCAGGTCAGCCCAAGCTGCTAACTGATATCCCTGCTGTACTGGGCCACAAGCAATCCCACACAACTTTTCCCCATTACAGATCTGTCTAAAAAAAAAACATTTTCTTATTCACGCGCATGAGGTGAGCAGTGGTATACAAATCAAAATGCCAATGTTCTCATTTTTTCAACCCTGAAATACCCAGAAAAATCGTTGTTTATTCAGACCAATGTGATGATGCTGTGTAAATAACAATGAAATGGATACAGAAAGATGAAATTAACGTATGAAAGTGAACAGTATCGGCAAAAAATACTTCAAACTGTCAATTTCGGAATTTCATATGTAAGAATGTGCCTTTTCACTCAAAGTATTAACCCAGCAGACAGATGCGGAACAACTTCAATCCCTCGCTCAGCAATTCCTTACTCCGTGCTTTCCCCTTTGCCACCCACCAGCACTGATCACCAAATTTCCCAGACTCCCCTAATGCTTCACTCATCTACCCAATAATCCATTCCCCGAACCCTGGCCTCTGCCAGGCATTGATTTTTCTTTCTGTGAGTTTGTTTTTCGCTGCGCTTTTCCTTACTACCCATTATGTTATTTTTGATATTGTAACTATAACTCTTGAATTCAAAATCTTTCTGGATGCCTAGTTCTCTGCTTGCTCCACAAAATGAAGCCATTCAAACCTTTCTAAGTTATAACACAGTCACAATATATGGATCCAAGTTCTTCCTTATCTGATGGGTGTTGAGAATTGAAAAGATTCATAAAAGGAGATGTTATTGTCGAGGTTTTGGACATTTCAGAGACCCAGGGTGATGTTAGAGGGATCAGGAGATAGAAGCTGAAGTAGGTTTAGGGGGGCGGGTAAGGTAGAGGAGGATGGAATGGGTGAGGTGGGGTTTGAGGGCAGCAGCCTAGGTTGCGTTGGGGAGGGTGGTGGAGGTTGGGAAGGTGGATGCACGGTGGTGGGCAGGGTTAGTGGAGAAGGAGGGGTTGAATGGTTGACTATCAGATGGGAGAGAGAAAGAACAGAGAGGAGCAGTAAGATTGTTAAGAGCATAGTACGGACGGGGCTAAAGGGGTGCAGGGGTGAAGGGAGCCAGAGGAGCACTTTTGTAGTACAGAGAAGTGCACAGTGTGCTCAAGCACAGATCCTTGGGAGACCAGGCAATGCAAATATCTCGGAAGCATAGGATGATAGGTGGCCAACATGCTGTTATTTAAGAATCAAAGGGTCCTAGACAACCAACTTGAAATTAATAATCACAGGCAGTGGTAGAAGTGTATGGAACAAAGTATTGGAACTGTGGTCCCAGCAAGGGAGAGGGTAGGCGGAAGCATAGTGCAACAAGTGACAAGGTGTTGCAGCCAGGGTATTGCAATAGTCTAAGTGACTAGTAACTAATGCTCCTATTGCAACTTTACACTTGCACAGGCACATGAATGGACCAATACTCTATATAGAATGGTGAATATGGTCATAAAAAGTAGAGGATTGGTAAACAGAAAAAAATAAAAGAGGTGGAACACCGCTCCTGATCACTGATCACAGGGTCCTTGATGACTAAACTGCAATTATTTAAGAATCACAGGAGATCAAAGGTACTTGGCACAATGCAGGAGGTACAGTATTTGGTAGTAGATTCAGGAGGTGGTAGGGCAGGTGGGGGGGAATGGGTCATGCATGGTAGATTAGTGTAACAGGAAACTGGATAGAGGAAGGTGTCATGCAGAGTGAAAGGTCTGCCTTCCAGTTCCTAACAGGGCCATGACATTGAAGAGTGACAGAGTATCTATAATGGCCACCATCTCTTCAGCCAAAGCCACACCAGTGAAAACCTGAGCACTCCTTCAACTGCAGTGTGCAGCTGATGGGTGCACTCCTTAGCCGGCTCCGTTGTGCTTAGGTATATAACATAAGCTGCACATGCCAACTGAGCCATGCAAAGCTGGGGGCGTTTTGCTTCCCCAGTCTTGCATGGCCCACTAGCAATGCTGGCCGCGGTACCCCACCCTGAAAATGGCTAGAGGACATGCCTGCCCCTCCCCAGGGGTTAGAAAGGCCTAGGGGCAGTGAGGTTCTGCCCCTCCTAGTCTGCCAGGAACCAGGACTCATGGAGGGGTGTTCGATTGACACTGTACACTGCTTTCTGTGTACCTGAAGAGTGCCCCACCAGGCCATTGGGAGCAGCAAAGGCATAAGCAAGAGTCCAACCCTGGGCAACGAGCAGGTGAGCAAGTAATGATTAAAAACAAACGTATGTATTGTGGCAGTCACCTGCTTGCCTCCGCTGGGGCTGGGCGAAAGAGCACAGGAAAAGGAAGGCTCAGCAGAGAAACAAGACTGCCACACAATTAACTTACTCGGCCACGCTTAGAATGGGACCCTGTGGTCTGGACAAGTCTGTTTAATAACTCTGTTGTCATTGTATCACTGCAGTGTCAATGACATGGTTGTGTCAATATGTCAGTGTTGGTAATGTCAAGTGCAACAGTGTCAAGCTGATAATGTTCTGTCAATTGACATGTTGTTGTCTCAATACATCAATGTTGTGAAGCTCGGACTATCAACTTGCCATGGGAAATAGTGAGCTTGGCTTTGATAAGGTAATTGTGTATTTTCATGATTTGAATTTGTATGAGTTGGTGTGCCAGAAACGTTTTCATTCAGGCCAAGAGAAAAGGACCAGGAAACAAGCATTCTTGATCTACACCGCAAGACTGTCAAATCACATGCCCGTCAATGCGTACTTGATCCCACTCCCATGCAATTCAGAAAATAAATCAATACCCTCCTTTTCAAGGGGGGTTCTTCGTCACCCCCGTTGGTTTCAACCGCATGAAGCCACCCAGCCAGTATCCCTCCATGTGCACCATAATGAAATGATATGGCATTTATAACGCGCCTATACACAAGTGTTTCAAGGCGTGTTCCACCTCCACATCTGCTCTCTGCACTGTTGTTTGTTCCTCACTTACTATAAACGTTGTCTGTTCCAGATACCACAAGTGGCATGCAGGTGATATGTGCTATATTGTAAAGTCTATTCCCTCTTGTAACCATTTAAAGTAGGCCAGTAACTGCTACAGATGTACAGTACTCTGTTGCTTGTTGAACCTCAGTAAATGCCCAAATTAACATTTAAAAAACAACAACATAAAGGTGAAAGGGAGTGCCTTTTCATGGAATCAAGATACAGTGGGGATTTACTTGATGTCATGGGCTAGGGATTTCATGTTGTTGGGGAAAGGAGGGTGAAGGGGTGACTGGAGTTAGTGCAGGGAGGACGGGGAACAAACAGGCTATGGAGGGCTTGCGATTTAAGTGTGCCAGCCCAGTACATGAGTAGCAGGAGATGTAGTTAGCCAGGTTGGGGACGGGGGGAAGGGGTCAGGCCATGAAATTACTTAAAGTTTAGAACAAGGAATTGAAAAAGGGAGTGATTGTGAATTGATGTCTATCCCACATGGGGGCATTTTGCAAAGGTGGATGACGGCTGATGGAGTTTGATATTTTATTTATATCACGCTCGTACACAAGTGTATCAGAGCATGACTAGGCAATGGAGAGAAAAATGGGTGAACAAAACAGCAATCTTACTAGATCCAGTGACATTGAGAACACGCAAGTGCATGGGAGAGGGGAAAAGTGCATGGGAGAGGGGGAGGGAGGAGAAGTGGAAAGTGCGGAACAAAGGAACAAACAGATAAATAATAATAAATAAATAATAAAGGCAACAAACAGTGGTAGTGCAGCCAGCAAGTGGCAAGTGCTGGGTATAGGGCAGCAGACAGAGCATGTCTGATAACCGCAGGAAGAAAGAGGGGGACTGTATGGGTACAGATACAGACCCCAGTGCAGGGGATGGCCCGGAGGCAGTGCACGATGGTAGGCCAGGTGCACGATGCCGAGAGAGAACAGGTCAGCAGGGGAGAGGGGGTGATGAAGGCAGGAGCAAAAAGGAAGGTCTTGAGGTGCTTCCGGAACCAGAGATGATTCTCCTCAAATTTCAGAGTGGCAGGGAGGCTGTTCCAGAGGGAGGCTCCAGCCGAAGACAGAGCTCTACCCCCAGCTTGTTTTTTTGAGAAACAACTGACCTTGAGGGAGTAACAGGTAGAGGAGCAAAGAGCTCAAGAGGGGAGGTATTGGCGATGGGTTCGCTGAAGGTATTTTGGACTCATGCCCCAGAAAGCCTTATGGACAATGCAGAGGGTTTTGAATGTAATCCTTGCATCCACTGGGAGCCAATGGAGAGATTTCAGAGCTGGAGAGATACAATCCCAGGGCTTGAGGCCAAGGACAAGTCTTGCAGTCCTGTTCTGGATGGGTTGCAGAGGGCGGAGAGTAGAGGCAGGTAGATTTAGAAAGATGCTCTTACAATAGTCCAACCTATAGAGAACCAGAACATGGCAATGCTGTAGGCGAGAGTTGTCAGGTACTGGTTGAAAAGCCAGGGTGAGAGGTTAGACCACTGGGGAACACCACAGGTAGAGAGGGAGATAGATGATAGGAAGGACCCAAGTTGGACCAGGGAGGGTTGATCAGAAAGGAAGGAGGTCAGCCAGGCACAGAGCCTGATCAGTGATACCCAGGTTATCACGGAGAGGGTTGAGCAGGATGGTATGGTTGACCGTGTCGAAGGCAGAAGAGAGATCGAGT
The DNA here is from genome assembly GCF_040938575.1 of Ambystoma mexicanum. NCBI lineage: Eukaryota > Metazoa > Chordata > Amphibia > Caudata > Ambystomatidae > Ambystoma > Ambystoma mexicanum. The sequence continues at coordinate 988,828,294 of NC_090936.1, forward strand.
AGGATGAGGACAGAGGGAATGTAGAGTCAAGGTTGGAGAGCAGATCTTCACGGATGTTCAGAAAAGCAGTTTATGTGCTTCTGGCAGCAGCTCTGAAGCCAGACTGGTGGTCGTGGAGACAACCAACAGAATCGGAATGAAGGTTAAGCTGAGAAAGGGCCAGCTTTTCCAGGAGTTTGCCCAGAAAAGGAGTAATGGAAATTGGGTGATAGTTAGCCGGACAAGATGGATCAGCTGTGGGTTTCTCAAGAAGAGGATGCACAAGGGAGTGCTTTAGAGGGGAGGGGAGGGGAAAGATCCTGAGGCAAAGGAGTGGTTGCAGAAATCGGCAAGTGCCGGAGCGAGGGTATCGACGTGGTCCATGATGGTGTTAGAGGAACAGGGATGAACCTGTTTTGATGAGGCTTTCATCGATCGGACTTGTCTAGCAACCTCATTAGGGGGCAAGGATGAGAAAGAAGGTGGTGGGGTGGCTGAAGGAGGGTCAGCATGCACAGACGGAGAGGGAAGTGGAGGGGGAGTGGAGGAGAGGGTGGACAGGATGTCCTGGGTTTTTGAGATACAGTGAGAGGCAAGGGCATTGCAAAGAGCCTGGGAGGCAACAGGAGGGATAGAGACTGCAGCGGGGATGGCAAGCTCCTTGCAAATTTTAAAGAGTTCGGCCCAGTTGTTAGATGCAGCAGAGACACAGGCTTGAATGTGGACTCTCGTCTTGGTGAGGACAGAGAGTTGGTATTGCCTTTGGAGCAGGCGACAGGCTAGTTTGTCAGAGGATGAACAAGAAGGTCAGGTTAAGAAGGGTGCCAATGCTAAAGTTCAGTACACTGTCAAGATGAGGTACAAAAGGTGATTCCCATGAGGAGGCTGGAAAAGTAGTCCAGTTTGTTAAAGGCAGTTGATCATCACACAGCATAGAGCCTTCAAGTGTTGTATTCGCTGAGTGGCAGGCGATGATGCAGGAAGTTAGCTCTCGGGTGAACAAGGGGAAGGAGAAGAAGATGTTTGTGTTCTCAGCAAAAAGGCAATATAAGAAGCTAGAGGATGAGAGGAGTTTGGCAACGATTGAGGTGTAGGAAGAGAATAGAGGAGTCCAAGGCTAGAGCTTGATGAACCACTACTGATACGCGAGTTACAGGGGATGTGTCAGCATTTCAGGAGATAGAGAAGGAACTGTGAACAAGGTCAGAATCAGTCGATTCAAGGGGACTGTACTTTATCATGCTTTCCCATTTGGATTGAAGCATAATGCTATATGTACACATGTTTTAATTCAAAATGGCCTGTTGCTGTAAATGAATGCCTCACCCATAGAGGAGTCTCACAGTCCATCATATAACTGTGCTGATTACTCTATACTGAATATCCTATACAGTTGTGAGATTTCTAATTAAATCGTGCATATTAGTGATACCTTGTGATTCAGTTTCACTGTTATAAGTATATCAAAGGTATTTTACAAAACCTAGTTATAATCAAGAGTATTATGCACAAATGTTCAAGCAATCTTAGCAAATCTGAGTGTATTTGGGGTTCCATGTGATGAGATATGGCTAAAAGATCAGCATTGTTAGTTTCACTTGTTAGAAAACTGTATCAGAAAAATCTCTGTGTTTTGGCCATTCTTCGCAGTGCATTCAAACGGAGAAAGGCCGCAAAAGAAAATGGCCAGGTTATGGGATTGTTGAAATGCATCGGTAGCACAATGGCCACCATATCTGAGCATATGGCTACCGATGGGAAAAAGGGGTACAAAATGGAGTAGCCCAAAAAAATATGCAGCTGCTAACATCCTACCCCCAACATACTTTCTTGGTGAGGAACCTCACCATCGGTCAAATGGGCCAACCCTGCCCTGGTAACCCCATGGGCTACTAAAAGGGAAAACACCAAAATGGAGTTGCAGCTGCAGTCAGACTTTAATATAAATCCCTCTGACAGCAAAACAGTATAAAACTAAGAAAGCAAGAACAATTTTTAGGCGATTCTCAGAATCAGTAAAAGGAATCCCAAAAGATATAATTCTGCCCTAATAACTAGGCCACAGGTTCTCTAGCCTAGTCTGTTTTTGATGGCTTGCCAGCATTTAGTCACACCTCTGGCTCCCTTCGTGGATTTGAGCTGCGGTTCACTGCTTCATGCTGGCTCAATGATACTTGTTAATCATGGCCAGTATTATCGAGTGGGTGGCTTGATTTTGCTTGGACACTGCAGCGGTTGCCGGTTGGGAGTTTGATATTTTTGATCAATAGTGCCAACGTGTGCAATGGTAGGTTAAATCTGGTTGTCTCGAGGTTTGCATGGTGGCTTGACAGGCTCATCACAGTGACAGCATCTCCAAAGCGGTTTGCTCATTAGCTTGATGAGTCGTTTTGACTTGCTCGACCACCAGACTGCTGCATGAAGACGCCTCCACCAGCGAACCACATTACGCTAGAGCATCATTTTCCTGCTGCTTCCCTCAGGCTAATGTGAGCCGAGGGAACCCCAACCACACTGTCTTGGTCTTGAACCCTGACTGCTGTGGCATACACTTAATGGCAAAAAGAAAGATGAAAAGAAAGATGGCGGGAGACAAAAAAAAGGAGCACAGGGAGCAGCACATGAAGCAGAACAAAAACCTGAACAGAAAACGGTCACCAGGTCACACTCAAGAGGATAGCAGAAACTAAGATGTTTGTGTGGCTAAAAAGAGAAGGAATAGCATAGCTATGCATGTGCAAACAAACACCAAATGAAGCATTCACCAGGCCCACCTCAGGATATTAAAATAGCAACATATTGAGAATAGGATCTAGAAGTATTGACATTCCACATTGAAATAAATGAGCACCAGCCCTGACCATGTTTCCTCTGTTTCCACTGTTGATAATGTCTGATCTATAGTAACACCATTACTGCTGCATGCACTAAAATACAGAGTTAGCGGTCTATAGGCAAATTGGACACCTCGACCTACAAAGAGCAATTACTCCTCATATTCTCTCCCTTCAAGAGTGACTTACTTCCACTGTCCATGAAGGCCTGTGGTAAGTATGAGAATCCGCTTGCTGGCTCCAGGGGGTCACCGCAGTGGGCATGCTCCTGGGATACCTGGGCATTGATTATAGACCTGATGTTGTACCTGAAGAGTAAACAGATGAAGTTAATAGCTGCAGGGACAGCAATAGATAACAAGTGTACTAGGCTTTGGCTGCAGTAGTATGGCAGGCTTATCTTGGAAATGAGCAGCCATTCTGCACCACTGGAACAGATCCTAGATGGAGAATCAGTATGGCAGTGCTAGTACACAAAAAATAGCATATCCAATCCATTCAGGCACACAAGGATGCATACCCTTTCTTGATGATCTTTTGCCTATCTCAGTGTGGGTGTATCCTTCTGGGCTACAGTTTTACTTGGAGATTGGAAGAAACTCAAACGTGCCGTCAAAGGATCTGCTTGTTGCTAGTGTGCATGTAATATGTCAAACATTTCAGGAAGCAATTCAGCTTGTAGAGAATCAGATTTGAAAAGCACTTGCCATACAGATTTGCATAAATTCATGCCCCAATGACAACTACTCCACCATATTAGAAATACCCAAGCTAAATTCCTTTCTGTCTGACCCACATCATCTCTTTTGTGGAGTCCCACAAGTATCTGCTCTATCACCAATGCTTGTCAACATTGTCTTCTGTCATCTGCTTAACACCATCAGTGAACACTACCTCTTATACCACTTCTACACTGAGGTTTACCAAGCACAACCAATGACACGCCCTAGAGACATGCATTTTTCCCATCCAATATGGATTGCATCAAGCAACAACTATGTGGTTCTGAACAGTAAAGGCACCATGAATCTCCCACAATTAATAGAACTCCTGCTCATTTGTTGGGTCATTTGCCTGACCTGCTTCTTTGGCCCAGTCTCCATCTCTTCCTTGCTGTATCCCATTTTGCTGAATGCTGGATCAAGTTCCAGCTCACATTATTTTCTATAGGATTAGCAAAGTGTAAAGACTGGAGGGTGGTCTGTACTCCTGCTCTCTATATGCTAGAGGAGAGGCACAGAGGACCCCAGCCAAGATTCTCTATTGTTGGTAGTAATGGACGAGCAATCAGGGCCTAGCTTCTCACGAGGTGATGCGGGCTGGTTCTTAAGTACAGTGTAGTCACCAAGCACCCACAAAGGAATGCCGGCACACTGTATTAGTTAAAACACAGTTTTTATATAATTAATGTTCAAGGTTATGTACAATGTCACGATAACTCACTTTGTACTCAGTTATCTACAATGGCAAATCTATACAGTTCTACATGATACCACAATCCCTATTTGATCTCTTTAAAGTGCATCAACTGTACAATTAAATGTCACACAAATCAGTTTGTAAAGGAAACCAACAATAGATATAAGAGGAAAGCAGTTGGTTAGAGCAATTGGCAGAATACTGGCCCCGTTTACCTAGACACAGTTCTGTGTGGAGATCCCCCCACCTGGGCAACCTGTAGAATAAAGATATATCACAAACCCAGCCCATATATTGTTCACAAAAGCCTTTCCAATAGTTCAGCAACCCCAAAGTACCTGGTGTTGTAGAGTTCCTGGTCGGGAAATCGACGGCCCTTCTTGAGTGCACTCCCTTTAAGGCAGGAGCCACGGGTCGTCGAACGTCCAGCGATGAACAAGGTGAACTATGGCAGTGATGTGGCAGCTTCGTTTCTAGCGGTGCTCGTCAACGACGGAGCGTAGATGTCCTGCAAAGAAGAGGCGTGTGGGACACCTCGATGTCGATAGTTCAGGACCACAAATAGTTTGAAGAACTGTGGCCCAGCAAGGGCGTTGAGTCGTCGGCATCTCTGTGGTCTTTAGGTGGTGGCAAACCCACCGGCGGATACTCCTCGGTGCGTCGACGGCCTCGACTTTCTCCGGCGGGACAAAGTGGTTGACGGTGCGGACAAGAGCGTCCTTGGATCAAAAGTTCTTAGGCAACGGGAGCACTGCGGCTCCGGTCAGCGACAGCGGTCGTCGATGGTGATGGACAACAGTCCGGGTGTTCCTCTTTGGGATTCAGCGGCAGTCCCTGTCCCCGATCGGCAGCCTTTCATAGGTCTGTCTACCTGGGAGCTTTGGCAAAGATCAGATGGTGCTCAATGGTCCCTCGTAGCTAGAGGAAGAGGTCTCCTTAGCAGGTCCTCTCTTGGATCAGTTCTTGGAGACACAACCGCTTTCAGATCGGCGAAGTAGAGCAACAGCAATTCTTCTCTTCCAGCAGGGCTTCAAGGTCAAGCTTCAGTTTCAACTCCAGTATCTCTTCAGCTTCTGAACGATTTCTAGCAGTGAGAGGCCCCCAGATATACTGTTGATCTCCCATTCATTCTGCTGGGTCACACTCAGGCAACCAATCACTCACAAGGGCATTCAGCAGTCAGTCAGCAAAACAGGCACACAGTGCATTCAGGCCATTCTTCTCCATCCAGACACTCATAACACAGAATGTGGATTCAGACAAGTACCGCACCATTCAACACTACACTCTGCATTCATACCAGTTTCGGGCAGGACTGTCTCAGCCATCGTGTCAAACACCAGATACCAGACATCCACAACAAGAAGTGTCTATTCGTCACACACTCCATTCACCCAGGTCCCACCCACAACATACGGTCGTTGGGAAGGCTCCAGCCAGTCTGGTCGGCACTTCCCCACACTAGCATATATAGAACTTACACCCAACAGCCAGTCAGGGGGCAGGGACAGAGTCAGGGCTTCCCAGGACTTTGGGACGATCAAGGTAACAGGCGATGGAAGGCAAGAGGCCACGAGAGCCATCTTGTTTCCATCAGGAATCTACCAATTCCAATGACAGGGCCTGGGCATCCCAAAATGGAGGACACTTAGGGTACCAGTAATTTCAGCACAGAGCTGCCACCAGCCCGTACCCTCCTCTGTGGGCCACCCACAGGTGCCCAAAAACATACACTAGGGGCACAGGGTTGTACCCCCATCCATGGGTGCCATAAGGGTATCTCATGGGTCTGTAGACCAAACCAAAAGAGAGAGCTGCACCGCCAGGAGTCCCACACAAACTCCTGTACGGAAAACATGACAGAATACATGATAAAAAGTAGTAAAGGACAAGGATACGGAGGCCCTGTCCCTCCGATGCATTTCCAGCATCACAGTGCCCCCCCCCCCCCCAGACTGAGGTTAGGGTGCCTAATCTCCTACAGGATAGACCCCCTGATCCAGACGGTCAACATACCTTCTGGAAAGGCAATCTGCATTATCGTGACTCTTGCCTGGTCTATGCTCTATGGTGAAGTCTAGCCCTTGTAGGCTAATGGACCACCTGAGCAGCTTCGGGTTCTCACCCTTCATCTGCATAAGCCACTTCAGGGGCATATGATCTGTTTGGACCTTGAAGGTAGACCCGGTAAGGTAAGGTCTAAAACGCCTAAGGCTCCAAATTATACTGATACATTTCTTTTCAACAGTAGCCCACCTAAGTTCTCTACCCTTGAGTTGTCTACTGATGAATATGATCGGATGTTCTCTTCCTTTGTCATCTAACTGGGACAAGACAACTCCAATTTTCGGTGTTGCAGGCGTCAGTTTGAACGATAAAGGGCTTGCTGTAATCAAGTGCACACAACACAGGTGCCCTACACAGACTTTCATTCAAGCCGTTAAAGGTCCTCTGACAGTCTTCAGTCCAATTAACCTTCCTAGGCTGTTTGGGTGCCGTCAGAGCTGTCAGAGGTGCAGCTATGGTTCCATAGTCTGCCATGAAATTGGAATAATACCCAGTGAGGCCCAAAAAGGCTCTCACCTGGGTTTGAGTCTCCCAGTCATGCACATCCTGTTCTTTACTGGGGAGATATTGGATTTGACCCCCTCCTACCTCATGACCAAGATACGTGACTTTCCCCTGAGCTATCTGGCACTTGGTAGCCTTGATAGTGAGGTTAGCCCTTTTCAAGGCATGAAACACCTTATCCAGATGTGTCAAATGCTCTTCCCAGGTGGAACTGTAGATGGCAATGTCATCTAAGTAGGCCACACAAAAGGGCTCCAGCCCACTGAGCGCATTCTTCAACCCAAAAGGCATGACCCTAAACTGGTAAAGTCCCTCAGGTGTTGAGAACACCATATTTTCCTTGGCATGGTCCGTCAGAGCTATTTGCCAATAGCCTGAGGTAAGGTCAAAGGTGCTTACAAATTTGGCAGCACCTATGGTGGCCACAAGCTCATCAGCCCTGGGCAATGGGTGCGCGTCAGTTTTGGTGACGGCATTGACTCCTCGGTAGTCCACACAGAACCTCCAATCCTTGGTACCTGCCTGGGAACTTGCCTTGGGGACAAGGACCACGTGACTGGGCCAGGGACTGGGTGAGGGGTCAATAACACCCAGATCCAACATCTTGGCGACCTCAGCCTGGATGTGGTTCTTAACTGTATCTGATATACGGTAGCACCTGCTTTTGACAAACAGAGGGGCATACTGTCGGAGCAAAGCCCTGCAGGCCCTCTGCTGCTCTGTCGTCAGATCTGGAGAGAGATATGCTCCCTCCACTGAGCCACCCTGAGAGTTGCTATGCAGCAAATCAGGAAGGGGCTCACTCTCATCCTCTTCTTGTTCTGCAGCTGGCAAGAGACATGAGACTTCTGCTCGCCTATGGAAAGGCTTGAGCCTGTTGACGTGGATTACTTGAGGGGCTACCCCAGAGACTCCCATGTCAACCAGAAAATTGACTTCGCCCATCTTGGAGATGATCCTGAAGGGTCCAGTCCACTTATCTGCCAAAGCTCGAGGCTTGGTAGGCTCCATCACAAGGATTTCCTGTCCCGGAATCCAATCCACTTGCACAATCCAATCCACTTTAAGGTCATGCCAGTATTCATTCAGTTCCTGGCTAGCCTGGTGATTCGCTATTGTCTGACCAATCATCTGTGTCATCCTCCGTCTGAGGCCTAACACATAGTCCCCCAGTTGCTTGGCAGGACCTGGAGGGGTGGCTTCCAAACCTTCTCGGATCAAGGCAAGGGGCCCCCCCACGGGATGTTCAAAGAGTAACTCAAAGGGGATGAAACACCCTCTTGAGGTACCTCTCTGTCAGTGAACAGCAAGCATGGCAGGAGAAGATCCCACTTCTACCTTAGGGTCTCTTCCAAAGCGCCTAGCATGCCATTGAGAGTTTTATTAAATCTCTCAACCAGACCATTGGTCTGGAGGTGGTAAGAGGTGGAGAAATTGTAGGTTACTCCGCACTCTTTCCACATGGTTTTCATGTAACTAGACATGAAGTTGGATCCTCTGTCAGAGACAACCTCCTTAGGGAATCCAACATGGGTGAAGTTGCCCAGGAGAGTCCTGGCAACCACCTTGACAGTAACAGTCCGAAGGGGTATAGCCTCAGGGAACCTGGTGGCATGATCAACCAAGACCAGGATGAACCGATATCCACCTGAAGTGGGAGGGTCAAGGGGACCGACAATGTCGATGCCCACCCTCTCAAATGGTATGCCATCCACTGGCAATGGCTGCAGTGGGGCAATGACACTGCCTCCAGTCTTGCCAGACAACTGACAAGTTGGGCAATTCCTGCAGTCGGACTCCACTACTACTCCCATCCGTGGCCAATACAAATGGGCAGAGAGCCTCTGCTTAGTCTTCCTGGTACCAAGATGGCCAGCTAAGGGCACCTCATGTGCCAACTGCAGCAGGAAGGGCCTGTAAACCTGGGGTACCATCAACCTCTTGAGGCACCAGGTTCAGGCTTAGTGGGCTCACTAACAAGGAGCTCACCCTCCCAATAGATCCGGAATGTCCTAGGCAATTCTCCTTGTGCCTGGGACAGGGCCTGTTTTCTCAGACCCTCGAGAGAGTGGCACTCTCTCTGACCCTTACAGAAGTTCGGCCGGGAGGGTCACCCTTCAGCGAACAAGCATTGAAGGTCGGGGTGGTCCTCCGGGTTGAGCACCTCTCCCACAGGAAAGTCTTCTGGCTCTTCTCCCACAGCAGTTGAGACTGGGTTCACCACTCGACTCAGCCCGTCCAGAGCATGAGTCCCAGCGGATCCTGCAGCAGCAGCAGGAAGAGAAGGAGTCCCCTCCACAGAGGTGGCCTTCTTACCCTTCCGTTTCCGTCGCGGCTTGGGTTTCCCCATCGGCGAGGGTACCGGGCTTGCAGCCAGACCCTGTGTGACCTGCGATCGGGTGACTGCCACAGCAGCCATGGGTAGACCATCCATGATCATCCCCAACTCGACCAAAACGTTGCCTAACAAAATGTTCGCAGGCACGTTGTCCTGAACCAGGACCGAAAGCTTTGCTGTCTTGTCTCCAATTGTGATGTGAACTAAGATTACAGGCGATAATTTGGGAGGCCCACCATCTAACCTGGTAGTTCTCAGAGGAGCACCTACATAGTACTCTGGCTTGAGCAGGGTCCTGTCCACCACTGTCATGCTTGACCCAGTGTCTCTCAAACCAGTAGAAGGCTGGCCATTCAAGAGGAGACTTCTCAAAAACCTACATGTGTTCTGTGGGATAGTTGCCAGTACTTCTGCATACTGGTCCCAGGCCCCAAGGGACACTAAGGAAATCTCTACAGGAGCACCGAATGTGATCCCTGTAGAGGAGGGAAGAGCAGTGGCCTCCACCTCTGGTACGGAGTAGGGGTAGGTCAGGCTGCCAGCCTGGACTCCAAGTGCCTTACCCTTACACTTGGGGTCACCCCTTCTGTGATCCAGAGCCCCACAATCCCAACAAGTGCCGGGAGTGCGGGGTACGGTACTGGAACCACTGGTACCCTGCTTTGCAACAGGCGGACCACTACTCTTACTCCCACCCACAACAGACTTATCCTCACTAGGTTTTCGGGTCATAGGAGAGGAAGGTTTTGGTTTACCTGTCTGTGATTGCTTTGGGGACTCCTCAGCTTTCTGAGAGGTCCCCTTTTCTTTGTCCTTGTCCTTCCCACTGGAGTCCTTAGGGGACACCCGATGGGAGACCCACTTGTCAGCCAACCTAGCCAGCTTAAAGGGATCCAAAATGTTCTGGTCAGCAACATACTGACACAGCTCTGGTGAACAGGCTTCCGAAAAATGCTCAAAAACAAGAGGTGGGACAATTCAACAAACGTTTTCACCTTGTATCCATCAATCCACCCCACCAGGTTCATGTGCGCAGCACTCACCCAATCAACCCAAGACACATTCTCTCTTTTCTTAAAATCCCTGAACCTTTTAAGGTATTGGGTAGGTGTCTTGCCAAACTTGGCAATCAAAGCCGACTTCATGCACTCATACTGACCCCTTTCTTCCACACTCAGTTTCAGAATACAGCCATATCCATTCTGATGCACTCTGCTTAACAAACACTTAGCCCAATCTCTCTTATCAACATCATGAATTGCACAAGCCATCTCAAACGCTTCAATCCATTGGAGGATATCAGAACCTTCCACATACACACCCAGCAAATATTTCATAAACTTCGTGGCTGGGGACCTGACACTCTCAACTGGTTTCGCTGAAGTCTCCACTCGATCTTTCTCTAACTGGATTTGCTAACATTCAGTGTCCTTGTCTTTGAGTTCAAGATCCCTGTTCTTGAGTTCCACTTGCTGTGCCAACTCCTCTTTCGTAAGCTGAGCATCTACTTCAACTTGCGGTATTCAAAGTCCAATTTCATCCTTAATAACTCAAGTTCCCAGGAATTGCTGGAGGTCGGAACAGAGGCAGCAGGAATGGTGGCATTCCCAGAAACAGATTCAGCAACAACCCCAGGGGCAGAGTCCTCATTGGTTGCATCCCCCCTTCAAGAGTTTCACCATCAGTCTGGTAGTCCACCAGGGCAGCTATCAGCTCAGCCCTAGACTTATCCACAAAGTCTAACTCCCTGGCTTCACAAGCACTCTGGAAAGCCTCTAAGCTCATCCGAGTCAATTTACCATTCGCAATAGATTCCATCGCTTGCAATGCAGTTATCCTGTACACAACTAAACCGCAATTTAACAAAATGCAAATATTTTGTAAGTGGCACAGTTATACACTGATTCTTAAAACCATAAGAATCCCACCGCTGCCGCCAGTGTAAAGACTGGAGGGGGCGGGGGTCTGTACTCCTGCTCTCTATATGGTAGAGGAGAGACACAGAGGACCCCAGCCAAGATTCTCTATTGTTGGTAGCAATGGACGAGCAATCAGGGCCTAGCTTCTCACGAGGTGATGTGGGCTGGTTCTTAAGTACAGTGTAGTCCCCAAGCACCCACAAAGGAATGTCCGCACACTGTATTAGTTAAAACACAGTCTTTATATAATTAATGTTCACAGTTATGTACAATATCACGATAACTCACTTTGTACTCGGTTATCTACAATGGCAAATCTATACAGTTCTACATGGTACCACAATCACTATTTGATCTCTTTAAAGGGCATCAACTGTACAGTTAAATGTCCCACAAATCAGTTTGTAAAGGAAACCAACAATAGATATAAGAGGAAAGCAGTTGATTAGAGCAATTGGCAGAATACTGGCCCTGTTTACCTAGACACAGTTCTGTGTGGGTATCCCCCCACCTGGGCAACCTGTAGAATAAAGATATATCACAAGCCCAGTACCTATATTGTTCACAAGAGTCTTTCCAATAGTTCAGCAACCCCAAAGTACCTGGTGGTGTAGAGTTCGTTGTCGGATATCGACGGGCCTTCTTGAGTGCACTCCCTTTAAGGCAGGAGCCATGGGTCGTCACACGTCCGGCGATGTACAATGTGAACTACGGCGGTGAAGTGGCAGCTTTGTTCCTAGGAGTGCTCGTCGACGACGCAGCATAGACGTCCTGCAAGGAAGAGGCGTGCGGGGCTCCTCGATGTCGATAGTTCAGGACGGTAAAGAGTTTGAAGAACTGTGGCCCAGCAAGGGCGTCGAGTTGTCGACGTCTCGGTGGTCTTTAGGTGGTGGGAAACCCATCGGCCGATGTTCCTCGGTGCGTCGACGGCCTTGACTTTCTCCGGCAGGACAAAGTGGTCGACGGTGCAGACGAGACCGTCCTTGGATCAAATATTCTTAGGCAACGGGAGCACTGCGGCTCCAGTTGGCGACAGCGGTCATCGACGGTGATGGACAACAGTCCGGGTGCTTCTCTCTGGGATTCTGCGGCAGTCCCTGTCTCCGGTCAGCAGCCTTTTGTAGGTCTGTCTACCAGGGAGCTTTGGCAAAGATAAGCTGGTGCACGATGGTCCCTCGTAGCTCGGGAAGATGTCTCCTTACCAGGTCCTCTCTTGGATCAGTTCTTGGAGACACAACCGCTTTCAGATCGGCGAAGTAGCAACAGCAATTCTTCTCTTCCAGCAGGGCTTCAAGGTCAAGCTTCAGTTTCAACTCCAGTTTCTCTTCAGCTTCTGAACGATTTCTAGCAGTGAGAGGCCCCCAGATATACTGTTGACCTCCCATTCATTCTGCTGGGTCACACTCAGGTAACCAATTACTCAGAAGAGCATTCAGCACTCAGTCAGCCAATCAGACGCACGGTGCATTCAGGAATTTTTTTTCCATCCAGACACTCATAACACAGAGGGCTTCATTACGAGTATGGAGGTGATGAAAAAAGGAAGGAGGAATGCCATTACCAGCATCGTTACCGGCTCTGTAGCACTGCTGGATTGAGAGGATTGCAATGATTGTGTTTTTAAAGATGGCCGCCGGTGCATTTCCGTTCTGACGCAATGACGTTACTTCCGGGTCCGGTATTACGAGCCCGGTATTAGCATGTTGTTATTACCGGGTCGTTATTAAGGGGTTGCTCCTTGGCGGAGGCGGTATCGGCGGGTCCCGTGATGGCGCTATCAGGCGGTTGGAGGGCCTTTAGCGGCATGGCGGTGTAGCCATTACCGGCATGGGCGTTCGCGCATGCTCGCGGACTTATAATCAGCCGCTATTAGCGGCGTCAAGGGTGCACGGATACGCTAATACCTTCATGCCGGTAATGACTCTGTTTTTAGCGGGCATCTCGTAATGAGGCCCAAAATGTGGATTCGGACAAGTACCACGCCATTCAACACTACACACTGCATTCATACCAGTTTCAGGCAGGGCTGTCTCAGTCATTGTGTCAAACACCAGATACCAGACATCCACAACAAGAAGTATCTATTCGTCACACACTCCATTCACCCAGGTCGCACCCACAGGTGCACCCACAACATACGGTCGTTGGGAAGGCTCCAGCCAGTCTGGTCGGCACTTCCCCAAACTACCATATATGGAACTTCCACCCAACAGCCAGTCAGGGGGAAGGGACAGAGTCAGGGCTTCCCGGGACTTCGGGAAGATCAAGGTAACAGGCGATGGAAGGCAAGAGGCACCGGGAGCCATCTTGTTTCCATCTGGAATCTACTGATTCCAATGACAGGGCCTGGGCATCCCAAAATGGAGGACGCTCAGGAGACCAGTCATTTCAGCACGGAGCTGCTTCCAGCACATACCCTGCTCTGTGGGCCACCCACATGTGCCCAAAAACATACACTAGGGACACAGGGTTGTACCCCCACCTATGGGTGCCATAAGGGTATACCATGGGTCTGTACACCAAACCAAAAGAGAGAGCTGCACCGCCAGGAGTCCCAAATGAACTCCTGCATGGAAAAAATGACAGAACACATGATAAAAAGCAGTAAAGTACATGTATACGGAGGCTCTGTCCCTCTGATGCATTTCCAGCATCACACCGAGCAGGTTGAAAGTGGCTCCCTTCTAGCCGTTCCCTCGCCTCCTTTTTGGAGGCCATCACTGGGTGTTTGTTCACATTGTAAGCACACCACACAGCAGGTTTGCATGGCAGATTCAATGTCTGCTCATTGTGTTCAGCATGCAAACATGCTGTTCTGTGTGCCAACATAGCTTCGGGATTCTAGGCTGTGTTCTTATAAACTTATTGTCAGTAAATGCCCTTCTGCCACATTAATGGCACTTGCTTCGCTCAGGTGTCAGACAATTAGGGGGTAATATGACCCACAATCAAGGCAGCAAAGTTTAACTTTTTGCTCCACAGTTATACATACAATATTGGGTGACACTACTGTTATTGAGGAGACTGAAAAATATAACATTAAATTGAGTGCATAGTAGGAGGTACATATCAAGAGTGGTTATGGCGCAAAATCTGCAATCCTTATTTTGAATCTGAAGTGATAGGTGAGCAGACCAGCAGAAACTCTCTTATGATCTCAGAGCCTGGTTATGGGCTTAACATCCTACAGATTCTGAAGCAAACCTGCCCAATCCTTCCCCTTGAATTGAACACAGCTCCCAGTATGCTGCAAAACAGAAAAGTATAATCAGAAGCTGTAACAAGTAACGCAGTCAAGAACACCATCCCTTTTTCTGGTCTCATGTCTCCTCACCCATTCTTGAGATTGCGGGCTTCACTCTCCAATGGACATTTGTCAACTATATTCCACAGAGGGTGAAGGGAATATAAGGGAAATCAGTGAATAATAGAGGTAAACATTTAAAATACATGACTACAAAGAGCCCAGTGTGTCGTAGATGATAACAGAAGAAAGATATGCAGGAAAGGAATATGAAACATACTACTCAAGAAGGGCCTGGTGTTGATGTTGTCAGGAACTGAGTGATCCCACTCCACCATCTTTACTGTGGCCCTCATTACGACCCTGGCGGAAATCGAAAAACGATGGCGGAAATGCAATACCGCCATCGAATAGCGCTCGGTGCGATTATGACCCGTCACCGCAAAGTACGATGCCATTAGCGACACCGTAGTGAACGCCAACGCTAACTGCACCAAGTACGCGCGCGCGCGCCATGCCAAACCGTAATTAGCACCATGGCGCAACGGTACGCGAATTCCGACCCTAGCGGACATGCACCTAACGCCATCAAGCACGGCGGAAAGTACCATTCCGCCATGGTGAGAAGTACGGCATCGCGAACCAACCGTAAACGGCCCTACTGAGTGCTTGTACACCGCTCCCTGGCCACATTGTACAACCCCCCGTAGGTGCAATGAAGTCACACAATGCAACCAGTGAAATGTACTAGTCATCCATGCCTGCCAACGAACAAATTAATCTCAAGAGGGCCCAATGGGAGCTGCAGGGCACAGATGGCACGAATACAGAAGCCATACAAATGGACATGACCTCAGTCTCCCACCAAGAAACGCACGCAAACACAGGCACCTGTGACCAGCAATATTCCGATATTCACATCATACCACCTATCCAACTGGCTGACCGGCATCTGTTACACAAAAGCTAATCCCCCGCCCCTGAGCATGACATCATCAAAACAGTCATAATGGCAGCCCTCATCCCTGACCTCACTGGGCTTCGTAGGCAAACGCGCCCAGCACAGTACCAAGCAACTATACCCCGAAGCTGGAACCCAATGCAGATCTCCTCACAATACATCGCTCCCCAAATAGTAATATGCCACATCACTTGCAAAGAAGAACGCTACACGGTTCATATCAGAATAGAAATTTAATGCACAACAAATTCTCCAAGCCCATACAGCCATTAGGCCATGAACTCCAAAATATATTTCATTATTGTGGGCTGCATCCGCAATAAATGACCAGCTACTTCTTGTGTGACGCCCTGTTCCTTCATGGTACACAGGGGCTACATTCCCGTACGAAAAGGCAACATGGAAGCGCCTAGAACCGCAGGGCCGTCCCAATAGGGAGGCACTAGTCCAGCTGAAAGGCCGAAATGTTGCTCCTAGCCACTAGTACTGCGTAAGGGCATGTGGCCCATTGGCGATCGTCCCATAAGATCGTAATGCTGCTCCACTGATTAACACGAAGCAGCAGGTGTCGGGAGTAAAATCCATCTGCAGGAGTGGCATACAGATGGCAGTGGCAAAAGGGGAGGAGATACCTGTCAACCAAATGAAATGAAAAAGAATAGTATGGCCATCAGAACTACATTTGAATCACTCACTTCAATGATCACACCAAATCCACAGCCATATGCATGCTAGCCCACTCCAAAGGATCATCACCACCCAAAAACCACTTGCGAATCATAACTATCTATATCGAGGTGAAAACACTATCACAAACGAGTGTACCTGTGCATGCGTCTGTTAAAACAGAATCCATCTGATGGGATTGGTAACGTGCATAGACACAAGTGTCTGAAGGCGCGTCGAGACAGGGAGGGCTCAACAAGGCCAGATAGACGATGGTCCCACTATGGCAGCCCTGCATCACATAGCGCAGGGGAGGCGGATAGATTCCAAGAAGCCCTGTACATGGCAAACTCTGTATCAAATCATCTGTCCATGCATCCATACATCATTCCCTCATCCCGTAATGAAAACGCCTGTCTCCATACTCACATAACATGTGAAATTTCCATTGAGTCTGTGCGTTATGCAGCCTGCAAAATCCACTGTGCCCCAGCCCGTAATTCCAGTGTTGTGAAGTAACATGTATTTGGGAACGTCCGGCCTCATCGCCCACGTCGCTATTGCGCATCCCAAACTATTCATATCAATCATTGCATCCTCGCCATGGCCCCTGTCTCAAGGACATTGAACAATAGAACGTTATATTTGCAGTCAGACCTGTGGGCATCTCCTCGCCGCTAGCTGAAAACCGAAAGCGCCGCCCTTCGAATTCCTCATTTGCAACATCACGTCGAAAAGGCAACTGTGGCCGCTTGAAATCACAACTTAATCCATCTAGTGCGGCTGTGTGTGAAAACGGCAACTGCCTTCACTCACAAATGGGACGCCCCGCCCGTCGGTGAAGCTCGGTACAGTGTTGCATGAGGGTCCACCGTTACTCGAGTACTACGTTCCACTGACCCTTCACAAGTCTGTTCGCGACTGCAAAGATAGTATGTGAAACAATGGGACCATAGCCGAATGAACATATCAACCAATGTTACACTGCCATCGGGTACAAATACATGATTGCAATAGCAAGATGCCATTCGTCGAATTGCAGCGTTGTGTGCGGGACGTGCTCGCCCAAAGGGGAGTGCAGCTTGCACAGGTGGAATGAATCACCACAGGTGGAGGCCATACAGCCTGAAAACACATAAATTGCACACCCAGCCTCCTCCCACAACCACACCCACTCCGAAATGCTACCGGCAGGACTAGCTATGTTGGCCCTGGGGGACCTGATAGCACTGCAAGTACTCCAACTTCAAGAAGAAGACGAACACCAACTACAACCGGCCGCACGGCGGAGACGCAGGAGGAGGAGGAGGGCAAGGCAGGGCCAGCAAGGGCCGCCAGCACAGCCACTACCACCACGCAGGCAGCCCGCAATCCCACGCCTCCGAGCACATCCGTTCAACCTCACTGATGAGCAGATCCACACACTCTACCGTTTGGACCGGGACACCATAACCGCCATTGTGGACATGACACAGGCTGACCTTGTCAGCATGATAGATAGCCCAACCGCCATCCCACCCCTACTGAAGGTGGTGTCTGTACTCCACTTCCTGGCCACAGGCACCTACCAGCACACAGTCGGACAGTTGCATGGCATATCACAGCCACTGTTCTCACAGACACTATTGCAAGTGCTCGATGCCCTCCTGAAGCACGCAGACGACTACATCTCTCTACCACGCTCGGAGCAGGAAATTACCAACACAAAAGTGGGATTCCATGCACTTGCCGGCATACCGGGTTGCATTGGTGCCATCGACTGCACCCATGTGGAATTGGTCGTCCCACATGCCATGGAGGCCCAGTACCGCAACCGAAAACAATTTCATTCTCTGAATGTACAAATGGTGTGTGACTCCAACAGGATCATTACACATTGTTGTGCCCGATTTCCTGGATCAACCCATGATTCTATGGTCTTGAGGAACTCTACTATACCACGCTACATGGAGCGACACGCAGGGAACAGATCCTGGCTACTCGGTGAGTCTCATTTCATGCATGATGATGTGGGGTATGTGATGCGGCAATGACCTGGCAGGAAGGGGGGGGTGCGTACGTAGCAATGGCATTCCTCAAAATTCCTTACTTGTCCACATACAGGTGATGCCGGGTATCCACTGAAGAGATGGCTCCTCACACCAGTCCGGAACCCACGGGACCAGCATGAGGAGGACTACAACCATGCCCACTCACGTACCCGTGTAGTCATAGAACAGGCATTCGGCCTACTGAAGACTCGTTTCCGCTGCCTCAGCAGGTCTGGCGGGGCACTCCTGTACCGCCATGTGAAGGTGGCAAAGATGGTCATGGCATGTGTCATGCTACACAACATGTGCGTACGTAGAAATGTGCCCATGCCCCCTGACGCAGAACTGCAAGCACCTGAAGATGGTCATGATGAGGGTGGGGATGTGGCAGCACCTCAAGGAGTCTGCGAGGCACAGGAGGGCCGTGACATTCGTCAGCATCTCATAGATGCATGCTTCTAGCACTCACGCCTGGTGGCTGATACATGGACACGGGACTCGTGGCACTGTGTGTGTCTGGAACATGCACAATATGGACTGTACGCCTATAATGGCCTCGTACACAAAGATCAATGTCCACACATCTCATTGCATGATCGTGCATTGTTTATGGCATATGTGATATCATGTTAAACACCCTATCGACCCGCCACCCAAGTGAGCCCAACACACCCCCTCCACCCTCCTACCTCCCCCCCGAACACCAGTGTCCATAGATGCTCATTGTCAGTGGGCAGACGCTATTGCAAGCCCCCTCTGCGGGTATCAGGGGCACCCCTGCCTGTGGAGCGCAGGTTCCTCCCAGATCTACGTTGGCTGCCCTGGACGGAACTTGCAACGGATGATGTCTCTGCCTGCTCACGTCCATGCATGTCCCTAAGGGTTTGTGAGAGCTCAGTGAGCACACGGCGCACTGCGGCTAGTTCGGCACATACGTCTTTGGACGTCGCATGCAGTTCCCCCCTCAGGCTCTCGGTGCTTCTCTCCATTTGTACTCTCAGGCTCTCGGTGCTTCTCTCCATTTGTACTCTCAGGCTCTCGGTGCTACTCTCCATTTGTGCCCTTAGTGTCTCTGTACTTCTCTCCATTTCTGCCCTAAGTGTCTCAGTTGATGTTTCTATGTCTGCCTTAGTGCCCCCACATTCATCGGCATGGTCCTTGAGGAGCGTGGCCAGTTGCTGCTGTTGCACGATTACCTGGTCGAAGGACTGTTGCCTCTGCTGGGCCATGGCCATTTGCGGTGGTGTCACAGAGGGGCTGGTCACCTCATGTTGCCTTGCCACAGGGCTTGTGGGGGATGGCCAGTCGTCGTCTTGTGGGTGCCCCTGCGTGGTATCCTCATGTTGTACGGGATGGAACAGACAGGGGGATTGAGACAGGTCATGGATGGATCTAACTTCGACATCCCCGTTTTCTGTGTCGGAGCATGCTGCCATTAATGCAGTATCACCTATGGTGCTGCTGCCACCAGAAGCAGTGCCTACTGTGGCATCCATTGGGGGGACCTGTGGTGGTGGTGTTGTGGGCATGCTGGCTGCTGGGGTGCCTGTTGAAGTCCCCTCCTGTGTGCTGCCACTTGATTTGTGCTGCTGCCGTGTCTTGATCCGTGCAGCTGAGGTGGAGGGTCTTTGGCCGTTGGTCTTGGCCTTCTTTGCAGGTGTGCTGGTAGGGGTGTCCTGGTGCTCGTCGTTTGGATCGGACCCTGTGGTGGAGTAAAGGAGGGCGAGCGTTATTAATGGGTCTGTGGGAATTGGAATGGCAATGTATCACATGCATTGGGGTGGTACCTGAGGGTGATTTGGGTCGGGGCCTTGGAGGTGGTTTCATTTGTGTGTGGAGTGTGGGTGCAGTTGTTTGGCAGCCTGCAGTTAGGGTGTGCCTGCTGCACGTGTAGAGGGTGTTTTTAGGATTTTTAATTATTTATGTATTTGATGTGAGTTTTAAAGTGTGCTATCAGGCCTATGTATGTGGACGTTCTCCTGGACATGTGTTCCTGTTGCACTATGTGGGCACGTGGTACTTCACATGATTGGACGTTGTGGTTTTGGCATTGTTTTATTTGGGCCACCTACCTGAATCTTCGGATGTCTGCACTCCTTTCTCCATCCCTCCGACTCCCTCTATGCTCTCCATTCCAATGGTGGAGGCACATATTTCTTCCCAGGGGGTCAACTTGATGGGTGATTCCGATCCTCCCCCGGTAGCTGTGGCAATGTTGCGGTTGGCAGAAAGTATGCTACGGACGCGTATCCGCAGGTCGTCCCATCGCTTTCTGCATTGCTGTGGGTTGCGGGGTGCGGTCCCCACCGCACTTACCCGCTGTGCCACCAGGGCCCATATGGCCTTCTTGTTCGCAAGTGCCGTCTTGGTCATTTGCGTGGAGAAGACGGCGGCAGCATTCTCCTGGAGGGTCTCCGTGAGCACGGTGAGTTCCTCACGGGAGAAGTGGACCTGCCGCTTGCGGTCGCACGCTTTCTTCGCTACTTTTCCCATTTTTCTTGGTTTCACTAGGGTGGATGACGGGTTGGGATGTGTCTCAGGGTAGTATTTTTTATGGTTGTGTGGAATTTGTGGTTTTATAGGTGTACGGCGGGATGTTTCCCGTTCCGGGACCATGCTTTTACTTCCGTTTCCGTATATTTACGGTCACCGTACTTTCCGGTTGGCGCTCACTGCGGTGTCCGCTGAGATGGGTGGCGGTATTGCACCTAGGGCGCCGTACGGCGGCGGTGTGGGCCGTTTTGGGGTCATTTCCGCCATCGCGGACTTTGCACTTCCGCCATGGCGTGGTGCTCGTGCCCGATGGGTCGGAATGAGCCGCACTTTGCTCCATCGTGCAATGGCGGAAACGCTATTTACGCTGTGGCGGTCCGGTCAGTCACTTTCCGCCAGGGTCGTAATGAGGGCCACAGTGTCTTGGTCGACTGCCCTAGAGGCGCTACCCATAATCCGATGAATGGTGGTGGCCATCTTGAAATTGCCCCTCACCATTTCGAACTACCCACACCACTCCATTCCACCTGTTAACCCATATCAGTCCTAATGTTAGCCACAGTATATTTCCCAAACTCTATTTGTCCCATATTCTCCAAACAACTCTAGGATTCCTTGTTTTGCATTGTGAATGCAAATTCTTTCTGTTCAGTCGTTTGTGCATATGGCAAGCCAAACCTTTGACAGTATTCCCCCTCCTAAAACCCATCAGCTCGGGATTAGGTTTTCATGGAAATTGGGTAAGGAAGATATGGGCCAATTTCATGGCTTCAACAGAGCCTACAGGCTCCCACAATCTCCCATACAGCTAAAGCTCTTTCCAATCCAAAAGATACTGAAGTTGACCCCTAGGGGCTTGAAAATCATAGACAGACGACTCTTTGAGTTAGTGACAACCATCATCGAAATTTGATTGATTCCTAATGGAAATAAAATCCAGTAACTCAAAGGGAATATTCAACACCAGGTTGATATGCCAATGTTTGAGATGGACCAGTTTCAATGCCACTGGATGAATTATTACCAAAACCTTAAAAGGTCCCACAAAATATGGCATACGTTTAGAAAAGTTATCAGTTCAAATCTGGTACAAAGCCAAACTGACTGTCCTACAGAGTGGGCGCTGCCACCTCTTTACAATCTGTAAACTTCTCATATTCCAGTTATGCTATTCCAAAATGAACCAGTACTGCTTTTGACACTTACTGCAATTTGAATAAATGTGAGAATACCACAGGTACTTGCTAAACCAGAAGGGACCCGAGAAACACACAGGGTGGAACCCAAATATAGCAAATGATGGGGAAACTGCCCAGCAGAATGAACCAGATAATTACAGGAGAATTTGGCAATTGCTACCCATTTAGCCCAGTCATCTTGGTATTGAGAGCGAAAACAATGCTAGAATTGTTCTAGGGATTGATTGATCCTATTTACAGGCTGTAATATCACAAAATATCAGTAGCTTACCAGGGCACAAACCTGTAGGGTAAATATCGATGGTACATTGACAGACTATGAAAGAGTTACCAAAAGGCAAACTACCATGGAGGGCCTGTAAGGCTGGGACATTGTCAGACCCAGGTAAGGCCTACATGGTGTGCTAAAGGCTCTGCACTGAAAGGACTATACTGTATGTGGAACAGGCTCTTTAAAACAGCCACATGCCTACTGTAGACTGGTAAGCATTTGTCAGTGTCAATCACTGGTCAGCCACGGGAGATGGCAAGATCATGAAAGATGGTGAATTGGTAGTACTATGGTCCGAAGTCCCCTGCAGCAATGCAGACATCAGACACTATATTGATTATTTCCTTTGGTTCTCTGCTGAGATACTAAAATGTACTGCTACAATGCTATTAAAAATATAGTCAGCAGTTCTTCCACTCATTCAATACCTCAAGTCATTAAACAAGCACAAATATTAGATGCTTATTACATGTGGGGGAGCCAGAGAAATCATGGGTAGAACAAAGCCAGAGCCAAGCTTGGGGGTATGACTTGGCTCAATGAGCTAAACGCGAGCTCAACTGGCAAAGGATCAATCCCTGGCTTCCTTCCAGTTGCCTAACTGGGGTTGGGAGCTTTTAGGTGCAAATGCCCCCACCAGGTCTTATCAGCTAGGGTTCACATGTGCCATGTCACTAGTAATGATCCCTCTCCTGACATGCACATACAGTGCCTCCTATTGAAGTGCTTGAGTTTTCGGACTAGTGGCTTGAAACATGAATCATGCTCAAGCCAGCCACTTGGCCCAAGGTAACTGTACCCTGCCCGCGCTCACCCACTTCCAATTCCCAAAGTGTGTTCAATTATTTCACAAAATTACAAAACAAAGGGGTTAACGAAACCTAAAAGGCAGCCATTAAAGAGAGCAGTGCTAATCCATTGAAAAGGCTTAACAATTATTGCAATGAGGCTGTAAGCAGACATTCTCTCCAGAATGTATGGGGGTGCTGAAATCCCCCCTATACTCCTAGTTCCATGCTACTGAGCAGCACCAACTGCTAACACAGCAATGGTAATATATTTAAAGCTCTGTAAATGCCCTTTAGTACACACTTGCGCCATCCAATGCTTTTCAGCACTGTCTGGGGGGACACACAGTTCAGGCCATGCTCTACAGTCCTGATAAGCAACACTGTGACATATCCATTATGTGCACTCAGAACGTGCATGAACCCCTCTAACTGCCACGTGGCGTTGGTAGTGGTTGCCTCAGGCTCAGGATGTCCTGCCCTGACGGACAACATGTGAAAGTAATGCGCCTGATTAAAATAAACCTGTGTGGGAGTGTACTGTCTCACGCATATGAGACTGACTACTGCTTGCATGACTGATTCCCAGGAGTATGTTCTCTCCAAGCTGTGAACATATGTGTGTGCCCAGCTTCCATCTGTGTTGCGCTCAAAGGAAAATTAGCAGGGCACCCAGAGAATTATCCCCTTCTCAAGCATTCATAAGGCACAAGTCGCAGGAAATGCCTGCCATTTGCTCTCTCTGTTAAAAAAAAGCTACATTTTAGGTATTCTGGTCTAGCCCTGCTTACATTACTCCCACTATACCACAGTGAGCTTTCACACACATCAATGTGTCCATTAAGGATTTTGGGTATGAATATTTCATGCCCAGCCTCTTCTCCATTAGCAGTGTTCATATTAATATTTGAAGGGAGGGTAATATTTCAATCTAATTTGATGAGCCTGCAATGGGTTATGGGAATGGAAATATTCCTTGTACAACTCATATTTGGCTTTAGGTCAACAGATATTTAGAAAATGCTTTCCATGCCAGCTTTATACGTTCCAAGTTATCAGGTTCCTCTGGGCATGCATAGATTTTAATATTTAATAATGTATCTCAACAATATTAGGAGAAATTTGTGTTGTAAAGAATATTGTTTGCACTGCAAAAAATAAATTGGCCGTATGCCGATGCATGACATTTTCTTAAACTTCCCTAAATATCATGGTGAGGCTTTAAATACTTTTCGTATGCAAAATATTGTGGTTATACAGATGTCCCAGTGGGTGTTTTGCTGCTACAATCCCCAGAGGAGCCTATCTTACATTTTACTGAAATCTGCAAAGTAGTATTGGAGGCCAGCACAGACGTACATTATGTGTAGGTCAAGGACAAATGCACTACTTTCAAAATCCAAATTAGTTGTTTTGGAAGCACGGTACAGAATGAAGGAGATGTGTTGTTTGTTTACATTGAGGAACAGCAACCTTGAGTAATAGTTTAGGGAACTGCACCTTCGGTTTCTTTTTTATGCTCAGCAGACATGGGTTTTTCAATATAATACTGAGCTCTACATTTAGAGCCTCTAGCATTCCCTCCACTTTGTTTAACTGATAACAGGGGATTGTAGAGGAGGGACCCCTATTTGTGGGATGAGGCTCTATTTTACACTGAGTAGTGCTGCTATTAACTCATATGGCAAACCTGTGTGATTATTTTTTTAAAAGGAGCTAACTAAGGAGTCACAATGAGGTTCATATTTTTTTGTATTCCATTTAGGGGGCGTTGAGAGTAAAACATCTATAGGCTAGATTATGTGCCTAGTCATACTGTTCCCTTTGACAAGGTTACAAGCAGGGCTCCATTTTGTTTTACACTATATTTTTGGAAGCCTGAAGTCAAATGATTTTTCAGAGAGTACAAAAGTTATTTGCAATGTCAATACAGGCACTTTTTAGGAGAGTGGAAATATATTTTAACTCTAGAACAGATATCTTTTTGTCATGCAAAGTCTTTCCACCATACTTCTCTTTGGCTCAAGTGGTAATATTATTAAAGCTCCTTCCTGTGCCACTGCTCTCGTGGCACCACTGATCTGAAAATGTCAGAGGTACTCCGCGGATAGAAATAAGAAGCAGGTGGTAGGCTCTTATGTGTCCATTATTTATCTTTTTGTTGGACATATTTCAACACTTTGTTCGGAGTATTTGGTCGTTTTCAGGTAGTAAATGTGGCTTGTTGGAAGTTCATCTGTAGGGGTGGTTATGGGTGAGTTTTGTCGAAGTTCTGTTCTCAAATCAACGTAATGTAAGTAGTGGCACAGGAATTCTGATTATCATACTCTTTGGTCCAGCAATTCTGATGCAATCGTTTTCCTGACACATAAATTATGAGTGCCATTTTCTTCTTATTACGCTGTTGACTGGTTAAATTGCACCAGTCTGCTGGAAGGACCTTTGTGGATATCTCACTAATTTGCTTTAAGTAAATGTTCAAAATTTTCCAAGAATTCTTCAAAAATAATAATAAGTTCAATTAGTTGTAACCAAAAAATCTTTTATTTAGAAATCTGCATTTGTCTGAGGCCTTTAGCAAGCATTATATTGTCCAATGCATTTCGGTCTGTGCTAGACCTTCATCAGGGACTGTATTAAACGATGCTTCTAATCTTAGGCCTGTTTGTATTCAATTCCTTATTGTAGAATTATCCAACTCTGCTTCACTCAAACATGCTTGTTTATATTTTGTTATATGCCCTTTGTGCAGCTTGCTTCTGTTCTTGATAATCTTGCCAGTCTCCAGTGATCCTATTAAAGCATGTGGGCTTATGTCCCAGCATTGGTCTGCTCCATCTCCTTAAGTTGTCACCTATTCCAACAGCTTGGCTCTCCTCTGATGTCTTAAGACGATGATGAGATACCTGCAGCACCATGTGAACGATTCATGCATGCTTAGCTTACATTTTGAAGTTGTGAACGCCTTGTCATCAATCCAGTGCAACGGGGAAAGACTCCCTCTGTAATGCTGCGATCCGTGTGTCTCTAGAGACGGGTTGCGAGTGCCTTTTGTCTGTTAATGTCAACTCTCTGTCCTTGAGTAACTTCCAATACATCCAAGATTTGAAATTTAATTTGCGCTATTTGATGATTAGCTTCTCTAAAATGTCTTGCTACTGGAGATTTGATGTTTCCTGTACGAATATTTGAACGATGTTCGTTCCATCTTGTTTTCGCTTTACGGGCGGTTTGTCCCACGTAGTACTTGCCACATGGGCACTTGATAATGTATATAACATTCATAGTGTCACATGTTGCGAATTTCGTCAAGTAGATTTTGCGACCTTTGTTTGGGTGAAACACAACGTCCCCTTTCTGAACCATGTTACAATATGAGCAGTTCAAACATGGAAATGTTCCCTTTCTTGTTGTTCTTGTTTTTTGTGTTTGAATGTCACTCCTTATCAACATATCTTTAATATTCCTGCTTCTGGTGTAGGCAAACATTGGAGGAGTGGTATAGAGGTGTCCCAGTATTCTGTCCTCTGATAGAAAATGGCAATGTTTCAAAACAATTTTCTTAACTTTATTACTCTCTGTAGAATATTTAGTCACATAGATGAATGGTGTTTCTTTAACTGACGTAGATTTGGTTAATACCTCTTGTCTATCCATGGTTATCACTTTGGAAATAGAATCATTGATCTCCTGTATAGGATAACCTCTTTGTAAAAATCTCTTTGCCATATCTTGTATTTGCTTACCACATTCCACTTCATCTTGCACTATTTTCTTAACCCTTAACATCTGGCTGTAAGGGAGACTTCTAAGAGTATTTTGAGGGTGAAAACTTAAACGATGCAGCAGATTATTACGATCGCTCGATTTTCGGTACAAGGTAGTGGTAAGTTTGAGATCCTGATTTGACACAGTGACATCCAGAAAGTTAACTTCTTTTTTACTAAAAGTTGTTGTGAATTGTATATGTGTGTCGATTTTCTTCTTGCCTTTGAATCACTTTTTTTTCTAGTGGAACATGAACTCTTATTGGCATGTTTTCCAGCACGCTCCTTTTGGTTGCCATTATTCTGTCATTTAAGAGCCATGCAGAATAGAGAAACGTAACAGCTGACAGGAAGGAACCGCAGACATGGAATAGTGAAAAAGTGTATGGTTCTAAATGGGGTCCTACAATATTAAAAGCAGGATCATGCTGAAGGAATTGTAGCATCAGAGAGGGAGCTCCCCGCTGGAAGAACAATAGTAAGGGACAACCTGTGGACAGTAGCCGGTTCCATGTGATAATATCCGCGCAAAGAATGGCACCGTTTTTTGTTGTTGCAGCGATATTACCCCATTGAACCTGCAGAGGACACCCCTGCAACCCCCATATTTATTTAAAGGGAGCGGAGAACACCCCTGCAACCCCCGCTCCCATTTACCCCATAAATTAGCCCCATAAATAATGTTGCCTATGCCATTTCCCAGCGACTAGATGTATGGCAACATTATTTATGGGGATAATATTACCTGATACCATGGCTCCAAGCTGTTACGCTCACCTGGCTCCCAAAGCGGCGTCGATCGGAACTGGACAGCTACGGTTTCCACCCACGTGACGCGTAGTGCAGGGATGACAGACTGGACTGGCCCACCTAATCTCGTCTGCTTGACCCGAAGAAGTATTCTGCTGAAAATGGAGAAAGGGAATTAGCCACCCGTGGATTTGAGTGATAAACCCCCCGCCCCACTGTTCTCCCCTCTAATCACCTCCGATGTCTCTTTTTATATTCTCACCTTAGATTTTGAAAGGATGAGCTCTCCATCCTGCATAGAATGCAGGGGCGCGTGGATAACCAGTTACTTCACTGGTCCGAAGGAATTGGAGAGTTCCAGAACAATATTGACTCTGAGGTAACCGGCGAGGAGCCGTAAGTATAGTTCGTAAGAGTTCAAAATGTCTGACTTTCACTCTTGTCCGATTCCTTGCAGCTTGCAGCTTGACCCTAGAGAAGATTGCCTCGTGCGGCTGGTAAAGTTCAGGTAAGAGTCGGTATTATCCAACACTGTCCGGTAAATGACATCTGTATGTAATCTGTTGCTTTCTCCCTTATTATAGGTGCAGAGTGATAAATGATGGCGTTTTGAGGAATAATACCTCCGGCGGTAAAATCAGGTAAGTCTATTATGGTGAAAGAGATTCCCTTGGTTTGTTCTTTTGGCTCACCTGGCTGTCCCTTTTGTTCCCCTTAGATGCCGGAGTTCGGCGAAGATGAATGGAGGCTGCACCGGCCCGTGGAGTTGAAGAATGCCTCCGGTGGTAAAATCAGGTAAGTCTATTGTGGTGACTAATATTGACTTATTATTCTCTCGGCTCACCTTGCTGTTCTTTATTCCTCTTAGGTGCCGGAGTTTGGCGAAGAAATGATGAAGACAGAGGTGGATCGTGGAGGTGCTGCGAAGGCTGGTGAGAATAGCGCGGCGCTGCAGCAGGCGATGCAACGCGCATCAAATAATGTCTTTCTTCTTATTCGAAGGCGCGATGGATCCAGAATCAGGTGAGGAAATAAGTATTGTTCTTGTTCTAACCTTTTCCTTCTTTCTCCCTTTTTTCTAGGAGCTCCAGGCTCGAGGCGGGCATGGCAGAAGACTGGATGCTGGCTTGCAGGCACGGTGAGCATTACGCAGCAGGATGCAGAATAACGCGAAGCGTGAGCTGCTCTTCGGGCGTGGTTTAAATAGCCTTCAAAGTAGTCCCAGGTAAGAAGTTCCCAAGACCACACCCGAGTAAGAAAATAGTCCCTGAAATAAAGTAGTCCCCCTTCAGACCTCACATTGGCTTGAATGCTGAGCAGCATGGTCTGCATGAGGTAAGTGAAAGCAAATGAACCTGGCACCTATGGCGGCAAGACTGACCCCTTCTATGAGCCTGGCGCCTACAGTGCCAGGACTGTACCCAGATAGCCCCTAGCCGGGGCTGCTGGGTTTTTCCCAAGTATCTGGATGCCTGCTCCCGGGACAGATGGACCTGGTCCGGATGCCCGGGGCTAGGAATCATGACACAAGCACACGACCATAAATCACATGGCATATTGTAATTTAACTCAAAGATCAAAACCAAATAAAGGCATGGCGGGTCAACAAAGTCATTATTGGAATACTCTGCAGAACATAAGCACCTAGGCTCCATTTCGCTGCAATGATCAACTTCAAAACCCTCTGCATCACCCACAAGGCTTTCTGGGGTCTGGGACTGCTCTACATAAACAAAATGTTTTTAAATACTCTGGGAGGACCAATACTGTCTGTGGACGGTGTATCAAAAAAGGCATAAAGAAAGCAAGATATGCCAGCACTGCACATAGGACACACCCTACCTTCCAAGTCATTATACCTGCGAATGCACCCAAATCAAAAAAGAACAAGTGTTGATAATCAGACAACCCTAGGTTCTGGTGAGAGAACATAGGAGCCACGTACACAGGACATGAACGAGCCAAGATGGCAAAGCTCGAATTTTCACCTACAGTGCTTTGCCTACCACAGTAATAAAATGGATCCACCTGACCCATAAATAACAAGCAGTATCCGTACTGCTGATAGGACTACCCATGAATCCACCCTGTTAAAGATACTGGCTGTACTACAAAACAATCATGCTGAACTGTCAACGTAAATTGGTAACGTTATGTCCCTTGAGCCACCCAAGACCAATAATAATGTGACTATTGAATTGCTGAGGACATGTCAAGATACTCAAGGTGGCCAGAGAAATGGGGGACACATTCCACGAGAACATAACAATCAAGTTCTTCCCAGACTGTAGTGCAGAGGTACAAAGAGCCCGCAAACACATTGATTCAGTAAAATAAGTGTTATGGGAAAGGAAGCTCAAGTATGCCATGTTGTACCCCTCCAAACTACGGATAATGCTGAAAGGTAAGTCACTGTTCTTCACTAACCCTGAATAAGCAATTCAACACATAGAGAGCCTGCGGGTGAATAAAGGAAAAACTGCACAACCTCACATTACTATTCAATGGATGCTGGAAGAATATCAAGAGCTAAACCAGCATAAGCTACTATGTCAGCAGAACAGACTTTATTTGGTTCTCAAATTTGAACTTAGGCTAGATGCAAGAAGGTAAGACTTTGTGTCAACATTACTTGTCAGCTGAAAGTGTCCATGAACAGGATCACCCGGGAGGTGAGCAGCCACACTCACCCAAGACTGTTACACAGAAAGGCTTCTTTTTTTAATATATTTGGGAAGTTACAGTGGTTATTTCACTGATTGTTAGGGGTAATCATGGTGGGTGGGGAGGTGTAAGGAATTGGAGACAGTTTGCAATTGAGAGGAACAATTATAAGTACAACAGACATCTCCCCTCACATCTCCAATGTCTCTAAGAAGTCACACTTTCAGCTCCACCTCCTCAGAGGTATTCTGCCTGTTCTCACTTTCCCCCAGACGCTCACTGTCTCCGGAGCTCTGATCCCCTCTAGGCTGGTCTATTGCAACAGCTTCTTTCTAAATCTGCTTGTCTCTACTCTTCAACCTTTATAACTCATCCAGAACAGGCCTGCGAGACTGGTCCTTGGACTCAAGCCCAGGGATCGTAGGTCTTCAGCTCTGAAATCTCTTCACTGGCTCCATGTCGCTGCAATGATCAACTTCAAGACCCTCTGCATCACCCACAAGGCTTTCTGGGGCCTGGTACTGCCCTACCTCCAACAATCTCTTCCTAAACATCTTCCTTCTCAAGCTCTCTGCTCATCCAGCTCCAATTCTCTGAGGGTCAGACGCTTTTCCAAGCAGAGAATGGGGGGAAGATCTCTTTCCTCGGCTGGGGCCTCCCTCTGGAACAGCCTCCCTGCAGAGAGTTAAAATTCCATGATTACAGAAAACACATATGGCCAAAGGATCAAAGGGAAGTACAATCAAAACCTGGGGAGGGGGACTGCTACTATGAATCATACTCTAGCTATGCCAGAGGCGCATCAATAAAGATACATGGATCTCTTGGTTAATATTGGGTGAGGTTAAAGGTTAAAGAGGACCCTGAGGGTAGGTACCTTGGGGTGAGCCAATAGAGATATACTAGCCAGAAATATAGACAGCGCAGTGCCCTGGTTCAGAAATTTGAACTTGGTCCTAGACCCAGTAAAAGACGACACTAGACGGCACGCAAGAAGGGTGACACAGTTTATGATCTAAGTGAAAAAGCTGACAGCCTATCACAAATTGTAAGACATTTTGAGACGACATAACCCACACTCCCAAAGATACACACATCATTCGGGAGTACATAACACCTCTGAACACATAGATTACACAGGGATTATATCCTAACGTCTGACACTATATTAGAGAAAATAAACACATGTAAAATTCTCGGTCACACATTATCAGATCATAGCTCGGTAGAGGTCATGCTTCAACTCTCCCTACACTGTACAAGGCCAATTGCGTGGAGATTGAATTCTCACTCGCTGACGGATGTGGTTTGTTTTATTATTTATTATTTATAATGCGCGATCAAACCCTCGGGTAACAGGGCGCAGCAGTTACATGAATATGCGAAGCTTAGTTACAACGACGTTAATATTTACAGACAGGTATTAAATACAGGTATATACATAATAGGTCTTGTTGCAGACGGAAGGTAGAGGTATCATGATACATATGGTTTGTTTACATCAGCAATACATACAGTCATATATATACACATCAGCAATATATACAGGTGGAAGTGATAATGAGGTGAGAGAGTACAGAGGTTCAGTAAGTGGAGGGGGTTCAGGTTGCAAGGCTGCTTTAGGTTTAGTGATTATTCGCTTTCAGCCTCATGATGGTGTTGGTCCTGAAATTTGGATAGGGGAGATCAGTTCTCAGTGAGGGAGGTAAAGAGTTCCATAATTTGGCTGCTTTCACCGGGAAGCTATTACCACCGGTGCTGGAGCGGTTGAAATTAGGGATAGAAAGGCAGTCTTTGTATGCTGTTCTGGAAGGTCTCAGGGAGGTCTGTCTGTGGAATCTGTTAACCAAGTAGATAGGCGCAGCGTTATTGAGGGATTTGTGTGTAAGTGACAAGGTTTTTAAGAGTATTTTATCATTGGTAGGAAGCCAATTATTCTGTTGGCTACTCTCAGAGATGTTGTCTCTCTTAGCGATGCCTAATGCGGCTCTAAGGGCATTGTTTTGTAGGGTTTGGATTTTTCTGGTGATGGCTTTGGTGGACCCTAGATAGAGGGCATTGCAATAGTCCAGTCAAGATAGGATGAGGGCTCTGGCCAAGGTCGTGCAACTAGTGGCAGATAGGAATGGCTTGGCTGTGCAGATTAATTTGTACGTGTAGGCCGTAGAGGATGCTAGAGAGTTAACCTGTTTAGCAAAGGAGAAGTTTGCGTCTAGGTAGAAGCCAAGCGGTTTTGCCTCTTGTCCTACTTTGATGCAGTTGCCATCGATAATGAATGAGGAATAGTAAGGTCCTAATTTTTTTATGCTAGAGGTGGTGCCCAGCATGATGAGTTCAGTTTTATCATCATTCAGACATATACTATGTATGGCCATCCATGCCTGGATGATGACGTACACTCTATTCACCAAGGCCAAATCCGTTTCATAATCCCCAGAAAGCGGGAAGGGGATTTGGGTATCATCTGCGTAATTAGTTTGGGTGGTATTCTCCCAGCATATTTCAGCTTCAATTAGAGAGTATTTCAAATTCCCTGTAAACTCGGTCACCTCCATGCCGTCCCCGTGGGAAGCATTTAAGATCTACATACGAGGCATACGTATCTCCAATGCGACTGGAATCCTAAAAGATATTAGAGCGAGATTATCCAGGCTAGAATCAGAGATAAAAGATCTGCAGCAAAGATACAATGGAATTGGCGAGGATGGTCCTTGCAGCACTACAAGATAAAGTGGAGCAGTTCAGAGACACTGCAGATATGGAAATTAGGAACATTAACAGGCCAATAGCAGCCAAAAAGTACAGAGAAAGAGACAGATCTGGAAGGTCCTTAGCATGGCTCGGAAATAGAGCGAAGAATAGGAAGGCGATTTTGAAGATCGCGGCTGTCAATAGCACTAGAGTGACAGATACAGTAGGGATAAACACAGCCTTTAGGGACTTTAATGCAGATCTTTATGATAGTAAAACATTTTTCTCCATATTAGCCACAGTGCAATACCTAGATCAAATAATATTGCCCAAGCAATCCCCCAAAGTGGCCATCGCTTTAGAAACCCATATATCATTATCAGAATTGCAGAAGGCAGTGGAGGATCTACCCAATGGTAAATCTCCCAGACCACAATGCCTAACAGCTGAATTTTACAAACCATATATAGATCAGTTGGGACAAACATTACTTGACATGTACAAGGAAGTATAATAAGCCAGAGTGCTTGCACCCTCGCTAAATATAGACCATACAGCTTTGTTGCCAAATCCTAGTAAACTAACTTACAAATGTGTCTCCTATCACCTGCTCTCACTACTAAAGAAAAATAATTGCTAATTGTAATTATTGCTTCCACATATCACTGGGCTAATTCATCTGCCCCGGTCAGAATTTATATATGGATGATCTGTGCAACTTAACCTCAGAAGAATATTTGCCACGATGAACATTTTATTGAATGATTCATGATGTCATTTTTGCTCCCACTGTCATTTGAAGTTGTTATCTTGTATTTTGTTGTTCCATTGTACAGCGCCTTGGTGTAAAGCGCTCTATAAATCAATCAATCAATCAATCAAAATGTCAGCTCTGATGCAGATTCAATAGCTGCTTTCTTAGATGCTGAGAAAGCTTTTGATTCTGCCGAATGGAATTACCTATGGGCAATATTACAGAAAATGGCACTTAGCCTCAACATGATAAGATGGATTTAACTGCAACACTCCACACCCAGGGCCTACATTGTCAGTAACAAGATGATCTCGGAACCCATAGCTATAAAAAGGGGAACTAAGCATGCTTGCCCCTTGCCACATATACTATTTCTAATGGCCACTGAGCCCTTAGCTAG
Organism: Ambystoma mexicanum; assembly: GCF_040938575.1. NCBI lineage: Eukaryota > Metazoa > Chordata > Amphibia > Caudata > Ambystomatidae > Ambystoma > Ambystoma mexicanum. Next base: position 988,862,032 of record NC_090936.1, read on the forward strand.
GAAACGTAAACCCCAGAGTTAAGTGGGAAAAACTATTGAAACCATATGTGCAAACACTGGTGGCACATCCATAATGGGCGAGAGGGGGGTGTCCCGCTAATGACCTCACCCTGTATGGAGGAGGCGAGCCAGTCCAATGTAAACACTGAGCTCTCCCTCAGCTGCTTTCTGCAGCTGAGGGAGCACTCTTGGGCTGCCTTTTTCCCTTTCACAGTTTATCTTCCCCCGTGCGCATGTCCAATGGGCCATGCAAGGCCAGGGACATTTTGCTTCCACAGCCTTGGATGGGCCATTGGGGATGTAGGCTGTGGAACTGCACCTCTGAACGTGAGTAGGGTGTGCTCCCAGGCCTCCCCGCACATTCAGACAGTTTGGACTGAGACTTGCATGTGTATGTCGAAACCAGGAAGCAATATTTGGTTTCTGGTCCTGTTCGTGTGTCATGGGAGCCATAGGGCCTCATTACACGTAGTGCGGTAAACCATGGTGCTATTAGCACCATGGTTCATGCCGGTAATTTACCGGTACTGCCTTGGAGGAAAGGGGAATTACTGCCCTATTCCAAGGTTGGGAAGGCGGTAATTCCGCCTTCCTCCATTGCCCTTCCCCATTCCCATTTTTGCCCCATAGGGTTCTATGGGAATGGGGAAGGCGCTAATTACGGTACCGCAAATGCGGTAGCGTAATTAGCACCATGGTCCCTTTGCGGGTCCCAACTTTAATGGCTGGTCTACACCAGGCGTTAATGTCGGGTCCCGCAAAGGAACCTCGTAGTAAGGCGGTAAGAGCTTACCGGTACCGGTGCCCTTACGGGTACCGGTAAACCCTTACCGCACTACGTGTAATGAGGCCCATAGTCTTTTATGTCACTGGGAGGCAAGTGTGCAGAAATTAGAAGAGTCCAGGCCGGGGCTGAATGTAACAGGAATATGATTTGTATGCGTGCATGTGTGAATGAATGAGTGAGTATGATGCGTAAGTGGGTGATGGGTGCATGTATGAATGAGCAAGTGCATGAGGGCACAAGTGAATTCTGCATGAACGAGTGAGTGAATGTTGCGTGAATGTGTGTGGTATGCACATGTGTGTTTGTGGCATGCCAAGCACTGATTTTGGTGGTTAGGTGGGGAGGCTTGGGTTCGGCACTGTAGCTATGACTGCATCATAGCCATTGAATAAACCAAGCATGACAAGTGTTCTTATGTGGCTAAACTGGCATTTTGGTGCAACCAGCCAAGCCATTTCTCACTGTAGCATGCCATTTTTTACTGGACATCTTTGATAAAGTAAGCATGATAATTGTTATTATGTGCCTTTTGGTGCAGCCAGTCTAGCTATTTCTTTGGCATGCCATTTCTTACTCAGCATCTACAATAAAGCAAGCATGATAAGTGTTATCACATTGATAGAATGGCAGTTTGGTGCAGCCAATCTAGCTATTCCTTTGGCATGGCGTTTCTTTTACTAGCCATCAATGAAAAGCAAGCATTGTGCATTATTACATGGCCAGTCTGGCATTTTGGTGCAGCCAGTCTTGCTATTTCTTACTTTGACATACCATGTTTTACTGCCCATCTATAATAAAGCAAGCAGGATGTGTTATTGCGTGGCTAGACTGGTATTTTGTCCGTTTGGACATATTTTCATATTGTGGCATGACATTTTGAATGACGAAGTCAACAGGATTTTGTTCTTATGTGGGGATACTGCCATATATTGGCAGAACCATTGTGGACATGAATTTTTATAGTACCATTATTTGCATCATGTGGAAACCATATGGGAATACTGCTTACCTTGGTGCAGCCAGCATGGATATGGACATGTGGACACAAATTTATACTGGCATTTATAGTGGTCAAAGGCATCATGAAAACATGTTGGGTAATGCTACTGTGCACACTTGGTGACTTGCATCTATTAGATTTTTTCATGAGTTACCTTATAAAACCAATTGCAATCTGTCTGGATTTTTATCCAATTTTTGACTGAAAATCTGCTGTAAAATGCACCATTTTAATCCATTATTCAAAATATGTTCTCAGGGGAGAAACCCCCCAAACCAACTTGGTTGGTTCCGGCTCCTTCGATACACTTGGTTGCTCTGGCATATTTGTGGGAAGCATTTATGGTTGGCAATACCTAACTTTCAAGATATTTACATGGTGGCACAAGCGCATTTTGTTGCTTACTGGACAAGTCATTGAGGAGAATACCCACATCTATTAATGCAAGAAGTCTGTGTTGACCCATTGACACTGAACACACTAATGTGAGTTAGATACAAGCCCCGCCCCCAAAGGGGATAAACCCAGTGCACTGTACCCAATGGGCTTGGAGCAAAGTAAGTCAAAGAACGGGGGACACCCAACTCTCCACTCTGAGGCTTAACATACGGAACACCTAGGGTTCAGCATACTAATTTGATGGTTATATCTGCAGCCTATGGAAAGAAAATGGAATCGATAGCTGAGCGCACTTGATAGTTAATAGTTAATACACACTGGCGTAACGGGGGACCCGTGGTGTGGGCAGCCCTGCTGTCAAATGAGAAATTATATCGTGCCTCCTATCCCAATGAATATATGTATATTGGCCTACGCCAAGCTGCTAATAAATCGCTTGCGAAGAAATCCGTGTTGCAAGGTCCTGACCTTAAAATCAATGTAAGCTGCCATTTTAGGCCAATCCGCCATTTTAGGTTCGCTTTGTAAAGTCACCCTGTGAGTTAAAATGGTGGACGATGTCATTCCAAAATACAACATGGCCGCCTTGACCTCTGTATGTAGCTATTATGTAACTTGCCTCCAGGCCACTTGTTGAGGTCGTGAACTGAGACCTTGTCCTTCGTTGACCTGTGTGTAAAGGATTACTCGTGCAATGAAACTAATCCACGAGCATACGTTAAGAACAATGTATTCAAATACTGAACGTAGAACACTTCTTTAACTACATTGTATTAATGTTTGAGAAGACCTGCATGGGAAATCCCAGAATACACAGTTGCCGTATAGTCTTGTTGATATATGTATTAAAAGCAAACCAGTTATATGCGGATGTGCCAGACTTGGCATGAACCCTAGATCAGTGATGTATTAGCGAAATATTAATCCGAGGTGGGGCTGGACATCGTGCTCACAAAGAGTATAAAAAACCAATGCATTCTAATGTACAGCGTCTCTCACTGAACACACTGAACCACGCTGGAGTTCGTTGTGTTGCACTGAGGGCCGATAGCTATCTGATTTTGCTCTGTTCTTCGTAACTGGATTCAGTATAAAATAAAGTATGTTGTATGTTCCTTTGTAACCCGTGTTCGGTGTATTTCCTTTTGGGGTACTCAGCCTCGATAATTTGATTTTGTTTTCACAGTTGGCGCCCGAACGGGACCCTCAAAATTGATGCCGGATTGTCGAAGGTTGACGCAGGCTATCGGACCGGGATCGGACGGTGTGACAAAAAGGGGCCCCACTGAACGAGACGCGACACCTCAGCAGCGTTGCACGACCCGATCCCTGGACGATTAGCGAGACGGCATCCTGACGAGGGTCCACTTATCGAGGCGGCCAGATTTGCCAAAATCACCATACACGAGGTAAGGTTAGTTAGGTAAGATTCTTTGAAATCCAATCGGACCTCCTTAGGTTTGTTCAGGTGAGTCGTGACCCGACTCTTAATTCAACCCTGATAATTGGAATTTGGCGCATTGTATCTGCAGACACAATTATTGACCAGGTAACACCAATAATTTAATATGGCTGGGAAATTGTCTACCTGCTTCAGGGCGTTGTTCCGCAGCGATAGACAATCTTTGGAATTTAGCTGTCCCGCACCACAGGAGGGGTCGCCGGCATGTACTATGTACTGTAAGCATGGCATTGGAAGTATAGTATTTAATGACATTTGGCACAGACAAACCAGACATGCCTCCGAACTTCAATGGCCAATCAATGGTAGTTTTGAAATCCCTCGTATTGAGTATTTAGAGTCAATTCTATTAAAGAAAAAGGGCAGACCTGCAGCATTTGATGTTTTGCAGAATTGAAAAAAAGAAGCTTTTCAGCAACTTAAAAGTAGAGAAAAACATGCGCGCCGTCATAAGACAAAAGCCAAAAAGGCATTATTGTATGACCAAGATAAACATTCTGAATTGACTTGGAATATGGATAGGGCTTTCTCACTTGGAATTCAGAAAATCTATCCTTCCAAAGACCTCCATGCTTCTGATGAATTCATAGACAAATTGTTAAATGAACGAAGGCCTGGTGCCTCTGCGCCACCTCTGTATGTTCCTCTTCCTGCTGCTTTGCCTCTTCCTCCTGCTATTCCTGCTCTACCTGCTGTTGTTCCCGTTGTTCCTGCTCCTCCTAATGTTCCCCTTCCTCCGGCTCCTCCACCTCTTCTTATCACACCAGTTACAGTACCCCCATTGAATTTTCCTGCTCCCTCTCTTCCAAGTGGTCCTGAGCCGCTAGTAGTCAAGCGAGGTGTAGGGTCAAAGGTTGTCACTCGCAATACTGTACCACCAAAGAAGAAACGTGATTTGATTGCATGGGCTAAGCATTGTATGGAGAGGGATGATCAAGCTAATGTTTTTGCCACACTTTGTAATATGGATAATTTTCCTGAGAAAAATGTATTTATTGAAGGTTTAGGGATTCATTTATGTGTAATGTGGGGAAAATTAAACAATACAGATCTCCCGCAAGGGTTAAGGGATCTAAATACTTTAGCGTTTTCTAGAGACACTGTGGAGAAAGTAAATGAGCATGTCGAGAGGTTATTTGGGTATAGAAAGGAGTTAGAAAAGTTGCAGAATGCGGATGATGAGGGGGAAAGTATGTATGTGCAGAAACAGTTCCTTCCTTGTCGTAAATCGATATCTGAGGAAGCATGAATTTGTACGAAGGACGCGCTTAGATGGATTTCAGATATGTCCATAACTCCCGTTGAAGTATATGACACATATAGTCAGTATACGCCAGAAATGCAGAGGAAAGTGATACAGGTAATGATAGAGTACCTACAGGATGATTGTGTAAAAAGAAAGATTAGTTGTCCCACAGAGTTATTGAGTATTTACAAGAGAGCTTTTTCACTTGACACTTCTTCGACTGCTTTAGTGCTCGATTTAGCTCTGTTGCTTAGTAAGCGTTCGGAGCCACATACTTCTCAGTTGCCTGAGAGAGGTTCCTCCGACATTTGTCCCAAAGGTTGAGATTGTGGCCGATGTTGCACGGGGTATAGTCGCTGTGGACATTCCTGCACATTATGTATCACAGTTCGTTCACGTCCCGTTCTCAAGACACGAAGTGATTACTATTAGGCAATCTATTCCTGATATTAGGAACAATCTGACAGGATTCTATAAAGAAATAGAGTCCGTCTTGCAATCCTCAGTGTTCACCTAAGGTGATATTAATTTGTTATTCCCTGTACTCCTGCCCGTAGATTTGTGGAAACAAGTTAGAACTATAGACGAAGTACCAGGGTTGGGAGATACATGGGTGAATATAACTAGACTCGATGGAGAAAGGCCAGCTGGTGAAAAACCGTCTCAGGTAATACTAACTTTGCCTGATAGAATTATTGCAAAATTTAAAACCATAATTCCAGAGAAAAGAATTATTTGGGACAAATTTACGGCCTGTGTCCAAGGAAAGTCTGAGGGTGCTACCGAGTTCTTTAATCAGTTCGAACAGGTATTCTCGGATTTCAGTGGAAAAGACCTAGGCACAGAGTCTGGGAAAAGGTTATTTGTGGACAAATTTGTGTGTGGATTGCTGCCTGACATCCAGTCACAAATTATGTCTTCTGAGAGCGCTTGGCAGGCGAAATCGCAATCAGAAGTACTGCACATGGCTCAGTACTACGAGAACCATGACAATAATGAAAAAGATACGAGTTGAAAAACAAAAAGGTGATTTGAAGACTAAAGTGCTATTAGAGCAAATTGTTAGAGGCCCCAGAGGGGGTAGTTCTCAGATTAGAGGTCAGTATGTCCCGCAAGCGAATGTGCCCTTGGGTCCTGTGAACATCAACCAGTGCGCCTATTGTCGTCAAGAGCGTCATTGGCATGCACAATGCCCCGTCCTTCGACAAAGGTCGCATAACACATTCGGGAATATGGGTAGACGATCCAGAGGTCGCCCGGGTGTAGGGGGCCCTGGCAGAGGTCAGTTTACACAGGATCCTCAGCAACCTTTTTCACAGGATAATCAGATTTCGAGTGTGGACACCAGAAACATATTTGATCATCCTTCCGCTGCATATTTATCTGAAGAGGTTCCTTTTGAAGACATTCTGTTTCGTTATGATTGCCCGAAGCAGGATTTGGAACCTACACCTATTCCCTTCAATCAGAAAGGTCCCTACGTTGAAATGGTGGTGGGAAATAGGAAACATCAGTTTTTGATAGACACTGGAGCACAGAAGTGTTCCATTGATCATTCACGGGTTCCAAACATTCCACTGTCAGGGCAAACCAATGTTTCTGTAGGGTTTTCTGGCACACCAGTTATTTGTCCGGTTTCTTCGCCGGTACCCATTACTTTGGGTCCCTTTAAGGACCACTGTCCATTTCTGTTGACTTCGAATTGTGGAGAGAACTTGCTGGGGTTGAATCTGTTAAAAGAATTAAATGCAGTGATTTATTGTTCTTCTGATGGAGTGCGCTTGACGATTTCACCACAGCAATTTTCTGTCTCGCAATTCTTGACTAGACCTTTGCCGACAGAATTCATTAATGTACCAGAGAGCTTATGGGCTGTTGACGACAATGATGTCGGTGTTTTACAGATTGAACCTGTTAAGATAGTTTTGAAACATGGAATTGAGCTGCCACGCATTCCCCAGTAGAAGATTTCAGTTGAGGGCGAGCGAGCTTTGAAATGCATTGTTTCCGATTTTGTGCATCGCGGGGTGATTGAAGAAATTTCAGGAAGTTTGTGTAATAGTCCGATTTTACCCGTGTACAAGAAAGGCGATAATGCAATTCCATTCCGTTTCATAATTGATTTACGTGCCATTAATAAAGTCGTCGCTCCACAATTTCCAATTGTGCCTGATGTGACGACAATCTTAACCATGATCCCAGCTACAGCTACTTACTTTAGTGTTGTGGATCTAAAGAATACTTTCTTTAGTATTCCTATACACAAGGATAGTAGATACTTGTTTGCGTTCACCTTAGGGGGACCCTCGTTCACATTTACTCGTGCACCTCAAGGGTACACAGAGAGTCCTAGCATCTATAGTAGGGCTTTGAAAGAACAGCTTGATACCCTTGAATTGCCCTCTACTTGTACATTGCTTCAATATGTTGATGACTTGCTTTTAGCTGCTGACTCTGAGAGCGCCTGTAAGGAGGGCACTGTGTTATTGCTTATCCATTTAGCTAAGCATGGTCACAAAGCTTCACTTAAAAAATGTCAATATTGTTGCCAGGAGGTCGCCTATTTAGGCTATCTCCTGTCAAAGGAGGGAAGAAGATTGATACCTGAAAGAATAAAACACATTTCTGTTATGTCTGTCCCAAATACACAGAAGGAAGTTAGAGCCTTGATAGGTATGGCTTCTTACTGTAGGTTGTGGATCCCAAATTTTTCACTAGTGATCAAACTGATGTTGGCTTTGACAAAGAAGGGCATTTCTTCGCCATTGTCGTGGAACGCGGAACACCAGCAATAGTTTGACTTGCATAAGACTGCATTATGCTCTGTATTAACGCAGGAACATGGAGGGAAGAATACGCCGTGCAGTTACTTTTCTTCCACCCTTGATCCTATAGCATGCGCTTTGCCAAGATGTTTGCGAGCTGTCGCTGCTGCTGCGTCTCTAAAACAGAGTGAGGGAATGGTCCTAGGCCATGATCTAACCCTGATGGTGCCTCACTCTGTAGATGTTCTACTGAACCGAACCCAAACGCAACACCTCACTTCTGCACGGTTGACAAGATATGAATTGATCTTGTTTGCTCCTCACATTCAAATTAAGAGGTGTTGTGTTCTTCATCTGGCTGAACTCCAACCTTTCCTGCAAGATACTACTTGCGGCGATGAAGAGTCACATGACTGTCTGTATACTACCGAACAAGAAACAAAGGGTAGAATTGATTTGAAAGACACTCCTTTGGATAATCCGCAAGGAGAGCTGTTGGTGATTTCTCCTGCTTCAAACTTCCGGATGGTAAATCCACAGCTGCTTATGCAATCACCACATTAAGCATGGTCATGGAAACTAAGAGAATCACGCATAATTCTGCGCAGGCCGCAGAGATTATAGCATTGACCCGAGCTTGTGAACTTTCCGAAGGGCTTGCAGTAAATATATATACTGATAGTCAGTATGCCTCTGGGGTGGTTCACAACTTTGGGACACTTTGGTCAAAGAGAGGGTTCCTAACTTCACATGGCACTAAAATCCAACATGGCTCCCTAATAGTACAACTACTCTCAGTGCTTGCGCTCCCTACTCAGATAGCAGTTATGAAATGTGAAGCACATCGAAAGATTACAGATGACATAGGGAAAGGGAATGCTTTCGCTGATCAGATAGTTAGACAAACTGCTACCAATCCCCTTACGGAGATGTATGTTTCAAGGGTGACTGTAAGTGCTTATGCCATGGATGAGGGTGTTGGGTCTGTACGGGATATCCAAGCTGATGCCACGTTAGAAGAATCCAAGAGGTAGGCTAAAGGCTTGGGGAAACTTGATGATGACGGGTGTTGGGTGGACATAGTTGAAGGGATATGGCTACTCCCTGACGCGTATATAATGATGATGGTCATCATGGCCCATGGTCCTACGCATGTATGTGCCCAGAAAATGACAAAAATGTTAGAGAAAGTTTAGGCAAATGACAAAATTTCGAAAATTGCCCAGCGCTACGTCCAGGATTGCATGATTTGCCTACAACACAATGTGGGAAAGGGGACAGTAACTCCAAGGGGAAGTTTTGGGCCACCCTCTGTCCCCTTTGAAGTTATCCACTTTGACTTTATTGAAATGGAACGATGTGACAATAAAAAATATGTGCTGGTGGTCATCTGTGCTTTTAGTAAATGGGTTGAGGCTTTCCCCGTCAAAGATGCTACAGCCATGACTACGGCGAAAACCATGTTAAAGGAATACTTCCCGTGGTTCGGGCTACCAAGAGTTATCTGGTCGGACAATGGTCCACATTTTGTCGCTGCTGTAATTCTGCAGATATGTGCGGCATTACAAATCAACAAACGGTTCCATTCGGCCAGACATGCTCAGAACGCCGGACTAGTAGAAAGACACAACGGTATCATCAAGAACAAGCTCGCTAAGACGTGTGCTGGCACCAAACTAAAATGGCTGGACGCCTTACCGATCGTGTTATTATCCATGCGTACAACCCCTCAAACTAAGACTGGGCTCTCTCCATTTGAGGTGGTAATGGGGAGACCTGCCAATATCTGGAACCTTCGTAAATGCAATTCATTGAGAAATGTTGAAAATGTATTACTTTCAGATTATTGAAGCCAGTTGACTAAAAACCTGTATTTGATTTATTACCAGGTACGAGAAGCTTTACCTGTGCGATACGAGGGCCCGGGCCACAGTATACGGCCTGGAAGTTGGGTGCTCATCAAGGCATTTGAGCGCTCTTCCTGCCTTGCGCCTCGCTGGCGTTGCCCGTTCCAGGTCCTGTTAGTCACCCAAACAGCGGTGCGGGTCTCTGGAAGAAAGAACTGGATCCACGAGTCCCACGTCAAGAAACTTCCTCACCCAGTGCCACACGTTACAGAAGAAACAGAACCCCTCGCTAATGCTGCAACCAACGAGCCCAAAGCAGTAAATAGCGCTGAGAGTGTGTCGGAGAATCTCTCTGAGCCCGTGAGGCTTGGGGAAGCCGCCATTATGTCTCCACACTCTCCAAAAGTTATGCACCCGGAAACTGCTGTTTCAAATTCGGCATCTTCACTTGTCTCTGATACGTTGCTTCCAACGGGAAGTGATGACACATTGTTTCTGGACCAATCAGTACCGAGAAAAGTAAGGTACAATCTGCGTCCAAGAAAATAGACTTACGGCACGGTTTTGCTGTGCATCTGATAGACGTACGGCACGGTTTTCCAGTGCATCTGAGAGAATTACGGCACGGTTTTGCTGTCCATCTGATAGACTTACGGCACGGTTCGGCTGTGCATTTGAAGAAGAAAAGGATCATCAAGGGCTTGTTTTTGCCCAAATTTGAGAAAGGGGATTCTATTGGTTAGGGTTGTGGAAGGACTAAGAAGTTGCGCGACCGGGAGGTCGCCAGCAACGAACATTGGGGGTATCCATGTGAAGACTACAATGCCTGCTACCGCTACCGCTCGTATAGGACTTGTAAATGAGGGGGTGACCAACCGGGACAATGGACAATATGCCTGGGCCCCGAAAACGTATTGCTGTGTTTTTATAATGATACTTGGGTTTATAATAGTCACTGTTTTAGGATTGTGGTACCTTGAGGAAATGCATCCTTTAGAATCCTTGTTGCCCACTGAAAATGTACCTGCTATTCCTACTCCCTTCGTACATTTGCATACTCTGTCCCCTAGGGACTCTCAGAATAGACAAAGGTACCACAATAATACTCTACTACTTATCATGAATGCTACGCATGCCATTTTTAATAAGTCTAACTGTTGGGTCTGCCCACATTTACCGCAACACGGGGATAAGGGGCTAGGTTGGTATATTCATCCTTTACCTTTGACAACTGCTTGCTATGCTTCTCTTAGAGCACTGTTCTTTGGCCGTTGGAATGATAGCATCTCAGGGAACTTTGATGGCACCAATTTGAATAGTTTTGAGAAACTTGTTTTGACTCCCCTGGGATGCCCGCTTTTCGCAAACAGGAGTAAACCTAACGTTGCTTTTATTAGGCCTTCTGAGACTGTCTCGTCCTTTCCAATCTTTGATTTCCTTTAAGATGGCTCCGATAGGCAATAAGGATGCCATGCCTCCTTCTTACACTGTTAATCATAGCCCCGATTCAGTTTCTTTTTGCATACAGACGAATGGAACTCAGTTAATGGGAGATTTTTTAGGTTGTGCCAATGTTGCAAATTTGACTGGGGAAAACAGACCTTTGTATATAGGCGAACCTGTCTACTTTGTCTGCGGTAATGTAGCATTCCCATGGTTGCCCAGGGATTGGCAGGGAACCTGTTATTTAGGGATCCTGTTACCTGGGGTGTTTATAGCTAGTACAAAAGAAGTTTCAAAGGCTCGTCCATGGTGGGACGAGAATGGTGACACCCCAGCACAGATCTTGGGAGATATAGCAAAATCAGTTGTGCCATTTTGGGGGCAGATAGCGAATTCCGAAGATATCAGAAGACTAGCGAGAGTACTGGAGAGAACCATCAACCGGACCACGGACATACTCTATAATATGACATTAGAACAAAAGGCGATAAGACTAGTAGCACTTCAAAACCGGATGGCATTAGATGTCATTCTGGCTGAACGTCTTGGATCTTGGAATGTGTAAATTAGTGGGGTCCGCTTGCTGTGTTTTCGTACCACATTCCTCCCCAACCATCTTCAAGGCAATACAGAATCTGCACGTCCTTAGTTCAGAAGTGCATGTTCCCGAAGGAAACTGGGATGTTAGCGCTTGGTTCAGGGACTTCTTGCGATCTTGGGGTTGGAAGGTACTTTCAGTCTTGCTGATTATTTTGGGAATCCTGTTGTTTCTTTGTTGCTGTATTCAGTGTCTACCTAGTATATGTTCGATGCTAGGGGGATGTTGCGCACAAGCGATAGGAACGATAGGACATAAAGTGTATGCCCCAGATAAAACTTCCAAAGAATATGTGTTGAAAGAAATGTTTTAACGAATTACCTAATGGCAATAGATATTTCCGACAGTGATTCAGGGTGCATGGACGATGATGCATGGAGTTATTTGCAAGGAGATCCAAAGTAGTTTTTGCACTTGGCATAGGCCAAAAGGGGGGTTTGTCAAATGAGAAATTATATTGTGCCTCCTATCGCAATAAATATATGTATATTGGCCTACGCCAAGCTGCTAATAAGTTGCTTGCGAAGAAATATGTGTTGCAAGGTCCTGACCTTAAAATCAATGTAAGCCGCCATTTTAGGTTCGCTTTGTAAAGTCACCCTGAAAATGGTGGACGATGTCATTCCAAAATACAACATGGCCGTCTTGACCTCTGTATGTAGCTAATATGTAACTTACCTCCAGGCCACTTGTTGAGGTCGTGAACTGAGACCTTGTCCTTCGTTGACCTGTGTGTAAAGGATTACTCGTGCAATGAAACTAATCCACGAGCATACGTTAAGAACAACGTATTCAAATACTGAACGTAGAACACTTGTTTAACTGCATTGTATTAATGTTTGAGAAGACCTGCGTGGGAAATCCCAGAATACACAGTTGCCATATAGGCTTGTTGATATATGTATTAAAAGCAAACCAGTTATATGCAGATGTGCGAGACTTGGCATGAACCCTAGATCGGTGATGTATTCGCGGAATATTAACCCGAAGTGGGGCTGGACATCGTGCTCACAAAGAGTATAAAAAACCAATGCATTCTAATGTACAGCGTCTCTCACTGAACACACTGAACCACGCTGGAGTTTGTTGTGTTGCACCGAGAGCCGATAGCTATCTGATTTTGCTCTGTTCTTCGTAACTGGATTCAGTATAAAATAAAGTACTTTGTATGTTCCTTTGTAACCCGTGTTCGGTGTATTTCCTTTTGGGGTACTCAGCCTCGATATTTTGTTTTTGTTTTCACACTGCCACCACATGTCCTGGAAGGGGGTCCCCTTGGACTAAAACAAAATAATAAACTTTTTTATTTTAGTCATTCTACCTTCATAAAGAAATTATTTCTGTTACAGCATAACAGAAATAATTTATTTATGAAGGCAGAGTGACTACAAAAAGAAACTATTTCTTTTTGAAGTCCGAGGGCTCTCCTCACCCCATGACATGGAAGCCTCTAGGCTGGAGGCCTCCATGTCATGGGGTGTGGGAGCTCTATGTCATAAAGACATTATTTCCATTATGGTTCGGTCCTTAAAGTCGGAGTGACTTCAAAAAGAAACCATTTCTTTTTTAAGTAATTGGGCTCTGCTCAACCCCATGGTGCTTGCGTGTGTGATTGTATGGTGAAAGGGTGCACACTTAAATGTATAGGTGGCTGCCTGTGTGAGTGTATGATGAAAGAGTGCACAAATAAATGTATGGGTAGCTGGATGTGCGTGTCGAGTTGCACACTTAAATGTATGGTTTGTTGTCTGGGTGTGCCTGAATGATGAAAGGGTGCACACTTAAATGTATATGTGGCTGCCTGTGTCAGTGTATAGTGAAAGGGTGAAAACTTAAATGTACAGGTGGCTGCCTGTGTGAGTGTATGATGAAAGGGTGCATACTTAAATGTATGGGTGGCTGCCTGGGTGTGTATGCCGGCATGGTGAAAGGGTGCACACTTAAATGTATGGGTGGCTGCCTAGGTGTGCCTGTATGGTGAAAGGGTGCACACGTAAATGTATGGATAACTGCCTGGGTGTGCCTGTATGGTAAAAGGGTACACACTTAAATGTATGGGTGGCTGGGTGCGCATGTGTGTGTATGGTGAATGGTGTGTGTGCTTGGGTTCAGGAGCGCAACAAAACCTAACTTTTGGGCGGGTGGTACTAACCCTTCAAATGTTGGGAGAGGTGCTAACTTCACGGGCGTTGGGACAGGGGCAAACTTATTTGTGTGGGGCATCTAACCTCTTTATGCATTCTAATGAGACTATTCTAGTGCAGATTCAATGTTACAAGCAGTTAACGCTCTCCATTAATTCTGAAAGAACCCACTTATGAACTGCTGTGAGAATAAGCGGTCTCCTGTCCCCACTCTACCCTCCCAATCACCTCCCTGGCATGCAAGTACTAAACCCACATCGAGATTTCAATTGCCTAAAAAATTATGCTTTTGAATGCAGGTACTAACAGTGAAATGCGCTACGTTAGTAATTGCCGGGCCTTTGTTAACAGCGAAACCCAGGTGCCGTTTAACATCTGTGTCCTGTTCTGTCCGGCAACGGCTCTGTAGGTCAGCCAGGTAGAGTCAACATAGCCCAACATTTCAAGGGGGGAGTGGTGGAGGGAGGGCTGAAGTTCAGTCAGTTCAATGGTGTTGCACCACTACTTGTGTGTAATCCCTTGGTTACTTATTGGTAATTTTCATTACTCATAGCCCTATTCTTCCTCGTCCCAGTACTTACCTATGAGGCAAGGAGCCTCATCCGTTAGCATTGGGACAAGGAAAATGGATGTGGAGGTAATTCTGGGCCGAGAAGCTGATTTTGGGGGTTGGGGCAGGGGGTGGGAGGGAGAGGGGATGTGTGGGGGGTGGTGTGAGACAGGGATTGTGTGATAAATCATAATGGTTATCCATGTTCAGGCTAAGCAGTCATGATATGTGATATTAGTGGCTAGAGGGGCATTTTGGTGCAGCCAGTCTAGTCCTTTCTTAGTTTGGCTTGACTTTTTTTTAATAGGGCATCTCCGATAAAGCAGTCCTACTAAGTGTAATTACCTGGGTAGACTGGCATTTGGGTGCTGCCAGTCTAGCCGTTTCTTACTGCAGCATTGTATATTTTTATGGGCATCTGTCTTAAAATAACCATGATAAGTGTTATTGCTTAGACTGGCATTTTGGCGCAACTAGTCGAGGTATGTCTAAATGTGGCCTGGCATGCTTTACTGTAATATGTTATTATGTGTCTAGACTGGTCTACATTGTGCAGCCAGTTGGACATGTTTTCATTGTGGCATGGCATTTTTAATAGCAAAGCATTATATTAATTAAAGCATTAACTACCTCTTATCGTCCCATTGCCCTTATCAATACAGAGGCAAAAATCTTGACAAAGATTTTGGCAAGCCGACTAGAGAAGCACCTTCCCTCACTAATCCACCAAGATCAGTCGGGATTCGTAGTGGGATGGCAGACCGCTGACAACATCAGGAGGGTGGCTCATCTAGTGGAGAAGTCCTTCAAGACGGCCACTCCGGCGATCCTCTTGGCGCTCGACGCCGAGAAGGCGTTTGACCGGGTGGAGTGGTCGTTCCTATTCCAGGTGATGGAGAAAATGGGGCTCGGGGAGGGTTTCATTAACCTGGTTGCCGCCAACTGTAAAAATCCCACGTCACGCATCCTGGTTAATGGGGAGATGTCCCAGCCTTTTAGGCTTCAGAGGGGGACGAAGCAGGGGTGCCCCCTTTCCCCCTTACTCTATGCCATTTATCTAGAGCCTCTCCTGTTGGCGATACGTCAAACGGTGGAAATCAGGGGTATCCCATTCGGAGGGGGGCAACATAAAGTAGCGGCTTTTGCCGACGACATGCTGCTTACATTAACTAACCCGAAGGAGTCCCTCCCTTCATGCATAGCGTTATTAACCACCTTTGGTGAAGTCTCGGGTTTGAGGGTTAACTTCCAGAAGTCGGAACTGATGAATCTCTCTCTAGGGGTGGGGGAGGCGAAGGAGGTGAGGGAGGTGTCCCCGTTCAAGTGGAGCCCCTCTGGGTTGCGGTACCTGGGAGTTCGGATCACCCCCTCACTAGCTGGCTGCAAATTACGAGCCGATTCTCTTAGCTATTAAAAAAGATCTACGGAGGTGGGGTGCCCTACCTATCTCCTGGCTGGGCAGGGGGGCTGTCCTTAGGATGTTGATTCTCCCCCGAGTGCTCTACCTCTTCCAGGCCATTCCGTTGAGGGTCCCGGAGAGCTTCTTGAAGAGGCTGGACGGGCTGACCAGGGGCTTTGTCTGGGGGGGGGAGATTGTGACTTTCCAGGCAGTTACTAATGGCCTCTAGGGAGAGAGTGGGCCTGGCCTTCCCCGACTTTCGCCGCTACCATGACGCGGCACAGCTCAGGATAATCAAAGAATGATTCTCGAAGGATTACCTAAAGCACTGGGTGAAGATGGATAGAGCGGTGGCTCGGCATCATTTGGGGGAGGTTCTTTGGCTCCCACGACGGCTGCGACCTCCACATCTCTATTTGAGTGATATTACGAAAAGTGTAGTTGATAGTTGGGATCGGGCTGTAGAGAGGTGGGGGACTACAACTCTTCCATCACCGTTTACCCCTATTTTCTATAATGGGGACTTCACTCCGGGAATCGAGAGGGGGGCGTTCCTGGATTGGGAGGAGGGGTGATGCAGAACCCTGAGGGACATGTTCGTTGGGGATAGGGTGAAAACATTTGAGGAATGCAAAAAGGAGTTCGACTTGGGAGAAAGGGAGAGGCTTTATTATTTCCAAATCAGGCATTGGGTTATGTCCCCGAGCATAAGATTGGCCGCGACTAGGGATCTAACCCACTTTGAAAGGTTCTTAACAACCCATGAGGGCTCTAGGGGGCTTATCTCAGACTTACACAAGCAGTTGGAGAGAGGTAGCCCGTGTGTTAGTTGGACTTACATGGCTGACTGGGGGTGGCATTTCGGGGTCCGAATGGAGCCGAAAGACTGGGAGAGGCTGTGGGCACGGATCCCCAAAATTGCGAAGGCGATCCAGGTTCAGGAGGTTTGGTACAAGTGCATGGTGGGATGGCATTATACTCCCGCCCGACTTCACGCAATGAACCCTGCTACCCCGGGGGATTGTTGGAGGGGGTGCGGGGAGTGGGGCACGGCTCACATATCTGGTGGGATTGTCCCATTTTGCAACCCTTCTGGGTCGGATTTAAGTGGGCTATAGCTCAGGCTTTGGGGGGAGGAGCCCCTCGGGACCCTCGGGAAATCTTGATGGGAGGGAGTGGGCAAGGGGAGGAAGCGAAGGAGCGGGGCCGCACCAAGGAGTCTGTGACATTCACGTTGGCGGCTTTGTCCCTCATCGCGCAAAGGTGGAAAGGGCCCTCGATCCCTACGGAGCAGGATTGGCTGAGGAAAATGTGGGACATTGTCTCTCTGGAGTGGGCCACATATGCCGCAGATAATAAATTGGAGTCCTTCTACGCAGACTGGGGCGTTACCCTGGAATGCTTGAAAGGGGACTTTAGGGAACATTGGTGCCCTCAAAGACTTAGGGCCTCATTACGACTCAGGCGGTAAGGGGTTTACGGCGGCGTAAACAGCGCCGACCCTTACCGCCTGATTCCGAGGTCCCTTAGCGCCATGGAGGTTTTAACACCTGCTTTTAGCAGGTGTTAAAATCCATGGCGCTAAGGGACCTTGATGTTAATTACGCCACTGTAATTTACGGTGGCGTAATTAACGCCTTCCCAACTCCCATTATGCCCTATGGGGCAAAAATGGGAATGGGGAAGGGTAAATGGGGATTGGGGACTTACCGCCCCGCCAACCTCGGAATGGGGCGGTAAGTCCGCCAACCACCATGGCGTAAACGTAGTTTACGCCATGGTGGTAAAGGTACGACCCAGGCGGTAACTTACCGCCTGGGTCGTAATGAGGCCCTTAAACTACTGGACATCTATAATTAAGAAAACGGTTGGGGGGGCCGACGCGAAGTGAGGCCCGTTGGTGCTGTGCCACAGGGGTGGGGATGGGGGGCGTGTAGGAATTATGATTTATGTTTCTGTTGACTTATACTTGTTTTTCTCTGTTAATGAAAAAAAGCTAAAAAAAAAAAAAAGCATTAACGTCCCTGTGCACTGTTGGTGACTTGTATGTATTGGATTTTTCGATTGGTGTTACCCTACAAAAAAATTGCGAATGCTCTGGCCGTTTAGCCAATGCTTCTCAGAAAGTGTGCTGTATAACGCATTAAAACACATATTTATATCTTTCTCCTAGTGCAGTGTGCGGCGTACCCCTGCAGCAGCATGTTTGTGCGTATTGCGCAAGTGTGGTAATCTAGGCCTCATTAGCCCTACCGCCAAACCCCTGATGCTATTAACACCGGATCACAGGTTTGGCGGAATGGTAAGTCCCCATTTCCCATTGGGCCCATTCGGGAATTTCCCATTCCCCATTGGGCCTAATGGGGAATGTTCGGCGCTATTACCGCCGGTGGTATTACTGCTGGCAGTAATAGCGCCAAAAATCAGGAAAATCGCTGCGGATTTGCCCCCAGCACAGAGCTCGGGGTAAATCCGCCAAGCCCGTGATTTGGCGGACCCTTACATGCGGCAGTAATAGCATTACCGCCGCATTTAAGTGTTAGCGCCCACATCGTGATGAGGCCCAAAAAAGTGTGCCGCAACCCGTGATTTGTTGCTGAGTTGGGGTGGGCCTCAGCATGGCTCGTTGGGGGGGGGGGGCATATTTTGTGTTGCGCCACTGTTGATACAATCAAGATACATATGAAGAAATAATGCAGAGATTCTGCAGGAAGCCATACCCAAGACAACATTGCAGTAGCATCGCATGAGAGCCACGATAAATAAGCAGTGGCCTACATTTCCACTTCCACCCAGAACCAACGCCATGCTATACGTGGCATGAACATTAATATCCAGGTTATACTGAGAATGCAGATAAACATCACACTAATCGTATAGCAATGCAGAGATGGCAGACAGGCATTCAACTAGATATAAGGTCAGAGGAGTGTACACAAAGGTGTATGCTATTGCTGACACAAAACATCGCCATTAGCCCTGGGTTGTGTGCAATACACCACCGAGACGAACACCATAATTATTGTACACCAATGCGCCTGCACAAAATAGAAAACCTGAAGGCAGGCGAATGCCCAAGATTTAGGAGAGGGCCACCTGACTTCAACCGCTTGGCCTGGGCATGCTACAAACTGCAGGGGCACTCGACCGATGGGCTTGATAACCTAGGATGCACAGTTGAGTACATGATTCCAAGGTCTCCCAGGGGCTGCTTGGAAGAAACTGAACACAGTGCAAATGTACACGGTTGGTTTTACTACTGGCAAACGCAGAATCACATTCAACTGGATAGCGGCCAGGGCTCCTGCAAGCTGAATGGCTGTCAAACATGGCGTGGGCACGTGAACTGGTAACAGATATGTGTAATAGAAGCAATGCAAGATGCCGAACAAAGGACATTAGGCAGGGCTTTCTCCAATGTCACCACTCATCAGATTTGGTAGATGGCACAAAAGACAACGAGCATGGATCATTCCAGGCAGTTATCCGAACAAGAACTATGGGCCTCATTACAAGTACAGCGGTCCAGTAAAAAAGTGCAATAGTGTGGTGGTGATTCCATTACCGCCACATTCCCGCACCACCGTACTATGCGTTTGATAGGAAGATGGAAGATAAACCTTCAGAAAAATGCTGGAGGTCAATCTATCACTTTACCACCAAAAATTGGCAAAATCGGCGGATTTACCCACAGTAGTAATTCCACTAAATTCCCCATGGTGTCCTATGGACGCCAAAAAAGGGCCCTTACACCACCCTACCACCACTTGTAACCGCGAGACCAAGTGGTGGCAACAGTAATTCCGTTTGGCAGTATTTTGGTGAATTTAGGACCAAAATACTGCCAAACTGTATTGAAGCCCTATATACAGGAATAATGGTTTAGAGGGGTAAAGACCCAACAGTTGACTAGTCGTTGCAAGAAGCTCCACACAAGGGAGGGGATGTACAGTCTATGCAAATGAAAATGTTTAACCATGGTGATGACAATCCGTTGACTTATGCGTCAAGGTTTTATTTTAGAAGCTGCTGCAAGGGGATTTAGGAGACCATTCCTGTGTCAACCGTTGAAAACCTGTTCGAAAGCAGCACTATTTTCATTATATGTGTATTTAATGTTGTGATTGTGTTTATGAAAAATTAAAATAAAAAGAGAATTAAAACAAGTTATAATAAGTGATTGTGTTAACACTCATGATATTGTTCTCCCAGTTGCGTAACATATGTTTTGTGTTGCCTCCAAGCAGTGTTTGCAACTCGACAAATGACTAACCACGACTAGGCTCAATGTGTATCCTGGGCATGTAAGGCTTTCTTTGGTACACACATGTATATTCCTCAGCACAGGAGTACCTTTTCCAAGCATTAGCAGAGATCTTGACGTTTTGGATTGATTCATTAGTTCTTTTTGAACCGCCTATAAAACATTTGTAAACATTTATTTGAGCCAACCTATTTGGGAAACGTGCTGTAAAGCACCTTGAATGCTAATTTGTAAAGAATTGCACCGGTTGGGTGGGTGAGAAACTCCTTGCACGCTCCCTTCAGAGATGACAACTCACTCATTACGCATGCCCAGAAAGAGGCCTGCCTTGTTAGTCAGATGCACACATGGGAAATTACCTGTGCGGACGACCAAGGCATTTCCTCATTAACAGAACAATGATTAGAGGGACCATTGCCCAGGACAGTGCTGTTCCGCCCAGTGCTGAAAACCAGCCACCCCTCGACCGCTCTCACATCTTTATTAGAAGCGGAGCAGGTTCTATTTGTAGAGCAGACTTGCTTCCTGCTGCCCCATGCAACAGATGGTGTTTGCACAAGGGACGGGATTCACAGAGGGATGGCGCTTTAGTACTTTGCTCGGCTAATCCCGCCAACGTCTGTTTACAGATGTCATGATAACATGCCCTGTTAGTGAACTGTAGGGGATAACAACGGATGCTAAGAAGGAAGAGAAATAGGGGATGAGAGAGGAAGGAGGGAAGGAAAGGAAAGGGAGAGAAAGCAGAGCAAACGTGTAGGTGACTGTCAACTACAAAGCAGTCAACGATCACAGTGTACTGTTATGACACTCCACCAGTGTACAACACGTAGGTACCCAATACTGATCCTCACCCACTAAACACTTAGATGTTAAGTGGAGAGGGTCATCCTATCACTGAGCACCAATTTGTTAGGACTGATTTTCTATACTCTGGCCTGGTGGACAGATGTATACAAGGCCAACCTATATTGTGACAGGGACAACTCTGGGAGCTGTAGCCAAACCAGTTCAGGGTAGCAAGGCGAGTGGTCTAGGCTAAATCTCAAGAGGTGGTGAGCTTGTAAAGGGTCCACAATGAGCACAGAGAGTGAAGCCGTCAAGGAATGCACTTAGACAAACAGGTATAAAAAGACTTCTTTACTTATGGCCAAAATAACACAGTGAAAAGGAAGGTACAGATTAGTATTAGCCAATCCACAGAGATTCAATCCTAACTTCTGAAGTCCACCACTTAGATGTATGGGGCCTTGTGCCCAAATGTTCAGCAAAGTTCCATACAGTTTTGTGAAGCTGGAAAAAATTAAGGTACGGTCTCTGGGGTCCAGTGAACAGTTACAAGTGTCAGGGGACGACTTAAACTAGCTAACACATGTGTTCCCAACATTCGGAGTGCTTTTGTGAACAAGCAATGGCAAAGCCAATGTGTTAAAAAAAGTTTTATAAAAGTTATCAAACTTTTAAAGGGGATTTAGGGGTGCAGGTAAATATCGCTATACCTCACCACCCATAATAAGACTTGGCAGGTTGGTTGAAGAAGGTCCCAGGTCGCTGTTCCCGCCATCAGCCTCAGCCCTTGATCCCCAGCAGTTGCATGTTCAAGCAGTTCTCCGGTCGTTGTCTAATCCTGGTGCAAGGTCTCCAAGTTAAGAATGCAGAAAAACCCAATGCTGGGCCCCTTGCAGGACAGGAATGGATGCAGGTAAGCAATTTTTTATGACAGCCACCGATGCACGAAACTTTCCCTCCTATCTCGGGTCCTCTTGATGCTAGAAATTTCACAGAGGTCAGTCTTGTTGCCCAAGCTGAAGATCCAGGCCTCAACTCAGAGCAGTGACATCTGCAGCAGGGTAGCCCAACCCCAGAGCTGTTCAACCATAAGGCTGTCCTGGGGCTCTTCTGAAGGCTCTTCTTCGTAGGACTCCAACGGTGAGAATGGATGTTCCCTCCACTCCAAGGGTCGCAGCTCCTTCGCAGGACTGCTGGAGATCTTCCGCAGGACAGGGCTCTACCAGGGCAGCAGCAGAAGTTGGTCGTCAAGCCTTCCTCCGACGGGTCCACAGTCACCTTGAAAGTCTTGTAGCTGGACAGGAGTCTTCGCTGCTTCATCTCTCTAGAGTGGGTGCAGTGGTCCTCTTCTTATCCTAAAGGTCAGGTAAGAGCAGCAGCTCCCACTAGCCAATGACAGATCTGTCCCACCCAAACACCCCAGCAGTGGTCCAATCAGGACCACTAGCTGCATAACTCATGCATAATACTCAGGCACACTGGCACCAGTTTGGGGATTGGGACCAGACAGTCCCAGCCCACTTCGTGGCAGCAAGCACACATAGCCCTCGAGTAGTCTGCCAAAAGCCTGTGCTTTCCTGGGCACTGCAAGTCCATATAAGGATTTTCCTGACCTCACAGGCCAAGAGGAAGACTAAAAGACAAGATGGCCAAAGGACAAGCAAAAAACCTAGTGGCATGGCAATGTTTGACCAGAGAGAGAGGGGGAATGGGGGGGGTGTGCATAAGTAATTGTTACAAAGGGACATTTTTTGGATCGATCTATTGGACTGCTTGAGCCCAAGAGGCATGAACTGCGAGTTTGATCTCATGTGCTTTGTTTAAATGCTATAGGTATGCTTTTCTATTCTGTTTTTTTTTTTAACTCTGTTACTCTCTAACTGCACAACTTTGGTCAGACGAAAGAACTGTCTAGCGACTGAGGCCATTCTGCATTATTGAATCTTTGTTGACGAGGTAAATGTCACAGTGTGGGACCTGACTTATACATTTACTTGGTAATGTGATTCGGGCCTATAGGTATTACTGAGAATTTTGTATGTGCAGTTGGTAAATATGACATCGTAACATTGTACTAATGATGCCTGTGACTGTTTAAAATTAGATTTGGTTGCTATGTTTTCACATAAGTTAATAACTGTCCATTATGCTGCTGGGGAAATCAGTCACACCTCCACTGATAGGGATGGCACATGCATCCACATTGTCAAATGTTTGTGGGCACTATCTATGGACACTGACCTACCCATATAGTAGAACCATGACTTTTTGGGTAGTTGAGATACAGGAGAATGCTAAATAACCCTTATATATATTAACTCGATGTTACACTGTACCAGTCAGGACACACGGGATAACCCCTGTGGGATTCCTGATCCGGTTTCAGTGGACATATTTAAGGGTTAGTGTGAGGTGGGGCTCCATGCAGTCTCGGGCTGCCCTGGTGCCCCGCCTCACACTTCACTACAAGTCGTTTGGCTTCACTTATAACATTGAACTGACCGTGACCAGAGACGCGTCTTTTGGACCTTGACATGTGGCTGGGAGTGGCGTGAAACGATCACGACTTCACGGGACTCTCGCACATTTCGAAAATTTCTTCGTAAAGTGACTGTGCGTATATACCTCATTATCTGAAAATGACGCCAATTGCGGAATCTCTATGGTAACTGGCTCGACACACTAACACTAATATTCTCCTTCGCCACACAAGCTACTATAAATTGGTATTGAATTCATGTGGAGCAATACACGGACATCATTTCTGGAATATTAGGGTCGGGCTGTGGTTAATTTAATCGTATGCGTACAGACCTACTAATGAGCATCTCTGTGAATAGCATCCGTCTATGTGGATGCCCACACCAATATGGTGGATAACGAGGCAGTGCGCATGCGTGCTGCCGCCATGGCAACACAATAACATATCGCAGTTCCGAGCCGCGTGTCTGGCTGACGGGCGTCTCGAGGACTGCGTTCTGCCGAAAAGATAGAGGTATGTGTCTACATTGACTTAGGCTCGCAGGCGGGCACGGATGCACTGCAAGTAAAGTTATAATGTCACTTTCAACGGAATGGAATAGTCATTTGCGAGCGGCACCTTTGTACTTGGCTACATGCTCGTGTCCTGGTTTAAACACATTTGTTCAGCACTCATTTTTTACGTTAGCTGCACAGATGTTGAGAGATTCACTCGCGGGTGGCGCTAGGCTGCATGCTTATGTCCCCTCTTTTTTTATATATGTGGCTTTATTTCAACAGTCATAAGTGGCTATATTTCAACAGCCATAGCTTTGGCACACATATTTTTACCGGTGACTCGATCAGTTCACAACTGACACTAATTTTCACCCTGATCTGTTCTAATCCCAAACTTAGATCCATATCTCTGCTACTGACCCCTACTGTGCGTATCCTTCGTGATTGCCCTTCCAACAGCTTACTCAGACCCGGGGCGATGCACTTGCCTCTGGACCGGGTAAGTTGTGTCACACGTATAATATGGACTTTTAAGAGCGTAAAATCTAATATACCTATGAACTGAGAAATGTCATCTTGGCTCTTTATGCAGGTTGAGGTGTTTTCGCTATTGCTTCAACTATAAGGTTAGTGACTCAGACTAATATCTACCCCCATTAATTACTGGTACACATCTTAAAGTTAATTAGTTTATCTTTGTTATTTTTAGGAAAACCCTTACAACCCTATGAAACTTTACACATCCTGCCCTGAAGATGGGTTTATCGGAATCCGAAACGCGTTGGCACCATCATTAGGAGTGTTTAGGACAAAACATAGAGCAGAAGAAATCGCACTGCTCATGCTGATGTACACATTCTGTTACATTGTGAATGGATTAATATGTTCAATGCCCAATCTTAACTGAATATGCCTTTGGAGTGTGCGAAAATACAGCTCTGATCTATTGAATTTGTATTTAATTGAATTCATGTATGTTGGAATTATACTGATTCATCCTGTACACACTGAGGTCTCTACAGTGAGAATGATCCTTATTGTCTACTTTTTACTTTCGCTACATAAATATATATATTGTCTACCCACATTGTGTACAGTCTTGGTGGCTCTTGATTGTACTAGGTCAGGTGGACATCACTTCCATTTTTTCTGCACAGATGTGCATCTAATGAATAATAGAGAAGAGTAAATGTTTACTTTGTGTTACATAACTAAGAAGACGAAATATACCAAAGTGGGCTGTGGTTTCCATTTTATGGGGAGATGCCTTCTCACTATTGGCTGTAAATACACCTGGGACGGTGTCCCAAGAGGAGTGCAGCATAGGGTTATCAGGTAGCCACACCCGTTGTGTGTTCTGTTTTTGTAATGTTTGACCACTAGCCCCAGTTAGTAGCCAAACGTGCTAAACGCATTAAAGCTAAAACTAAATGCACCAAATAAATTGTAAAAGTCACTGCTGCCACCAGCTTGTCCATTTAGCACAGCAAGAGTAACCAGAAATCCTCTGAGTGTTAGTCTAGGGCAAAACAAAAAGTGTACCACGTTGTACTACATTGTAAGATGCATTAAACAATGATAAAAAGTTACCACAAGTGATGACAAGTTATAAACAAGTAACTAAACTAAGGGAAACAATGTTTCCCAGTACTGACAGCCTGGAGGACATGTCACTTTTCCCATAACAGATGAGCAAAAGCCAGTGCATTGAAGCTTAAGGCTTCACTGCACTGTAAAAAGAACAGGTCAGATGCAAAAATAAAAGCAAAACGTTTGGGGTCAATAGAAATGGAAGGAAAGGTGCAGTAAAGAGGAATCTTCCTGTAGGGATTTCAATGCTGGAGTGATGTGGTCTCTGGTGTTTAGTCTTAATAGGATCCTGGCTGCTGTATTTTGCACCCTTTGCAGTTTCTTGGTGAGTCTTTCCGGCATTCCTAGGTAGCAGCTGTTTGCATAGTCAATTCTTGTGAGTATCAGGGATATGATTGTGAGGGTTCTGTGTGGGAAGGAGAGGTAGGGGAGTAATCCTCTAAGTAGTCCTAGGAGGAAGACACATTTTCTGGTGATTGTGCAAGCGGATACCGCCCCCTGCGGGCAATTTATGCACCTTTATTAAATGACCTCCTCTATGTCACTTCAGCAATTTGTTAAAAAGAGAAACTTCTGAAAAAAGCAAACACTATGTATAATATTTGCATGAGGCAAATTATACATTCACAGTTGGATTTCTGATAGAGGTCGCTTACTGCTTGAACTGCTCAGTGATGCAGTATTCTTGAATCAGGCGTGTAGAGGGCCGCGCCATGGCCAGGATACCATCAGTGACCCTGCAACCAGAAACACTTCATGGTCAGAAAAGCAAGAAAGAACCTTGAATGCAGCTATTACCCTAGAAAAATCCTGTAATCACTGCTGTACCCCTCATTCAGGCACCCAGAATCACATGCCCATTGCACGACAATCTGCAATCACTTAATGTAGCCCACATACTTACCAAGTACACCGCTACTCACGCCTCAGTAGTATGTCACATGCCCTATCAGTTCTAGAGGCAGAATTAAGCTTGGGCCTTAAGGTAAGGTATGGAAAATTCACCCAAAACAGGTGGCCTCTGGAAGTCCTGCAGGGCTGGTGCGGTGCCAGGGGCTTACACATGTCTAATGATTCCCCAGAATGACAGGCCTTTCAGATCTCATAATCTACAAGTGAGCCAGTCTGCCAGAAAGTCCCAAACTGAGAGCACTCTACAACATGCAGGTAATCACTTTTTTATTTGACCCACCTGATTTACCTGGTTATGACCCTTGCAATGCAGACTCTGATCCCGAGAATCATAATGGGGTGATAGTTCCTTGTGTGCCCCAGAAGCCCTACCTCGTGTGCATATATATCCCTTGTTAAAGCAGCTGTTTCTAAACCAGCATGTAATATTTCTCATCAGTGTATTGGAGTGAATAGGGCTCTTCTAAAGCAGAATGAATGAGTATTTACAGCACTATTTCTAAAGAATTTCAAAAGAAGTGTGACCATGTTTATTCTCAAAACACCATCTAGCCAGTCCAAAGTGTGTGTAAATGTGTCCTCATGGATGTCTGGAACATGCATGATAGTTGTTGTCAGAGAAATGAAAAAATAAATAAGGCTGAGGAGCCATCAGAGGGCTTGGCGATTTGGTGAAAGCACTGATAATTTTCTCCAAGGGGAAATTTACAGTAGTAAACATCTGCAAAGCCAACAGACTTGGCTTTGCATATGTAGATGGTATGCCTTTTTGTCCTATGCGTTAATTTAAGAAAACACTGTACCTCTGCATCTACAAAGCCACAATTATTGGCTTTAGCAATGCCTGTTAAAGAGCAGACTACCATAGCCTATCTGGCTGTTTGCAAGCTACCCAATTGGTAGATTTGGGGTTCGGGCTCTACCCAGGGTGATGCCTACCAACCTCCCACTAAACCTCCACCCGGGCAGTGTTTCCCATGAAGAATAAATAGGATAATTCCAAGAAGGCCGCCCTCCTTACAGCGTGCTGATCATTTTCATATAAGGACTTGTTTTTCACTGTCTGGATTCCTGGTCCATACACACATTCCTGTTCACACTATAAAGATGTTGCGTGTTGCCTGCATATTTTGTCCTGAGTGGACAAGATGTTCAAATAAATAAAATGCAGAGCCCATGTACAGTTGGAGCTGTGGCCACCTTGCCACCATCTGAGCGAGTACTTCAGATAATAATGTTATTGGAGATCCAGGCTGGCCTCATAACAGCGCCCTTACACGGTTGGTCTTGAAGCAAGATCACACTTCTTCTCTGGGGCAAGACTCCCAGAACCCCTGATCTTGCTTATGTCTACGTGGTGACCAAAGAAGTGACTGTTCACCAAAATGAGAAATCTGATGCTTAGAAGGGCACCATGCACCATCGTCCAACAGATCCAGCCCCTCAAGGTAGAGGCGCAAGGATATCCATGTGGGAGACTCTGAAAGAGAGGTTAGCTGCAATGATACCTAGGTCCACAGTGAGTGAAAGGTAATCCACAGCTTCCAACGACCAGCTTCCCAAGACTACATACTCCCCCACCACACCCAAGCAACCATGAAAACTCTGAGTGGCAGCTCTGGCTGGTGAGGGCATTGTGCTCTAGCACCTTAAAGCATTTGTTTTGCTAGATGGAATTACCAATAAAATACTTCAGACCCAATAACCGGACAGGCTCAAAGGACATGATAAAATACTGCTTTAATCTCAAGAAGTAAAGCATGCGTATAAACACTCATCAATTCGACTCATGCAAGATCACACTGTTTTATCATATATTTTGAGTTTATATAATGCTAGATGTGTCATCTATGATGTCATCCTACGTGGCAAACTTCAAAAACCTATTGAGGAGTGGAATTGGATTAAGGGATCATGTATACGTATAAAAAATGTGCATGTTAGTCCCTCATTGGCGATCTCTGTTCTGTAAAACACACCCTGAGCAACTTCTAATCACATGGTTTAGGGTACTCGTCACAGCAGAAAATATCCCAGCAGACTAATATTTTGCAACATTGTATGTAAAAAGTGCATGGCAGGCTATTCTAATTGGTTGGCAACCCAAATTCACCCTTGGACATTCGGCTTGTTAGCAGCGTGAACATAGAAACGAAACCCAAGTGGTTTCAGGTAAGTCAGCTCTCCCTTTATTTCCCAGTTAGGCCTCCCTCTCTCATCGGTAGGCCTTATTCCAGTGTATTCTGTTTGAAGACTGACCTTGCCAGTCTGCACTGTCTCAGGACATTTGAAGGAGTGTAGGTACACCGCTATCTTAGCTCCAAGCCTAATGAATAGCCCGTGTTTGCAGGCTCCTCATCACGTGTTACAAGACCATGAATTTGTCCATATCGACAGTGCTTTTAACCTCATTTGATTCAATTTTTACTGGGTGCAGTTCTCCTTTTGACCTTTAGAGACTTGCTCACTCCATCCCATATTGACTTTATGCCTTTTTAATTGTCGAGTACTTGGCATTAGTAAATGTTCTTGTTCCTCCTAATCTTGGGAAATATCTCCTTGCGCATGGTCTGCTCATAGACTCCGTTCGTGCTTTTCATTAAACTCTCCAAATATCTTCCTTTGCTTTTAAGCCAATGTACTCCCCTATTTCACAAGGAAAACCAGCTTCTTGATCGTCCATATTAAAACTCTGGGCTTTTTTGAGGTAGTTGGGTTGATTGACATGAGCCGTTGTCAATCTTGTTCTGATGGTAGTCCTAAACCTTGAATATATACCTCTCATAGCAAGCTTCTACATATTCTTTCAACCTTGTGTTTCGGCGTATTTGTAGTTATTGACCAGTGAACATTTCATTCTTCTTTGTATTTGTAAATACTACATCATGGAGTACATGTTTCTCTTAATGCTTCAGTTACATTGTCATTCTTAAGTATTTTCATATCGTTTCAACATAGATTCATATATCTTCTTTGGGACATTCTTTTGTTATTATTAGACTTTGTTTAACGTAAATACATGTCGCGCCCCATTTTATTCATGGCTGCTTTCCGTCAGCTCGGCAAGGGACATCCTTCTTGATAGGTTTCTTCCACTGTTTCAACGTGTGGGTATCTTCTGAATGGCTGCCTGAGTGCATATCATCTTACATATAGTCGACGTCATATGGATATGTCACATAAACTTGTGCATGGGTTCCCATTCCAATAGGGTGGGGGTGAGGGGCGTTGACTAGGGAGAATGCATCCACTTGCTCCTCTACAGCATAGCCGGTTTTGACTCAAAGATAAGATCCAGGGACTGGTAAAAGCCTGAACCAGGTGTGACAGATCCTGATGGTACCACAGCTCAACAGAACCCGCACTCCTAAGTACCCAGTATTGTGCATGTTATGTACTGCTTAGGGAACGATAGTGCGGTGCATGCATACAGTGGTGTGTGTGTCCCCTCCACTTAACCGATGGGACAAGTGCCTTTGCGGATCAACCAACGTGTGTTCACAGGACATCCATCCCACTTGATCATCTCCATGGAAGTTGTGCATCCACTCCACTGACAAGCACTGGAACGGCCTCCACTGCCGGACCAGCGGGTACCAAAGAAGGTGTTATGCACACGTTACAAAATGAAGAAAATTGAGTTGTCCTGCTCTACAAGCTTCCCGCACGCATTTTCCTGCCAGCTAGAACAACCAACGCCACTGACGTGGAACATCAGAATCAAAAGGATGAACATTGAAAAATCCCAACTGCATTGACCAATCCCTTGGAAAACTGAAGGAAGGTGCACCTTTATGACCAAGAGGACCAGGAACACCGCCATCGAGCGCTCCAGCATTGTGTGGTCCCTTTCATGTACTTTTCAGTAGCTGCAAGCTTACCAACTAGGAAATGAAGCAGGGGACAAAGAAAAACACACCCCCTACAGCTTGGGTCTCACAAGAGACACAGGCAGTTAGTAAATTCAGAGCATGGGTGAATATAATTCCTCCCACCACATGGAAGCCTTACCACATGGACTAACACTGAACGTAGGTTTTGACTCACCTATGTAATAGTCCCTCACTGGTGTCCAATTCTGCACTGAAATAGGACCGCAGATGTGGGTTTTTCTCCTGGGATGCTTGTTTTTACTATTATCTGTTACATTGTTCAAAGTAAAGAGTTTTTGTTCTTCTAAAGCTAACTATGAATGAACATTCATCTTCATTAATGTGGTGATTTGTGGTATATAGTATCTAGCCCCCCAACACTCGCCTCTGATAGATTATGGGCCTTGATTGCTTAACCAAGCCTACCTCGGGTGAAGTAATGCAGCTACAGAATCCTGTCTGACCTCTACAGATGTAGTCCCCAGCCCCTGCATAACAGAGAACTCTAGTAGAACATATAAGGGCTGCTGCATATCTTTCCTGATACCGGGATCTAAAGAAATGCCTTACAATGTTCCCTTTAAGCTGTGCGCATGTGCGCTTGCCCAGCTTCCCTCTGGGTGCTGCACAGAAGAGTTTTAGCAGCGCACACTGACAATTCCTACCGTCTCAAGAACTAAAAAGGCACAAGCCAAAGCAGTTTTATTTTGGTTGTAACATGAATTACGTTCAAGCACCAGAATCTCCATCGCCAATGATGCCTTAGCAAAAGCATCACCCAGTCAATGTAACCGAACTGTCAACTCAAATATCGGATACTGACTGTAAGTAAGCAGGCTACTTAATTGTGTAACCTCATACCATGATCATATTCTTTGCACATATGTCACAAAAACCCTTTGAAGTGGTTTCCATGCAGGTGAACACATTTTAAAACTCAAATATTAATTTGCCCTGTAAGGATTTTGATTAGGAAAATATCCTGCTCAGCCTGTAGTAATGCTAATTCTACCCTACAAGTGGAGAGCAACCTTGCAAAATCATCTACTTGCCTACAATGGATTATGGGTATAGCATTAGTACAATGAATATTCAAACAGCTATATAGCTTTTCACACAACCGGCATGCTTTCAAGGTTTTCAGAGTTGCATTGGGCATAGAGCTTAACAACTGCTAGATCAATTCCCAAATGCTTTACAAAAATGGTTTCACTGAGTACTTGTATAATCCTACCCAATGGCATTAGGGGATGTTGCAAACAATCGGGTTTGCCCTGCAAAGTAACTATGTGAATGCATATGCATGACATTTTCTTAAACTACCCATAATATCATGGTGAGTCTTTAAATATATTTTGCTTGCAAAGTATTGTGGGTATGCGAATATCCCAGCAAGTGTTTTGCTGCTACAATCCCTCACTTTTTACAGAGCTATGACAACTACTGTTGGAGGCCAGCACAGGATCCAGGGATGAGGGGGCATGACCACAAGGGAACACTCATGTGGGGTGAAAAACGAATCACCAACTCAGATGTTTGGGCAGTATAGTAAAGGAAATACATTGTTCATTTGCATTAAAGGATATAAAACTCTAGTAACAGCCTAGCAAAATGCATCATCTGTTATTAATATGCTCAGCTGATGACGGCTTTAGAATATAATCATGTTGTCTGTGTTCAGTACCTCCAGCATCCTCATTAAATTATAATCTCAGGAAACCTAATTGAAAGGGTGGTCAAATTCAAATATCCGGGCTTTGAGTTTACCACTAAGGGGCGGCGAATTGAGGAGAAGAGAAGAACGGCTGTAGTCTTAACAGCCATGATTGCAAGATTTGTGAATGAATCAGCGGGATACGACATGACTGGAATTATGATGCTGTATAAGCAATGTTTCTGTTCAAACATGTTATATGGATTACATGCACTGGGCTTGAAAGATTTGAAATGGTTAAAGGTTTTGGAAGGAAAGTTTCGGAGGCGCATGTTAGGTTTGGGGCTGAGTGTTCCCATAGAATTGTTAAGATCAGAATTAGGCCTAATCATCCTCCCCTCTATGGCATTAAAAAGAAGGTGTTTATTATACATCAATTCACAGACAAAACCTAAATGCCCTTTATTGAATCTCCTAGGAGAGGGGAGCCAAAGCAAGAACAACAAAAAATCTCACACAATTGGCGTACCAAACATTTGGCGACTGGAATACGAATTGGGAGCCTGATTATCAAATTCACCAAAATAAATGTGTGACTAAACTAGAAAGATGGGATTGGGCTGCTAACTCTACACATCTGATGAAATTAAAATGTTATCCAGATATTGTAAAGTTATCCCATAAATATAGAGTCCCTCAGACTGGCTCCTGCTCTACGAAGGTTTATATTATTACTAGGAATTCATAAACTCCCTGCGTTGTCGAATCTTGGCATGGAACTGGGAGTGGGGCTTGATGAGAGAACATGTCGCATATGTAAACTGAAAGGAATAGAGGAAACTGCATGACATGTTCTGACTGAGTGCTGTGAACTGGGACCCATATACATGAATGTGTAAGGTAGTTTAGTTCATAATTACAAAGGAATTACGAGCGATGCATTCTGGTGTAATTGCTTAAACACAAAAAGTAAATCAACGCACATAGCACTTTATAATGTATGGAGGAAGGTAAAAGAATGAATGAATTAGTAAAGCTTCACAAGCTGCTTCCTAAGGTGCTGTTTGGCTGCCGCTGCCTGAGACGCTGGATCCGCATTTGAATTGTTGAATTTGCACGGACTTGAAAGGACTTGAAAAGACTTACAACTGGTATGGATGGCCTCTTGTGGCCAAGAACTGGATGCGTTTTTATGTTATTTATTGTTAGCTTTTGCTAACTTTTCTCTACTACTTTTTTAGGAAGTGTAAAAGAAGTGAGTCCGCCTCTGTGCCCGCCCCCTTTTCCCAGGATCCTCTCTACATTACCCAGGCTCCTGCGCTTCAGCGTGCGCTTCATTCGCAGCTTCACAAGCTGCTTCCTAAGGTGCTGTTTGGCTGTTTGCTGCTTGCGTGCAGCCGCAGCCGCAGCCCCAATCTTGCCAGCTCCCACCTCGCTGTTTGTGCATAAGCTGCCACTATTTTAGTTACTATTTTATTTATTTTCCTAATTTTGCCTGAGTTCGTAAGAATTGCTTGTCTATTTTTTATTTTTTTTTAATTCCCGATACCCTCCCTAGTAAGGAGATATGTATACACTAAAAAGCGCAATGCCAAATGGTCTGACACTGTGTTGCGGTGAACAATATAAGCAAAAACAAATGGGCAGCACGCCCCGTAGACGCAGCTCTGCAAAAATGTTAACTTCTAGCAATCATACGCCCCTAAGCGCGTCCCGTACGGCTGATATAAAATGCTTTTTCTTTAATGATTCCAAACCTCCATGTTGTGATTTCCCCGGAAAAACAGTAGATCCCTGTTTCAAATTTACAACGAACGTACAAGGTCCGGAACTAAAAAACTTTTTGGGAGTTTCTGACAACACCCTCATCAAAGAAGGTGAAGTACCATTACTAAAAGAAATACACCCTAAACCTGCATTACGCAAATCTGTTCAAAAACCGATCTCAGTGTCTACCACGAATATGAATGCAACCCGAGTTGCGCATTCAGTCAGTAAGGATTCTGTTGTTCCAGTGGATGACAGTAGGTCCCCCGTGACTCAAGTTCCCTATGTTCCTCCAGAGGCTAATTCGATTGGAAATTGTAAAGTTTCACCTGGTTCACGGCCGGCTGTAATTGATCTGAGTCTGAACTCATCTTTTTTGGAAGGGGAAGAGAGACAAAATTTATTGGATTTACCCAAAGTCTCCTTTATATATTCTGAAATAGCAAGCAGTTTGGTATCTTCGTTCGCTGCTCCCACTCCCCGCCGTGTCCCCTTTAACCCTGAAAGACCTCCTAATTTACCAAAATTGTCTCCAGCTATTCCACCTGCGATCCTGATTGAGACAATGCTACATGCCATGAATTTGGCTATCTCTTCCCTTTTCAAGTTGTTTGAAGCATTAGACCCAAAACTGCAGGTCCAAGATAAACAGAGTGCGAAAATATCACAATGGCAATCTACTCCCATACATAGCATGAAAACGAAAAGCCCAAAAAATCAAAAACAAATGCCTGCTAGTATGACCACCTCTGCTGCCCTGCCTTCTGGTACTGCTTTAAATCCTCAAGTGATAAATGTTAAATCGCTACCTGCCTTTGCGAATGTAATTTATGCTGACTCTTCGACCACCGAAAACTCAGAAAGACCTAATGAAAAGGCCCTGTCTAATTCTGCTTTGTTTGGGGCTTCTATGAAAACCCTTAGCGATCCCCAGCAAGCATATAATATATTTTCTATCAATGGTACCAAATTACAAGAGACAGTACCAAAACCAAAAAAGATATCTATGCATCCTGAGAAAAAAACAAAAAATTGTAAAGCTCCTTCCAAGACGGCAAAATCAGCCACTAGATCTTTCATTAAAGCACTTTCCTTACCCAGGGAAAATACCACCATGGCAGCAGAAGCGGTACAAAGAAAATATTGTCATCTGGCAAATGCCAAGAAAGTAAGCAATCTCCATAATGCAGGCCAAATAGCAGTTTACGCCCCATTCGATGCCCTGGTGGAGGCGGCTGAACAGGGTAAAGAGGCGGATACACATCCTGTGCCCCCATCCTCATTCGATGACCTGCTAGAGGTGCCTGCACAGGTAAAGGTGGCGGGGATGCATCCGGTGCTCCCTCCCTCCTTGGATGAATTGCTCCTATCTAAGAACATTGAATCCAGACGCAATGAAATTAGAAAAGAGATTGATCATTGCATGTCCATGCATAGGCCCTCGATATCCCTTGTTGAGGGCCCTTTTTGTGATAAAATTCAGGATAAAAGCAACCTAATAGTGCAAACTGATAAAGACCTTGTGTCTATGAGAACATCTTTGCCCAAGGTCCCTGTGCTGTTTACAGTGAATAAAACCGCTGAATCCTTAAAGATGAGCAATATTATTCAAAATCTTTCTGTAAACCAGCAACAAACTATAGCCGCATCAGGCCTCCCAATAGAACAATCGATAAAAATTGCTGTAGTCCAATACATGGCAGACTTGAATAATACATTTTTACCGCACATAATGCCTGAGGCCGATCTACTCACTGATCATTTACAAAGAAATGACCCTTAGGACTCTCTGCAAGGATTGAGACGCAAATTCATCAACATAAATATTCGCTTGGAACAATTGCTCAGCGACCAAACAAGCCCCAATTTATACCAGCAAAGAGCTTGAAAATGCCATCTAAACAGCCTCTCCACTCATTAATAATTCAGTGAAGAGATCCACCATACCCTAAGTATGATCTAAATGGCACTAGTATACTTGCTATACTAGCTGAAATTCCCTCACTAGCTGACATCCAATCCTCGGATATTGATCTGATAGAATTTATCTTTGATAAAGACCTTTCTATAGCACGTATTTGGGTGTCCTCTCGAGTTGTTTTAAATACACTGTGGCTTGCTAAAAGAGAAATATATGAATTGGGTTTTGAGTTACTCATTGATCAGTCAACCCAGATATCAACCCCTATTTCCCAAATCAACCAAGCACAAATGTATGTACGAAGTCGGAGGCAGGTCGAATTAATTCACCCAATGACACAAAAACTCCATCCTGTGCTACAATGTGCCTCGCAGCAGATGTAACTAATCCCCGATCATCCTTCTACCCCTATGTTGCTGATAAGTTGGAATACCAGAGGCCATGTGCATTTACTGAGGAATGTAACTAATGAGTTGACTCTGCACGATATTATTTTATTCCAAGAGACTTGGCTTATGGAGCGACCTGTATGGGATAACTTTGATATTGTATTTAATCCTGCTATACGATCTTTGAAAGGCCGTCCCATGTCTGGGCTATTAACGGCCTTAAAATAGAGTTCAGAAATGGTTCTAGAACATCAGTCTGCACCAAATCGATACACCCAATTGATTATAATCAAAATAAGAGAGCATAGATACGCGATTATAAATATATATTGGAATCCTGTTGCAATGTCAACCAATGCATTTTTCAAGGATTTGGAAGCTTTATGTATAGAGATTACCAAACTCCCCTTTTACCCCCATATTATTTTGGCGGGAGATTTAAATTTGCATTGCCTGGATTGTCTTACTAAACTAAATGACAGCAGACTGATTTCTTGGAACTCTTTCATTGAGTCGAAAAATCTTATCATGTTAAACGGCTCCTGCCCGGGTGATACTCCCCTGCATAATACATGGAAAAGTGGTCTTTCAGGAGCTATTATTGATTTCATATATGTGAACCGAAAAATATTTCCAGATGTGAATTTGTTCCATATGATCCCTTCCCAGGATATTGACCACAACATTTTAAATTTGAAATGTCAAATTAGGGTACAACCGAAAAATGAGATCTATAATACTTATCATCCTTTGTCATTAAACAATGGAATTAATAGATTACATTGGACCAAGGGTAATCTAGTGCAATTTGCCAGGGCATTCCAAATTTCAACTGTGCATGTAGTTGATACATGTAATAATATGCCACTTGAGTATAGCAAACTATTACACTTATTTGGTACTATAAATAAAGGGAAGGCAGAACACTCTCCACTGCACGTTTTCGACCAGGAGATACAGAGCCAAAAGTCTTGGTTTAGACGGGAAAAAAGATTGTTTTGGCTTTACCTATCCAGGTGAAATGGCAAGCTCTTAAATCACTGAAGACAAGACACAAAAACTGGATGAAGGCCCATCGAGCTAACATGTATCAAAAAGATGGCGAATGCATGCTCCAAAGAATCGGAACGAAAAACTCAGCCCAAATATGGGAGCTAATTATCAGGACCAATACTAAGTCACAGATTTCTTTACAAATTAATGATGTCTCTGAGGCTCAATGGATCAAGCATTATACAAACGTATATGCTTGTCCAGTTGATTCAAGTCCGCTGTCTAACCAGTTTTACCAAGGAACTTTTAGCTTAAAATTTTCAGTATCAGACATTTTATTTTATATTAATAAATCCAGGCGATCTCGTGCTCCAGGCCCAGATGGGATATCTAACTACATGTTGAAGCAATTCCCAGAAGTATGGGCAAAGATACTATTTCAAATGTTCACCCTAATTATGCACATTCAAAAACGACCTACTTATTGGTCCCTTTCTATTATCATCCCGGTGTTCAAGAAGGGTAATAGACAAAACCCTTCTAACTATAGACCAATTGCCCTTCTTGATACACCGGGTAAGATTTTTGCACGTCTTATTCTACGAGATCTTTGCATGTGGATCGAAGCCTCTGGTAATGCCGACACATTTCAAACAGGCTTTGTCGCAGGAAAGGGCACAGCGATAAACATTACAGCTATCAATTCTATTAAAGCCACGTGTGAACACCAAAACCAACCCTTATTTTGAGCCTTCATCAATTTTAGAGAGGCTTTCGACTCTATTGACAGATTACTACTAAGCAATAAAGTAATAAAATGGGCTGTCCTTGCTCATTAATTAAATTGATTGTACTTTTACACTCAAATACTTCAATTCAGATAAGAATCTCCTTAGCTGGGCAATTAACCCACAAAATACCAACCGCACGGGGGCTGAAACAAGGCTGTAGTTTGGCAGCCACTATTTTTAATTTGTTTATTTTGGACATGGGCAAAAGTTTCATTGACATCAATTCAGATGCTCTAAAATTAGGGCCACATCAAATTGCATGGATTCTATATGCGGATGATCTCATGTTAATTTCTAAAATGCCGTCTGGTCTCCAACGGTTGATAAAGGGTCTCTCGCATTATGTTCAAGAAAATCACATGTCAATTAATTTAGCTAAACCTCAGAACATGAAATGTGTTAATAAGAAATGTCGCCCAGTCAAAACGTCCATTTGGACTTTTCAGGAAGGGATTATCTCTATTACTCCGCAATATAAATACTTGGGAGTGATCATCAACAATCTGAAGCTCGATATTCCATATGTCCATGACATAAAACATAAATTACAAACACTAATTTGCCAAGCCAAAGTTCTCTTATACAAATTTGGCAAATTTACATGCTCCCCTGTTATTCTATATTACGGCCAAAAGGTTTTACCAATTATCACATATGGCTCTGAAACCAAATATCCAAGGGAGCGGGTGTTTTGGGAGCGGCTAGGGGGCAAATTTTGGCACGCAATATTTAATTTACCTAACTCAACACCTGGGCCCCTGATACGTTATGAGCTAGGAGCCATTTCAATGTTTGAGTTTTATGCTTGGAAATTATGTTCATTATTGAGGACATTTTAGCTGTTTATAAATTGCTCTGATTTCTCTCACATATTGGCCATGTATATGTTAAAATCTACTCACCCCTTCCCAGTTAAGTGGAGAAATGTTGTCACTAATCTCCTCTTGGATGCTGACATCACGATCGACCTACTAATAACAAATCCTAATCGTGCTCAGAGAAAATTATATCAGTATGGCTGGATTTGCACCCTAGATCAATGTTTTAATTATAAAGATTTTAGCATTCAACTTTTTGGATTGAAAAAAGCTAGAGTTACAGCCTCTTATTTGCTCAAATTTCCTTCATCTCAGTTCAGAAACTTTTACCTCCGATTTAGACTCAACATATGGCACACTCGAGAAATTTTATGCAGAAGAGGACAATAAAAGAAACACGAGAACATTTGTCGGTTTTGCCAATTGCCAGAATATGAGGAAAACCTAAAACACCTAATAATTGTCTGTCCCTCATTGAAGGTGTTACGTTGTAAATATTTTAAAACACTATTCGAGAGTTATAGTATGCTAACTGTAGATGTATTCTTGCTTAGAATATTCTCCTCTCCTTTGCAAGCCGTCCGTATAGCTATTGTTTAATTCCTTTTATAATTAAACCTAGATACAACAGAACTGACAGACTAACTTTGCTTACCTCGAATGAACTGTGCAATGACTTCATACCCAAAATAAACATGTTCTCTGTGCAAAGGTTGTAAAAAGGTTTTATTAAAAATTGTAAATGTGGAAAGTCTCAAAAGATTTTAGAATTAGTTATTTTAGAAAATTGTATATATATGAAATTGTATCTGAGCTATTTAAGATTTTAAATTAAAAGTTTTCCTTTTTTTGATTTGATGAAATGTCTGATGAAATGTTTATAATACTGTTGTTGTTGTATATGTGTTTTAAGTTGAAAGGTTGATTTATCAACCAAACAATAATAAATTTAAAAAAAATAATAAGTTGGGAACAAGGAGATTGATTTGGGGTGAAAATGTAGGAATGTAATGTATTATGATGACAAAGAATAAATTGGTTTTAGAAGAATGCAAAAGTGAATATGGTTTTATAAGGATTTTAGTATATTTTTAGCATGATTTTTAGGGTTTTTAGTGATATGTGTATGTGTGTGTGTTTGTATGTAAGTAAATATGTTTATTTTGTGTAAATCAAATTGTGAAAAGTTCTTAAGAACTAATCATATTTAATTTTAATTTTAAAAAATCAAATATAAAATGCTTTTCTTAGCATATATCTTTAGAAAGGTGAAGTAAGATGTCACGTTTACATTAATTTGTAATTATTGCAAAGGTTGGGGAGGGAGCAATTCCCCTCTAAACTCTCTTCAGAGATGATAGTGCACTAACGACACATGCTAACAACATGGGTTACCTCGCTAGAGCACATGGAAAAGAATATGCACACTAACGCCTATAACGTCCGTTCTTAGAGAAAAATAATTAGTTGGCCAGGACACTAAATGTGGTGCCTTCTTCTGTAATCTACCTGACAACGTGCTCTGCTTCCCAATCATCATGCTTTCACACATGTCCACCAAGACTGTGCAGCTTGTTTGATTTACCCTACCATGATATGAGACCTTGTGCCTTGAAGCCTGCATAAACTCTGCAATGCCTTCATCGAGCTCAGCTTACCACGAGGAGTAGATCCCTTTGATGGCTTGCTGGTCAGGCCTCCACCCGGCTGGCCCCTCGTAACGGCAGTCCCGCCCTCTGCAGGTCAGCGAGCAGATGAGCTCTGGTGGAACAGCCCGGATGAGGTTCTCCCGTGCCTGTGAGTAGGTGGGCCGAGGGTCCAATGGTTGCGGGCTCATGGCGAGAGACCGCTGGATCTCCTGGAAATAGGACAACAATGGCATAACATATAAAAATACATCCTTCTCCTTTCAAGACTAGACACCTATTACATTTCTTAGATTCCTACCCCTTCCTCCCATGTCTTTTGTTATTCTCTTAATCTTATTGTTTCTACTTTTCCTTTGCCCTCTAATGTTTCTGCATCTCTGATCTATTCTTCTTGCCATTTCCTGCTTTCCTTCTCCTTCTCTCTCTCCCCATTGCACAAGTCCCCCATTCTTCAGCTGTTTTTTAGCACCATAAGCTACAGCCCTTTGACCCTTCCTCTTTTATCTCTACTCTGACCACTTCTCTTCCTCATCCTGACATTGTATATACTATTTCAGCTAACTCAGACTCATCTTCACCTTCATCTGCATTACACTCTACTCATGACTCATTCTATTGTGTCCTGCCTTTCCTTACTTCTCAGAAGTCTTCTCAACCTTGAATAACTACTTCTCTTCACCGTTCCTTCCACCAGGTTCAATGTGGTTGGAAGAAATCTCATTCTCTTCATGATCTTAATAGTCTTTCTTCTCTAAGAGCCTTCTATGATTCTTCATCAATATCAGCTAAAGGATAATAATATGCTGATATTTTACTTACCCTTTACTTACCCTTTTACTTACCCTTTCTCTACATCCCCATCCCATATTCATAATGCTTTAATCATATTCTGTCCCCTCCTTCTTCTTCAGATCCCTCTCTTTATTCTTCTCTAACAGCTTCTGACTTTGCTAAAGATGTTCCCTCTAATGTCATGCTTTTTTGAAACTCCATCTCATCCACTCCACCTTCTCACTTTTCATCTCATTCTCTTCCCCAACTCCTCCTCCTATGATTTTCTTTCTTCATCTTTCTGAAACAGTGGTTGCTACCTATCTATCTCGGGCTCACCCACTAGGTGTTCCGTCCAATCTCTTGATCTCTTTATTGATTCCTAAAATATATCCTTCTCTCTTCTCCCAGTTAACTAATCTGTGCAATATCTCTTTATCCTTGACTACTTTTGCTATTGAATTTAAATACTCTTCTATTTTGGGCATTAAAAAAGAAACTTCACTCGATCCCTCATTACCATCAAGCTTCCATCCTCTTTCACTACTTTCATTTCCAAAGGACTTGAACATATGGTTTACGTCCAAGTCTCTGCTCATCTAAATCACTTCTCACTCTTGCCCTTACCATCAATCTATTTGTGTCCCCTCCTCTCCACTGACACAGCCTTACTCTATGTTTTAGATTCTCTCCTCTCAGCTTTCTATTCTAATCAATCTTTTCTCCTGGTCCTTTTACTTCTTTCTGCTGCTTTTTTATTTTTGTTCAATCTTTGTATTAAGTTCCAAACCAGTACAGCCTGTTACAGACAGCGGGCAGGTGAAACGGCAGACAGTTAATTCCCAGTCCAATTATAGCTTTAATTCTCACAGGCAAAACAACATCCAACTGCTGAGTAACTACCCCATGCCCTCAACTCCCACTTCCCACCCACACCACCCCTAGATCCCTAGATACACTACATGTCTCATGGGTCGGATCATATTCATAGTTCATGGTCATATAACCTTTGATCCTAAGGTCTTAAACCATCCCCAGAAACAAGCAAGTCACATCCAACCCTGGCAGCCTCCCATGGTGATCTACAGTCTCCCCCTATCTATGCCAGTCGACAAACGGTCTGGCTTGAGAGGGCCTGGACCACCCAAAATCAAAGCTCAGACAGAGTTAGCGATGAAAGTGGGGGGGCAAGCAGCCCAGGGTAGGAGTCGCTTTGTCTGATATGGCCCCCTTGATCAGTCTGTACACTTCCCTCACCCACCCACATCCATGTATCCCAGGATTGGTGAGTGTCTCCTCTTGGAACAAGGCCCTGTTAAGAATGTTAAGAATTGAGGTATTCAAACGGGAGGGGGACTGAAGTCCAGTGCACCCGTTCTGTGATAAGGTTTCTCTGGTTCGGGATATGCAGTTTTTCATGGATGTAGCCATAGATGTAGGCCTCCAGATCTGTCCCCTCGCTGTGTTCAGGGAGACCCGCCAGGCAGAGGTTGTGCCATCAAGACCTGTTTTGCTGGTCCTTCATTTTTGAACCCAAGCATTGTACCTCCTTAATTAGACCATCAATGTCAGTGGCGGCCGTTTCGACATTGTCCTTTAGCCAGCTGGTGAGCTGTTCATTATATGTTGACCGGTCTGCCTGTGCGCGGAGTCGAGTATGGACATCTTGGAGGTCATGTTTAATGTTCTGGACGGTATTGTTTGTTTCTTCGAGTCTCTGCCCAATAGTCTTCATCTCTAAGACAATTGCCTTCATTTGGTTCTGTATTTGGATCTCCATCGTGGGATGTCTTTGGTTAGGGCGGCACAACTGTGTGCCAGTATCTGTGACGCTGTCGGAGATGGGGCCAGGAGTCGACCGTAGCATGCCAGGTGGGTGTAGATTCAAGGTAGCCTGGGTCTCTTCTGTTGCGCCATTCAGTTTGGCCAGTAGGCTGGCCCCGAGGTACATAGGCGGCTCTAGAGAGTAACCCCTCAGCACTGGTGATCCCTATAATGTCGGTGCAGGTGACCGTTCCGCGGGGGCGGCCCGGTGGAATTAATCATATATTATTGGGCTACAGGGGGCCCACCCTTTGGGTCTTAGTCACCACCCAGTTTACCGGGTCCAGGCATCCATATATATACCCCTCTGCCAGTTTGCAATTTTAGGGGAATCAGGGGTACCTCTGTGATGTCTCCCCCCTGCCAGCCCCCATGATTATACCGTTTCTACTGGTACATCTAGTGAAGGCCACAGCATCCGCCGGGCACAGGTCCACATGTCCTTGGCGGCAGAGCCACTACCTCAAACATGGTGTGATTATGTGGCCGCCTGGGGTCTCTTCCAAGTCTTAAAGGCAGGAGGTGTTGGTCAATTACTTGCTAGAAGTCATGAAGGTGAGAATATGTCAACCATTTAGTGCAATTATTCAGTGGAGGAAGTTGTCATCGGGCACAGTTTAGCCTGGAAAACTATTTTGTGCAAGAGGTTTTGTCACACAGGCCTCATGCAGCTTGTTGATTGTCGGCATGAAGAGGAGGGCCTGGAGTCATGCAGCCATCTTCTCCCCCCCCCACTGACCCATTGTGAATTATTAGGCCCCCTGCAGGCAGCCGCGTTACAGCTCTTGTAAGGTGCATTGCATCCCTCAGCGGCTCACCTGCGAGCTGGGTCAGTGGTGGGCTGTCAACACTGTACATCAATAGCAGTGTAGTTCGGGGTGGGGGGACATGTCCTCGTCAGCGATTCAGCTTGGCGGCTCGAGTCAATGAAGTCCCTGGCCCCCCTGCTGTGACCCCCCACACTCCCTTCTGCCCAGCCACACCCACGGCCCCCCCACTGGCGCCTCAGCAGGCAGACAGGGGCACCATGGCTATTGCGCCAGATATCGGGTCCGCGGGGAGAGCAGTAATATGGGCCAGTTATCCTGCGCCCGCCATCAGAGTCCTAGATACCCCACAGTCCATCATTGCAATGGGCCGCGGCTGGACAGCGGGCCCAGTCACTGCATTCACAGGCCCCCGGGATCTCCACATTCAACAGCCCAGCGATGAAGTCAGCTAACGAGCCATCCTGCGGATATTTGTCTCCCCACTGCTTCTGTCACTGGATTCGAGGATCATATTGTGTCTGTGCATGGGTTAAGCGGGATATATTGCGGGATATATTGCGGTGTAAGATCTTGTGTGCAACAGATCGCCGTCACCTTGCTGCCATCTTGCTCTGGCTCTCCAGTTCCCCCCTTTATGCTGCTTTTGATACTGTGG
The DNA here is from genome assembly GCF_040938575.1 of Ambystoma mexicanum. Taxonomy (NCBI): domain Eukaryota; kingdom Metazoa; phylum Chordata; class Amphibia; order Caudata; family Ambystomatidae; genus Ambystoma; species Ambystoma mexicanum. The sequence goes on from NC_090936.1 coordinate 988,906,080, forward strand.
ACCACACTGGTCAGTTCTACGCGTTCTCTTGTCTTGGCTTTTCTGTCACCTGTCTGGTAAAGCTTCTTCAACTACTCTATTACATTATGGGATTCCCTACGGTCCTGTGCTTGGTCCTCTTCTTTTCTCCAGCCACACGATCAATGTTTCCACTACCATTTTTTTGTTTGGGCTTTCTCACCACTTCTATGCTGGTGACTCCTAAATAATGTTCTGGCTTCCCACATTTACTGATTCTTTTCACTCCACTCCTTCTCTCTGTCTACTTGCTGTTCAGTCTTGGAGGGCAACCAACTTCTTTCTCCTTAATACCACCAAAACAAAGGTCTTGTTTTCCCTACTTCAACTATCCCAACTCTTTTACTCCCTGTTCTATCTCCTTCCCTCCTTCACTTCTTTCATTAACTTCTCCTGCCGGTAAACTTGGTGTGATTTTCAATTCTTTGCTTTCTTTGTTCTCACGTATGTCTACTGTTGACTAAACTTTAAGATTTATTTTTGTCACTGTTAACTTCTGATCACTGCTCTTATATTTTCTCATTTCGGCTATCGCTCTGCTCTTCGTGGTGTCCATGCAAATCAATTGGCTCCTTTTCACAGTATCATTCTTCCATTGTTCTGCTGTTTTGTGCCTCTCCCCATGGATCTCTATACCCTGCACTGTCTTCTTTTTGTTGGCTGACATTCGAATCTCGTTTACAATTTTGCTTTTCATTGTAGTGTTGTCATGGTTTGGCTCCCGTCCCCCCCGACCCGGCGTCGGCCTCTTTCTACTCTGCTTCCCATATTCACAGATCATAATCCCAATTTCTTTTGTCTGTTCTGCATCCTCCCTGTGCACAATCCTGTTTCTGCTCCTTTGCCCTCTTAGTCCCTAAATATTGGAACAAACTCCTGCTTGCTCAGAGATCACTTTCCTCTTTTCCTCTCTTTCGCTCTAATCTAAAAAATCATCTTCTCTCTATCTCCTACTTTTACTTTTTATAAAGTCATTTTCACACCCATATTAGTGTACTATACATGTATGTTTAGGGCTTTGGTGAAAGCGCTTTATAAGTCAATTAAATACAAATACGCATGAGCAGGATGATATCGGGAGAGGTGGGTGACACTGGGCATAGAGCGGCAGGTTACGTGGACAGCAGAAATGCAAGACCCATTATATCATACCCACAACAAAGACGAAAGTGAGCAGGAACTAATGGGAAGTGAGTTAGACTGGTTTCGTTTTATTGCTAAAAAGCATCACTACTTCTTTTTACTGCTGTTTTCACAGTTCCAGTACTTTTCTTTTTGCAGTTAATGCAATACTTCCCTGCTTGTAACACCTTGCGCATCCTCCCCTCTCCTCTATCATTTCCCCCAGATGCTCTCCCCCATCCTTCAAGGATCACAATTTAGGGGTTCTCTTTGACAGTGACCTGAAACTGCAACAGTTCACTACCTCCACTGAAACAGCTACCAGGCTTAACCTCTGAATCATCTGTAAGATCCGCCCCATTTCGTTTTTCAATCTTCAAAGACTCTGATCTTTGCCCTAGTCCACAGCAAGATAGATTACTGCTCCAGCCTACTCATTGTACACCCTCTGTACCCTTTTGTCCTATTTAAATATGTCCTGATCTCTGCCACCCGCACCATCTTCAACCTCCCGTGCTTCTCGCCCACCCTTATGCACCTCCTCCATGTGGGGTTGCTGTCAATGTGCAATAGCTCCCTCTTTTAATTCCTTCTTCTTGTCTTCAAATCAAACCATGGGCACCCTCCACCTCAAACGCACTCTGGCCAACTTGATCTCCCACTACTTACCGCTCACACTCTGAGGTCTGAAGCACTCTTGAGTCTTTCTGTTTTCCTTCCTTCCGGCACTGCTGTACCTCGCGCTTTTGCTTGCTCTCTCATCTTGCTCCCCATTATTGAAACTCCCTACCTCCTGACTTCTCAATCATTCCCATGGTAGCAGGATTCAAGACTGTCGTTAAAAGGCACTTGTTTTTCCTTGAAAGAGCCCCTGTGAGATCTGCTAGCATATTAACCCTGTGTACCTCTCTCTCCAGCAACCCCTCCCTGCTCATCACATTATTATTTATTTATTTTGTATTTGTATTTGGTTTAATTAAAACCTTTACAAAATGACATATCATCATAACATTATGAAATACATTGGGCCTCATTACAAGTATGGCGGTAAGGCAACAACAGCGCTGGTATCGCTACCAGCACCGTCGCTACCGTACCGCCATACTAGGAGTTCTGCTCGCAGGTGCCCTTGCAACCACCAGGTGTGACCTGGTGGCCGTACCGGCACCCGAAAGCAGAACATGATGGTAGCACCGGTACCGTTATTAACGGTACCGGTGCTACCACCCTCCCCATTCCCATTGAGCCCCCTATGGGGCTCAAATGGGAATGGGCATGTACTGGGCCTGGCACCCGCGAAAGGGCAAATAGCCTGGCAATTGCCCGTTCGGGGGTGCCGGACCCAGATGCGAGTTTGGAGGTAGCCTTGCCGGTGAAAGGGGCAAAGGCTACCTCCAACCTCATAATGAGGCCCATTATCACAATTCATAGTTTGCCATATAATAAAACAACTCATCTAAAAATAGAATTCATTATAATTACATTATTTCATTTCTTTCCATAAAGCTTAACATAGAGTCAGCATGCTCCCTTTACTCAAAGCCTTTTGCCATGTTTACACTCTGGTCTGGGTTGCTTTCTAATAGTTCCTGAAAATACTGAATGGCTGTAATTGATAGCTGATTATTAAGCCCATTAAGTATTCCTGAGCAGTATTGACTCGACATCATTGGGTTATCAGTGTGGGCACATTTCTGCATGTTCTTCTTGCGGATCACCATCACATTTGGAGAATCAATAAAAAGATGTAGCAGAGTTTCTCAATCATTTTCAGCGCAACCAAACCTGCATTTCCATAGGGGGAGGGGCCACCTGTTCCCAATACCACAAATGTCTCTGGTAGGAAATAAATTCAACCTCACCCGCATAAATGAGCCTCTACTCATGAGGAAACTTTATCATATACTGTGGTAGCTCCTTTAACTTTTTATTATCCATTTTAGTTGCAAGTAGATTTTATATTTATTTTTTCCCTGAGTAGTTTCTATCCAGTCTTGCTGCAGATGATTTTTTTTTAGAATTTAGGGGGTTTCAATTAGGTCCTCCTTGGTCATATTTATGTTGTCCAGGAGTTCTGATGTTCTAAACATCCAGTTGTTTAGCACTGTACAGTTGCCTTTCATCGCACTATTCTGAAGTACGAGATGGAGGGAGTTGGGGGTAGCCTTTAGAGTGTTCCTATCTATATAGAGTAATATGTCTCCATTCAACAATGGCTTTGATGGAAGCAAGCGCTACCTCATGTCTAATTAAAGATATTGGAACACAGGCCGGAATCCCTAAAACACTTCTCTACAATTTTGCTTCTACTCTCATCCATATGAAGCATGGATATCCAAATTTTTCCTGTAAATTCTGCCGTAAATTAACTATAAAATTGAATATACAGAATGAGTGAAAACTTCCCGTATTTATTTTTTTATTTGTGCTGCCCGTAATGAAATTTTGTTTTCATTTCACTAGGCTTAAGTTTCATATATAGGTTCATAGTGCAGCTGATAGCCCAAATATTTCCACGGCCGCAACTTGTCTAGTTGCTCTTTGCCAATAAACCATGTAAACTTTACTGTGATAGGTTTTTTTGGTGCCAGATGTAATTCACTTTTAGATTTGCGGCTGTTAATTTTGAGATCTTATATTTAAGATTCGAAATTGTCACAAGAGCATTGGAGGCCTATCAGCGTTTGTTTGGTCAAGCATTATATAATCGTCTGCATAAGCAAAATTATATATTTCTTTCTCTTCCAAGCGTGGAGGGAAGGACTTCCCCATTTCCAAAGCCATCCCTATATCCGACATGTATACATTGAAAAGGTAGGGGGCCGATACATACCCCTTCCTTACACCCCTGAAGCTTGGAATAGGGGAGATCAGAGATCCCTCTGCATCCAACCTAATCTGAACCTGCAAGTTCCTGCGGAGGTGTATTAGTATATCCAGTATATGGGGGGCAGCCCCATAAACACATTTTTTCCCATAGCCTCGCTCTATTTACTTTATCAAAGGCCTTTGTCAGGTCAATTAAGATGCAATAAATGGGTTTCTCATTTAAAAGAGCTTGCTGTTCAATCAGTTGAATTATAAAGTCATTTAGAGAGGTTTCTACATTTTTCCAGAAGCCTGTTTGATACTTGTCAACGTGTACAGAGGTTTTATTTTTTGCGTCCCTCCTCTCTGTACAGTTGTTTCATACAATTACAGTTTAGGTCACCCATGACCAAAATCAAATGGGGCGGGGGGTTCTACATGCCAGCCTGATAGAATGTCATTTATACTTTTATGGAAATATTCCAGCCCGATCTTTTCAATACACATTGACCAATAGGCACCTATTGCTCTTCCTTCCACCCATTTCAGTCCAGTTAAGGCTAACCGCTAATATATCTTTATGCAGAAGTTTAAATTGCTCACTGGTTATATTCAGACTTTTCCTTATTGCTCTGTTCAACCCACCAAAGGAGCGTCTAGTGGGTCCCTTCTGTGTGAGGGTGTAAAAACATTATAATACTCCATGGCCGGATGTTCCCTTATCCTCATTTCCTGCAAGCATATAATGTCAAATTTAGTAAGATTAGTGGTCACTGACGGTTCATTAAATAGCCAACTCTGCCCACAAGAAGTTCAGGATAACATCTTAAGGGCTTGGCAATTCCTCTTTCAATATGCTGAGGGATTCTGGTCCCTGGTCATAAGTACCCTGGTCATCCATGGCCAGTCTTGTGTATCCTTTTGCTCATCTACATTACTGACATTTCCAAAAAGTATCCAATGCTTTTCGTTAGGTACAGAGGGACAACGGTTTATAGTGATAATTTCGAAAACAAAAATTTCTAAAGTCAAAATATCGAAAAATAAATATAGAAAAAAAAAAGTCATTTTTTTTTTAATTACGTTTTTTATTCGAAATGGGGGGTTCCCCCCAATTCCCCTTTTTTTAATTTTTTTTTTGTTTTACCCATTTTTCTTTATTCCCGGACCCCAAAATAAATATATAATAAAAAAAAACGATATTTTTTTTCGATATTATTGTTTCGACATTATTGTCATTCGATTTTTTTTTTCGAAATTATGACTGACCACCAGGGCCAACATATCTTTAGTCAACGAAATTCATTTTCCCTCTTGCCAGTCATTTCATTCTGTAGTTGTTTTTCCAGAAAATATGATTCCTCAATATTATAAATGTCATAACCCAGCCTGTCTATCAGTGAGGCTTGTTCAAGTAAGAGGCCTTTAGTTATGATAGATATTAAGGGTCTGATTCACAGAAGTGATTTTATAATGGTGCAATCCCATGGAAAACTCTCTGTGAATGTGAATCAGGCACTAAATCTATTTTAACCACGTCAGGTTTCTCAGCATCAAGAAATGTTACCAGCGCACTGTCGTTAGTTGTTATATTTCTTAGGGAAGGGATCGCCTGAAACAGTTTTAGGATGTTACTCCAATTCAGCATCATTGCGTCCGAGTAGTAACAAAGAAACAGCCTCACAAAGAGGAGGTTCCATAAAGGAGGTTTAATAAACACAGCGAATTTGGAACGCCATATGATTAAGACGAGATCGCAGCATAAATCAGGTAAGCCAGAGCGTCTTCTCTGCAAAACGCCCAAAAACGTGCATTTAAACCTTTTTAACAACGAACAGCGGCACTAAGATAGTTAACACTTTGACGCCTATGATAGAGTTAACTGCGTACCCCATATGAGAGAGCTCAATATACCCAATGGTGAAAATTAAAAGAATAATATACACATGCCCATCATTTAGAGGCATAAAAGAATGTTTTTGGAACTGACACAGTTAAGAATGAACCGTGACTAGTGTCTTTGAATAGATTAACTTCAGCGGCACCCGTAACTATGGGCTTTATATCGGCTCGTCGAGAAACAAGAGACCAAGACTATCCAGCCTCATCAAACAGAGGTAAGAAGTGTGGATGTTCTTGCTACCAACAAAAGACCAATGTATAGAAGCCTACTATTAAACAATGAGACACACTGCAAAACGGATTGTGACTCGAGCCTTTGTATGACTCTCTCTCGAATAGATTAATTTCTGTGACACCTGTGACCACGAGCACTACATCTGCTCGAACTGAAATAAGAAACCAGGACTATCCAGCCTCAATATATAGAGGTAAGAAGCCTGGATTTCTTAATATGATATGAAACTAATTTTTATTAAGTTAATGGTGCAAATAGGTATATAGACCTGCTTAATCCAGGCATCCCAACTGAACATGGTGTGCCATTTGACAACAATTTTGAAAATTAGTTTGAAAATTAGTACTAATATCTAGGAAATATTAAATCGCCTATTAGGATACCTAGGACTTTTTTCACTGATCCCTCTAAATGTTGTGAATTTATTCATAGGAACCTGGAGAAGACTTTATCTCCTCATTTGAAAATTGTCCAACTTCAGTGGCTTTTTCTTATTTCCTTGAGGGCTCAACTACACTCAGGAATTCAAGTAAATTTGGTTTATCCTGAATCTTGCCCGCTCATTAATTGTGATTAAAGAATATGAGCCTAAGTGCTGATTCTTTTTTCTGGTTTTTTTGTCAACAGTTACCTTCCCCGTTAGTGCTTGAAGCTTTATTAAAAGAAGATTTTATAAACAGCAATGCATCCACTCTTAACACAACTAAAGATTACTCCTGAAGAAAGTCCCATTACCACCTAGAGGACTGAAACATGTCGAGTTTACAGTCTAGAATAAGAACCTAGAGATCATAAATGATCTAAATAAAGACCTAATTAGATTCTTTCTGTAGGCTGAGTTATGTACTGATGTGAAAAACCCATTTACTGCTTTTCTATTTTTTCTAAAATTGTGTATGTGTTCTGTCTTTATATGTATTTAGTATATTTTTAGAGTGTTGTGATGATTCCAAAGAATATGAACTTTTTCTCTATTTTTAAGAGACTTTTATGCTGAAATTATTAAAATAAAAAATATATTTTTGTGTAAAACGCATGTAGTTTCTACCTATGGGAAGTAACTGTTGACCAAACCATCTTCCTATCTTCCTTTATACTAAAATGTGCCTTTCCCAAAACAAAGGTAGGTATCCATTCCACTTAAGGAGTGGATTTCGGGTTCTCCCCCGAGGTTTTGTACCATTAAAGGTCACTACAGCAGTTCCCTGCCGCCAAGGCGCCCACGGCCCCACTCATGATCCTGCAGGCCATCGAGGCAGGTCAGGGTTCAGCGCTGTCTTGCAGTATCTGCCACACGATCCCACCTCACCCACAGGGTGTCTCACTGCCGGCTCTCGAGCCCAAGCCACAGGGGTTCTCCATCCCTGTCTCGCCACTGCACCTGATCTCGGTACTTGAATCCCGCTCTCTTCTCTCCGCCCTGAAGAAAGGACCTTAGCAGGTATCAATCCGTACCTTTAACCCTAACGAGGCCGCTTCCGATACACTTCCGATTATCACTCTATTACTGTACCCTAGAATGCTTCTTTTATTCTATTGTAAGGTACCCTAACATGGGACTGCACGTGAGCCTGACAGTCCTTATTTACAATGCTCTTTCTCTCCAAATCTCTTTTGGTCACAATTGCCCTTGACAGCGTGGCTAACTAGGTTCCCTCTGGGTGCCTGCTGTTAAAAAAACAAAAAAAACAATGTGCAAATGATGTTAAGTGCTGGGTGTTACCTCTGCGGGGGTGTGGGGGGGTCAAACAGATTATAACCACATCACTCCAGTCTCCATTGTCTAAAAAACGGACACGAAGATGTCACACCAGGTCAGAAGTGAAAGACATTCTTAGCTTAAAACCCCAGGCCGTTTGTGAAGGTTAAGACATCACATTCGAGGTTCCATCTCTCTGGAAAAGTGCATTTTATGGCACAGATACAGATACATTAAAAGTGTACCATCCAGAATGCCACAGCTGCACAGATTGGAATAAAGATGGGGACTAGGAGGTAGGTTTAGCTTCTTACCAGCTTGCATTGTTCTGTGCCCAGGAGTGATTTCTGCAAGGTGTTGGCGAAGCTCGTCGCAAATAAGGGGCGGATCTAATCAGCGCTCAAAAGGACTCTCGTCACCTGCAGAAAGTCTCTGCACATAGTACTTCTGGGGTCTGTGCCATGGCACGGGGGCTTGCTATTATGCAACAAGCTCAGTTTCATTGAGTTAACATTACCAGCAAGAAACAAACATAAGCAACACAGCATGTACTATCAATACAACAATTCTCTGACCCGGGTGACCCCATAAATTACTGTCCATCTGCAACCACCAAACACATTTGTTTAGTTCCATTAAGTAGCCTCTGCTTTAATCCAAGTCCTCACTTCTTACTTCGCCCATATCACGAAGAAGATAAGTATACACGGCTAAGAGCGTTTCGCATGATTTGTGAGCATTGTTGCCAGTTAAGCCCGACGAGGAGACATGGGCGACTGAACTCTGCTGTTTTTGCTGTCAGCTGGTTACCCTTCTTACATCTTCTGAACCTTCATATCGAATGCTGCCAGCCCCGCTCCAACTCGCGTAAGTCTGCAGTCCAGCCCAGCCCCTGCAGCAGTTTGAAAAGAGCGCGGGCCCCATTCACAGCTAAGCCAGTCACGTGATACACGCCGGCTGCAGGCCACGCCCCCAGGAAGTGACTTTAAAAACATCTCAAAGCCGCCCTTGCGGCATTAAGCCCGATGAGGAGACAAGGGCGACTGAACTCTGCTGTTTTCGCTGTTTACAGCTGGTTACCTGGTAACTGAATAATCTATTGATCTGAGAGGAGCTGCACTACTCTTCAGTCTTCAGTCCTGGCTTCTGTTTCTGTTGGGCTGCGTGCTCATAACCTGCATTTCTGCGCTGCGGGGAGTGAAGGTGCTGTGCCCTAGTCCGCCGCCCCGCCTGCCTTCCCTCTTCAACTGCGTGTAATGACTCTCTTAACAGAAGGCCCACAGACATGCAAGAAAACATCACAACATCGACGCCTCAATCCATGGTCAATGATGAAAGCGCCCTCTGGAGTCAAGGTAAGCAAAGCTGCTGGTCGTGCACTCCTTGCTACATCGCCTTCACATGCTCAGGCTCCGATGGCGCCTTCAATGACTACTGCAACTTCGCCACTGCCTGGCCGCCGGAGCTTAGTCTCGGACCCCTCTAGTTTACCGCTTGCTGCATGCCATGCGGCTTGAGTGGTCACCATTCAGGCTTCATCTTTAACTGCCAAAAACGAACAACCTCTTTGTGAGCCTGTCTTGACGGTTAACGCTTTTGTTCATGGAGGAGCCGACATAGGCAGTGAGTCTGCCATCCTCTTGGCCGCCCCCCTTGATGACTGCGCTCATAAGGCTACCTCCACAAACCACTCATGCATCTCTTCCAGTACTTTGCCAGCCCCAAAGTCCCCTGCTCGTAACCTCCACGCAAATCCTCTCGAATCAGCCCCAATCGCCTCCTCATTCCTTTGGCCAGCTCTGGCAACTGCTTCTTTGGTCAATTCAGTGACCTCGACTGAAAAAGGGCCTCTGCCCTTTTTAGTCAGTGACGTGGAACTCTTAAGGATCCTGATTTCCGATGGATCAAATCAGTAATTTGCCCCTAACTTATGCAAGCATCAGCCTATGACAACACAGCTTCTTCTTTCAAATGCTGTCCCAACCTGTCCACCTTTCGACAGTAATATTCTTCGTCAAGTGAAATTCACACCTGGTCTTCCTTCACAAACCGTACCTTTACCCTCAGGTACCTTTACTCGTGTCCCTCCACAGTAACTTCCAGCGTTTACGGAAACGCTTCCTTTACTTTCAAATCCTCCTTCAAACAATAATGTAACATCAAGTGAGAAAAATCCCACGAGGGTCTCCGAGGCTGCCTCAAGTCCACTGACTTCAATTTTTTTCGATAGCTCACTAAATAAATCCATTTTGAAGATGAAACAGGGTGCTAGCCTCTCTGGACTGGCTGTGGATACCACTGAATTTGGCAATGACAGTGCATTGGCATGTCAAGCGCCTGAGGCTTCTGGACTCTCCATGTGGGGCTCCACCGATATGGCCACTGTCGATTCTTTGCTCTCACTTGCTTCAACTCTTCCAAAGGCGCCTCCACCTCTCCAAACTCACCTAGACCGGAGCGCTATTGCCCGGGCTAGTCGACTGCAACGCATTGCAGAGTTAAAAGCCAAAGGCAATCCTCAAACTCCGTCTACGAGTGCTAAATCCATGCTGAATGGAAGCACTCTGCAGGTCCTATCTACTCAACGTCAAGAAGACACTCATTCTTCAAATCTTACTATAAACCTCGCACCTTCAAATCCACAATTCAATCTGGAGAGCTCATTATGCTCCTTGATGTCCCATGATTTTGCGTCGCCTCCTCTCAGTATCTCTGTTGAAGCCCTCTCTCAGATCCACAATAATGTTCTTGCTGCCTCTGTTGTTGCACTTGCTCCATTTACCAAATTACTTGAATCTCTGATAGGGACAATAAGTGACCAAGGGGCTGCAATCTCAAACCTGACTACAAAAATCGACAATACTGAGCACTTCACTGGCTTCTTGCAAGTCCAGATGGAGAAGGAAGCCGAAAAATCCCTGAGGTGGCAAGAAAGGCTAAGCGATTTGGCTGCTCGCCACCATTGCCAAAATGATACTCTAATCGAAAGTCTTGTTGAATCAGTGAAATGGTTGCGTAAAAACACCAAATCTTCCTCAACGGACCGATCAGACATGCGAGAAACCTCACTCAAAACCCTTCCCTTACATGGTCTGGCACCCCCTGAACTGTTCGTTAAAGAGGTTGTCTTAATCCCGCCTATGGCGAACACCGCATCTGCTGACTCTGAACGTACTCAAAGCAAATTGAATGCCGAGACTCCTTTGACGCAAGACACCAGTTACCCTCTTGCACAAAACAAAGCAGTCGCCCATGATCCTTTGCCAGCCAACACCTTCAACATCTTTAAAGGTCCTGCCAAAACTATAACAACTAGCTTACAAATCAACCTGCAAAGCGCATCTGCTAAACCCGCAAAAGATCCAAAGAAACAAACTGTTCGTCAGAAAAAAGCTCAGCAAAATGTGAAAAAATTCATAAGAAACATCACGACTCCAAAGAAAACAAGTTTATTTGATCGGAAATCACATTCTACTCAGCAAGTTCCCACAGCTCCAATTTGTTCCGCACGAGTCTCAGGTATTACCTCACAACCTTCTAAGAACACAGCTAAACGTCGGCGAGTGGCCTCCAGTGACATCTCTATCTCTAGTGCTACCTCAGATTCATCTATTGACCTATGCAACTTATCGACCTATTCGGTCGACACTGATGGCACAACTGATGGTTGCACCGATGCAAATGAGGCTGCTATGTTCGAGCAATCTGAGGAGAGAAGTTCCTCTGCAATTGCTGCCGCACGGAAGCCACAATCTGGAGTACATGGAAAACAACCTTAAACCATTACGAAGAGGGTCAAACTGCCATTGTTACGCACAAGACTAAATCCTAAACAAACTATGAACCAGCGGAATTCTAGCTCGCACATAGCTTCTGGTCCAGGTGGGACCTCTAAACTAGAAAAAACACCTTGTCTGTGGAAACTTCGGCTTCAAAATATTAATTCAGACAGAAATGAGGTCAAGTTAAATCGAGCAAATATATTAAAACTATTTGCCTGCATCCCTCAATTAAGATCCATCTCTTCTGATGACATTAAAATTGTTGAATACATAACCAAACTGTCTACTGATCAAGTATTATTGCACATCTCTTCTGCTGCAGTAAAAAATCTGTTGCTACAGGCGAATGAACATCTCTTGCTCAAGGCTTTGATCTCACCGTCGAACCAACTACTACAAGATCACCCAAAACATTTAAAAAAATGACAAAAGAGAGTTTCGCAGGGTTGATCAGCGACTCGCACTGCGACAATCCTTAGCCCCCTTGCAAGCAAACTATCAAGACATGAAGGCCGATCTACCAGTGCGAAAAGAGTACCCAAGGGACCTTGTAAGTAACAATGAGATTATACCCCTCAACAAGAGCTAAAACTACTCTCATGGAATACCCGAGGATTTACCCATCTCTTCAATACCTTCTCTGAACCCTTGGATGACGTTTTTGCCATTTGCTTGCAGGAAACATGGCTTCGGGATTCTCCGACCTGTGATGGTTTTACCACTCTTATCAATCCCGCCAGAAAAAATAGCAAGGGTCGTCCCTATGCCATATTGATAACTTTATTGAAAATTCAGAATTGGTGGACACTAGTGGCCTCTGACAATCCAAATCCGTTTGTCCAAAGCACTCTGGTTCGACTATATTTGTCTAACAATATGTCTAACCTGTTAATAATTAACGGATATTGGAAGCCTGCGATGATTTTGCCAACATCCTTCATCCAAACTGTGTCAACTCTAATCGACGATACCTCCCTTGCCTATAACAACGTCTCTGTGATTAAATGCGGGGACCTCAATTGTAGCTGGTTCGATCCTATCATGAAGATAAACACTCGGCTTCCAGATAATGAAGTCGTTCTAAGAGGTCAAACCTGGTTGCACGCTCTCTCCTTACGCCATTGTCAAATGCTGAATGGAGCCATCAACGGTGACCAACCATCCAAACCAACTTGGCACGGCCTGGCAAGGAATAACACTCTTGATTGCATCTGGGCCTCGTTGAATTTCTTTGATAAAGTAACATCTCTCAATGTGAAACCGATGATACATAGTGATCACAGTCTGCTACGGCTAGTATGGAAAGAAGACAGCTGCAGTGCGCCAGACAAACATCCCTTTCAACTGTCAACGAATACCGCTGGTAACAGGCTTGTCACAAAGGGTCGCTTAATTACATCCTTAAGCCACAGTCTAAAAGCGCTGCAAATTGTTGAATATAAGCCCTTATTAGCGGACTTCACTATGAAAATCTCAAATTCAAGAACTCTTGGATCCATTCCGAAACATTTATATTCTACAACAATAGCTTTAGCAAAAAAAACCCTAAGGAAAGATCTTCGGTTGATCAAGAAAGAGTCTTGCAATTTGTGCGACAAAATAAGAAAAGTCAAAGAACGGCGCCAGATTTATCGGGAATTGGTTAAGATCTCATTCAATAACAATTCACCAAAGTTGAGCAGAAACTATGCTAAAGCATCTCATGACTAAGAACACTCATGAAATTTGGTCAATTCTGAACCATGGTTGCTCTAAATCTACAACCTCAATCTCTAACGAAATTACAAGCGCCAAATGGTGTGAATACTTTCCGTTAATATATGAAAAGCCAGCAATTGAGGAATCTTCACCGACCATATCTACAATCACTGCTTGGGAGATAACTCCATCATGCACAGAGCTTGAACTTTCTATCTCCAAGCTAAAGAATTCGAGAGCTGCTGGCCCTGACCAAATCTCCAACCTTATTCTTAAAAAACATAAAGCTCATTGGGCGAAATTCATAAACGGGCTATTCTGGTGCCAATATACAAGAAGGGCAGTAGAGCCGACCCGGCAAACTATCGCCCTATTGCCCTTCTTGATACAATTGGCAAAATATTTGGCTCCTACCTGCACCAAAGTTTGGTGTAATGGGCCCTCTTGGTGGGCAAGCATGATTGTCGTCAAACTGGCTTCACGAGTCAAGTCGGAGTCGATGTAAATCTTACAATTCTGACCATCCTAAAATTGTCAGCGATGGAGGCAAAGAAAAAAATCTTTTTTGCCTTTGTCGATCTGCGGCAAGATTTTGATGCTATTAATCGCAGTAAACTATGGGCTAAATTGCGATCCTGGAAATGCCCTGAGCAGCTGTTAGACCCCATTATCGCCTTACATACTAACACCTCTATTCAAATAAGAGTAAATTCTCCAGGCGACCTTACCCTACCAATAAGAACATACAAAGGGGTCAAGCAGGGCTGCCCCCTGGCTGCTGATCTCTTCAAACTATTTCTTGCAGATCTACCTGAGTGGTTGGCCTCCGCCCACTGCTTTCCACCAAAGCTTAATGGAAATCAACTGAATTGCTTGGTTTACGCTGAAGACATTGTGTTAGCAGATCAAACACAAATTGGCTTCCAACATCTCATAATCCGCCTGAACGAGTACCTAAGTGCAAATGATCTGTTCCTAAACACCAAAAAAACTAAGATCATGTGTAGGACAAAACACTTCAAGAAAAGATAAATGTTTCAGATGGTTTATTGAAAAAAAATGTCTAAACGTAGTCAAATCTATTCGCTACCTGGGCGTAATGATAAATGACTCCATCTGCGAAGCCGCCTGGATTAGCGATCTAATGGACAGAACTAAAAACCTAAGTCTACAAGGAGCCAAAATGAACAAGGACTACGGGAAATTTTCTATCATTCCTGTAGTCATGTTCTACCTCCAGAAGGTAATCCCAACCCTTACGTTTGGTGGTGAATCAGCGTGGAACATAAACCACAATCTATGGCATAGACTGGAAGGGAAGTTTTGGAGGCGTGTTTTGGGCCTACCAAACTACATCTCAATTTTGGCTCTGAGATATGAATTAGCCCTAAACTCAATCTACATGACAGTCGTCTGTAAATCATTATCTACACTACGCAAAATGCTGCTTGGCGACAACATTTCTGCAGATAAAATCTTTAGGAATGAAAACGATGATGCAGTTTCATCCCTTCTAATAACATGGAAGACCAAACTCAACGCAATTATGGTCGATGCAAACATATGTGTAGAAGAGCTCATTATGGGTCCCCAACATGGGATTTTGAAAATACAATAACAGGCTAGCCCTCAAATCCACCCTGCCCTCTTCTAAAAGTTTGGTAAAACTGCATCACCAACCAAAATACCTTACGAACTGCCCATCACGCCATCACAGGAAGCAGTTCTTGAGATTTCGTCTGAATGCCTTAAACACAAACGAAATGCTATGATTACGTAAAAACAAAGAAACCACAATCAACACTTGTCGGTTCCGCAAATCATCGGAAGTTGAGTCCTCAAAACATCTAGTAACTGCATGTCCAATGTTGACTGACCAGCGCAAACGGCATCTGAATGAATTTAAACCTCAAATCTATGACCCTGATGAATGGTGGGATCATGTTGTAGCAGGTCAAAACATCAAGCTTTCCTGCAGCCTGATTAATTTTCTCGATCCAATTTTGCAACATGCCTCAACTTGAGCTACAAATTTTGTCCAAAGGAAATTGATGATTTGGTTTCTTTTGAGCTTATCGAACTTGGACTGTTTGTTGGGATTTGGGAGGTGGATTGGATTTAATTTAATGTAACAAAAGTTTGATATTGTATATTGAACTGAAGTTTTACAATAAAATAAAAAAAAATAAAAACATTGTTGCCAAATGCAGATCATGTCTTCATTTCAAAAGCAGGAAGTCGTCATTCCTCAAGTTCCGGGACTGTTCGTGGCAAAAATGGCAAAGGCGGGTTTTCAATATCAGAGGCACCCAGTGTGCATGTTGCCTGTACATGATGGAAGAACTTCATTTGATTGGGCTTCAATACTTTTGATGGGACTGTAAGAGCATTCCTCTCTACTTCTTGGCCTTTAAGGGGACAGTGCCAGCACCTCTCCCTGAGGATGACCTGCTTTTTGAAACAGTTCTTTCTAATGCAATCTTTTAGGGGTAAATCACAGTCTTGTCTGCAGGCGGTAGATAACTAACGGGACCCAAGCAATAGACTGCTTTGTTTGTGTAGCAAACTCTCAGACATGATCAGGTCCTTTGGTGTTCATTCAAGTCAATTACTTTGTGCTAATTTACTTCAACAGAATTACTTTGATTTGTTGTCTCTTATTTTTTAAGGGCTGTCCCTCATGGCCCCGTACCTCCCACTACCACGCCCAGCCCTCATTATTCTCTGCCTCATACACAACAACCCTTTCAGAATAAACATAACTGTACTTCCCTGCAAAGTAATTCTGTGGAAGTAAATGACCACACAATAATTTACTTTGATAAAACAACGGTATACACATTGTCAAAAGGATCTGTCATTATTGACAATGCTCGACCCCTTGTTAGTTTCAATGTAACCAAAAAACACAAAGCTCTGGCTTTAGCAATATAAAATAAAATCTTCTAAGTGTCAAACTTCGGTGTGGTCCACACCCACATTAGCGTGCCCACCTATTGAGCTGAAGGCAGAGCGAGGGCGTGACCATCGGTGCCGGTCCCTGGCGGCACGCAACCAGCGCTTGCCACCCTGCTAGCGGTTCTTTTACAGTAGTACCTACACTGCAGCAGCATGTTTGAGCCAGACTGAATGGGGCTGTGTGTGGGCTGGCCAGCACAAATGCCAACGCCTTATTGGCCTGGTTGAGCCAGGCCAACGCTACTCATGTCACAGTGGCACCTTGCTAATCAGTTTCATTCATTGAATGATCATGAGCAGAGGCCTTGGAGTCAGCCAGCCTTCAGCCAGCAAGGATGCCATGGCGTGGCGGTGACTGTGCAAACACTGAGTGTTACCAGCAGTGACGAAACAAATAATTAACATTGCCAAATCAAAGTCAGCAGGTAATGGTAAAATATAAAGCCACTGACACTGCTCGCAAACATGATAAGAATGAAGGAAAAACATTCACATTTCTATTGGTTCTTGCCGGCATGGCAATGCTGTGGTTGTGTGGTGGTGTGTGACTGGCTTTATCAGCTGCCAGTTCATTGTGCATGTCCAGCTGTATTGTGCAATAAACCCATTTAAGTCAGAGTTTTGCCATGGTTGGAGTGTCTTTGCAGTGCCAGAAGGGAAGCTCCTGGCAGCTGACTACAAATTGTAAGCCATGAAGTTGTGCTATGGCATAGCGTAACATGACACAGCAAGATGTTGCCTAACATCACATAATATAGCATAACCAGGCATAAAGGCTGGAGAAAGAAGGTTTGCAAGACAGGCTGCTCTGTATGGAGCAAAGTTATGGGGTGCTAAGAACTGTAGTAAACTTGCTGTATAAAAAGCATGCTGGGACTTCCGAGTCAAACTCCCAATTTACCCATTTTCCTTGAAACTATCATGCAAAGAGGTGAGCCTCTGTGTAAATCCAAACCAGTGTTTTTTTGGATAAGAATAAGGACCACGCTGAAGTTCACAACATATAGAGAATCCCTAATAGATGTCCTGGCCCAGGAGACCTAAGCCCCAGGAGCTGACAAATGTGCAATGTTAATTGGGATGTGGCGGTCTTGGTCGTAAGTAGTACCAGGCACTATGCCTAAACTCATGCATAGCTTTATTTGAGAGATTATCCTTCCACCATCATGGGTTATTTATGATCATCTTTGGTTGGGTACAGGGGCGCCTAACTTAAATGCCACCCTGCACACCATAGACATGTCTGTCACTGCTGCTGTCAAATGGGCATCTGTGACCTCTGGGCCTGCTTGTTGCTATGGGTAGAGTAGGCACTGTGAATCTACGTTCAACACTGGGTCTGACTCTTGTCAACCCACCAAGAACTGAATCCAGGTACTGTTGACTCTG
Source organism: Ambystoma mexicanum (assembly GCF_040938575.1). Taxonomy (NCBI): domain Eukaryota; kingdom Metazoa; phylum Chordata; class Amphibia; order Caudata; family Ambystomatidae; genus Ambystoma; species Ambystoma mexicanum. Next base: position 988,923,691 of record NC_090936.1, read on the forward strand.
AACTGTCCTCACTATCCACTTGGACCCTAGAGACTGGTTAGGTCACAATCACCCCTGTTTTCATCCAAGATATATCCTTTTTTGTGGCTAGGGATTTACCTACCATTTACCTTAGCTCAGAGTGCTACTTTCTCCAGTCAGTTGCATCTTCTCTTCCTTGGGGTGGGTTTTTGTACAGCATTTTCTATTTGTTCTAAGTGCAGATGGTTTGTTTGATTAAAGTATATATATTTTTATAGAACCTTGATTAGACATTCCCTTTGTTCTAGACTGTGATGCTGTGTTGTTTAGGTCACTACTGGTTCATCTTCTCACCCCTCTTGAGAGCATAGCCTTCTCTCAGCCCATGTTAACACAAAAGGCGAAGGAGGTATATCTCTTAACTGTCCCTATTTTACCTTCTTAATTATGTTGTGTTTTGAGTCAAAGAAGTGTCAGAGCTGAGTGGGCCATTTTACCCCTACTCATCCTTGTGCACCTACGGAGCAAAATCCAATTTGTCACATTGACAGCAACAGGGGAGGGCATTAATATTGTTTCTGCTGCATTCAGTCCCCTGCAGGGGAATCCCTAGTGCACTGACAGGCTGGTGAAGCTATGCATCCACTTGTCAAATCAAAGGCCACTGCTACAATAACACAATTCTAAGTTACGACCTTAGGGGCCACTAACAGAGGAGCAGGAGGTGACACAATTTTATCCATAAAATTATAAAATCTGCCCCACTGCAAGCCAGGCGTTTTTGGTTTTAGTGCATTTTGGTGGCACAGTCATCACAATATCTCCAACACCCCTGCTATAGAGAAGAAAGTGGTGTCAGAAAGCTATCTTTTTGGTGGTCATGACAACTGGAAATGCTGTGGTATAATTGGTCAGAGCACTAAATGTCATTTCTTGTTCTATTACGCCGATGCAATCAAATAGTGGCTTATTTAACTAATTTTCTCCCAAACAGGAGCATTGTAACATGTCACATTTCTGTGCCACTTTCAAAGCTGGGGCTGCGTAGTGGTCTTTCCTTTTTGGAGACGGAGGGAGTTGGGCTACATTTGGGCGACTTTTCTGGCCCTATTGGGCTACATGTATGTTTCCCTTTCTGGATCATGAGGACCTCTGTATGTTGTCAATGGTACTGCACTTCTCCAACCTCAATGTGATTTCATATGAGGACAAAGGAGTACCATAGCAGAAAGGTTCATAGTAAGTGGAATAAGCTGGTTTTCAGTTGCTTTCTCAAAGGCCAATATAGAGTCCCAGAGTGCAAGGGAGAGGCTAAGTTGTTCCACAAACGAGTCCCGATGACTGGGAAGCTAGTTCCCCCAACTCTGATGCAGCTGAAGTGCAGGGTGGTCAGTCTGTGGCTGTGGATCGGTCTAGTAGGTCTAGAGGAGCCGATCTTGGAGATCCTCTGTGAGAGGTAGTGCGGAGCAATGTTAGAGAGAAATCAATGTGTGATGGGGAGAATTTTAAAGGTGATGCGTTCTCTGACTGGCAACCAGTGTGCCGTTTTTCTGTGAGTTGAAACATGGTCACATTTGGATAAGCTCACAGCAGCCTAGATGGCAATGTTCTGAATGGTCTGGAGCTTGTTGAGGTTGTGCTCTGAGGTGCCAGCGAGAAGGGAGTTTTAAAAGTTAAGCTGGGATCCAGTTACTGCTCTGGCTATGCTCAGACAGCCTTGTGAAGAGAGGAAGTGTTTGGTCGCATTCAAGAATTTAGTGGTATCGGCTGTTGAAGATTTAATCGTATTGACATGTCGGGTTATGCTGAGGCTGGAGTCCAAGTGGAGCCTAGTGTTTTGTGACAGTGGCGGAGACAAGGATGGTGCAGGCATCTATGGTGAAGAAGCGGAAGGCTGGGTCGAGTTTGTCAAGACATAAGGGGATGGGGGCCACTATCAGGATTTCTGTCTTGTTATCATTAAGACGGTCTTGTTATCATTAAGAAATAGCAAGTGTGTGGCCATCCATGCTTGAATAGTGTCATAGATTCTATTGATGTTGTTGGAGTCCTGATTATAATTCCCTGAAAGGAGAATAACGATTTGTGTATCATCGGCATAGTTTGTGTACGATATTCCCAGCGAGTTTTATTTGCATTTATTTGCAGCGCATATAACCTGTAGATATCTAGGCAATATTTTCATTGAATTCTGGAAGTGGAGGTAATTTATAACACGCTCAGTTTTTTTCAAGCGCGGATCCGGGCTTCAAACCTGTGTTTGCTCACCGTGGTCTTCCAAGACACACACGTTGCCACAGAGCTATCCTCCCGTCACTCCTTTGAAGAGCTTTCTATAGATATTGTATAATGTTGGAGAGACACATGAGCCTTGTGGGACACCGCAAGGAACTTGAGTTGGGTGGGCAGCAGTGCTTCCCGCGTAGACACGGCTGTTCTGCCTGCAAAGAATAAGGCTTTGATGGCGATGGGGGAAAGTTGGCAGCTGTGGTGAGGGGGTGGCAGAGTGTTTGGTGGTAGACCCGATCAAATGCTGCCAACAGGTCTAGCAGTAGGTGGAGGGCTAGGTTTTCAGAATCACGGATATCGTCCAATTGGTTTTTAAGGTCAAGGAGGGCTTCTACTGTGCTGTGGCCTGGCCTGTAAAAAATCACATTGAGGCTCAATTGCTTAAATTGGCAGTGGGGAGCCATTATGTGTAGGAATAGAGGTAAGCAGCTTCCCACCGCCAAATTCTGGCCATTTGCACGGCTGGGAGAAAATGTGCAGGGCAAAAACTGGCAGACATTCGTGTACACTGCCTTTTGCCTTGCTCTTTTGCACTCCACCATGCAAAGTCAGTACACATTGCCTGCCATGCTTGCATGACAGGCAGCATTTCATTGTAATTTTAAACACTGCCTGCCATGGCGTCGTGGCAGGCAGCATTTACAATGGATCCCTTTGGGGTCTGCCTAATTTATGCTGGCACATAAAGCCAACGGACCCCATAGGGATCTCCAGCATTTGAGCCGGTAAGAAAATGCATGCCGGTGCAAATGCTGCAGCATCTGCATAGCAGAGAGGAAGGAAGGTGATGAAAACGCAAGTTGCGTTCAGCCCCTCCTCTCCACCATAAACATGATTGAAAATGTGGCATAGCGAAAGCAAAATGCATAAAAGCCTTTCTGCAAGGCTGTTATGCATTTTGCTTATGCTACGCAGGGCCAAAATTTGCTCCATTGAGATAAAAAGTACAATACAGGACAACTACGACCAAAGGCTGCAATTTAACATACAACCCTCAGATGTACTCCCCACTTGTGTTGTTGCATCTTTGGCCCCTTGTGCTGTCCCTTCTCCCCTTCTGCTGTCCCTCCTCCCCACCTTGTGTTGTCCCTCCCCCCCTTGGGCGGTTCCTTCTCCCCCTTGCCCTGTCCCTATTTCCTCACTTGCACTGTTCTTCCTCCCCTTTGCGCTGTCTCTCCTTCCCTTTTGCACTGTTGCTCCCTCCCCCCTTGCTCTGTCGCTCCTTCCTCATTGCACCATTGCTCCTTCCTCCTTTGCGCTGTTGCTCCTTCCTCCCATGCACTGTTGCACTTTCCCCCTTGCGCTGCTGCTCCTTTCCCCTTGCAGTGTTGCACCTCTGCCTTGCGTTGCTGCTCCTTTCCCCTTCTGCATCACTCCTTCTCCCTTGTGCTGTCGCTCCCTTCCTCTAGCGTTGTTGCTCCCTGTTCCCTTGTGCTGTCGCTTTTTACCCCTTGTGCTGTCGCCCTTCTTCCCCCTTGCACTGGTTCTGCTTCTCCCTTGGGCTGTCACTTCCTTCCCCTTGCGTTGTTGCTCCCTGCGCCCTTGTGCTGTTGCTCCTTACCCCTTGTGCTGTCGCCCTTCTTCCCCCTTGCGCTGTTGCTGCTTCGCCCCTTGTGCATTCGCTCCTTTCCCGTTTGCTATGTTGTTCCCTCCCGCTTGCTCTGTCAAACCTACCCTCTTACACTGCTGCTCCTTCCCCTTGTGCTGTTGCTCCCTTCCCCCTTGTGCTGTTTCTCCTTCCCTTTTGCTCTACGCTCCTCCCCCTTACGTTGTTGCTTCTTCCCCCTTGCACTGTTGGTCTGCTGCCCCTTTGCCGTCACTCTTCCCCCCACTCATTTGCACTGTCTATCCTTTCTTCAAATGTTGTGCAGTGCTCTTCTGCACAACATTTGCTGACCTACCTCCCATCGATTGGATCTTTTTATTCTCACTCATGTAGCCATTCATTTTGTTGATCCTCCACCCCACAGTGCCTCCCTCATACACCCCCCACCCCTCCGGCGCTGCCCTTTATTCCCTCACATGCTGTCATTTCTTCCTCCCTCTGCTGTCATTCCTTCACTCCATGCTCAATGTAAAATGCAATAAACAACTACAAACACCAAAACCAGTGGCATTGCCAATGCTTGTTTGAGTAGTGTGACTGACATTGAATTACTTGCATTTTTTCATTTAAGGCAAGTGAGATCACACCCTTCGGTTAAACTGTAAAGACGAGATTTTAACACACTCTGCACTTTAGGCACTGACCGCATTACCTTTGGAGCTCTAGTTAGTAAAAACATTTGGTATGGCTTTCAAGCACTAGAATAATACAGTTTTATAGTTTACTTGCAAAGTACACAAAGCACCTAAAGCAGCCCAGAAATAGGTAAAGCCGTATATATGAACGTGTTAAGCCAAAAGAGTATCAGGGTAGGTGTATTTTCCAATTCCCGAGAATGCAGACCCTCCTTTTTGTCATGTTAACCTAGTAGAACTCATTGATATAAACTCAGCTTTAAAAAGTAGCTCTATTTTGTGACTCGCTTTCCTTCTGTGGGCATTCTTCACCGGTGCAGTCTTAAAGCATCTAACTTCTCTACACACATTTTAGTGAGACCCTTCAACTGAAGCTTTTATGTTTACAGCTGCACCAACTCTCCACTTCCCCTAAGAAACAAGACATTTGAGGATTGCTCTTAAGATGAGTTCTGTTCTGTCCCCCTTACCATCCCAAATATTCTACTGACATGTAAGTGCAGACTTGCTGATTACTTAATAAGACCAGAATTCCTGTCATTAATTTCTAATATGGTTTCACTACTATTTGCACCCTTTCTTTACAAAAAGAAAACTGCCTGTGACTCACTGTGATTGTCTTGAAAGCATACAGATTGTGTAGGTCATTGCAGCTGTGTGGAGGATTTCATTTTAAAATGTGATACAAGTGTAATTGCTAAGCCTTGGTTAACAGCGCAGTCATAGAACCCGTTTATCATCATTGTCCTATCCTGCTCATGACAGCTCCAAAGGTGAGTGAATTCCAGCCAGCAATGGCACACAGTTTAGGGGGTGGTTGCAGTCCTGTTAGCCCAATGGTTGTTGCATGTCTGTCTGTACAACATGGATAAAGAGCATGCTACTAGACCGCTTTCATCTGACTGAAAATATGGGCGCTAAACTTACAATTAGGTTGGGACTTCATATACAGTACATTAAAATAGAGCCTGATGAAGAGTGTGTGGAACTACTGATAGTCGAAACATGTCGAGATGAAATAGAGAAATATACATATAGTGTTTATTTACATAATTGTATAAGCGCTAAGAGTGAATGGTTAATGGTCTTGGACACTGAGTGATGGGGAATCTGGGGTCTCCGATTTTATTTTTAGTTTGTGATATTAGGTGGTGCCTTAGCACCACCTAAAAGCCGAAACTATTGCATTAGAGTACAGATGGGGAGAAATGGCATATGAGCAGGGACACAAAGCTTGTAGGTGTTGTTTGGTTATTTGCCCACCCACTGACTACCCATGGCCATGCTAATCCCTATTGCCCTTCCTGCCCCTTCCCACCAAAAACTCCTCCTCATGGGAACTCTTTGAGCTTGCTTTATTCAAGCCTTGCCATCAAACTTTAAACTCGAAGTGCCTGCCAGTGTTTTTTTATGCAGTCTACTGAGATTTAATAACTTAATTGCAGCAGTAAACATGCCACTGCTGTAATAGAAATTGTCTTAACCACATCTGCATTCAGTCTCTCGATTTAAAAGCACTATGCATGTACTTCACTGAAGTCCTGTTAAAAACAAGCATTGACAAAGCCAACAGTTTTGGCATGTGTAAAAAGTATTAGGCATTTGCCAGGCACTGCTATTAGATGCCCAGGCACTCACTTCATTTTGTATCTAATAACATCAATGGCCAGATAATACCCCTAAGGCAGTGCTTGGAAAGTGCCTTTCCAATGCCGACACAAAAGCGCAACCTGCTTGTCGTTAGTGTTACCCCTTTTTTAAAATAAGAAATGAATACACTATAAGCGAAGGTCCTCAGTATTACAATACCGAATATTAGATGAACCTTCAAAATATCGGAAATGGTCAGGAATATATTTTAGAAATAGAATTTCCAGGGTCATATTACATACAGAGAATATGAGGCATGAAAAAATACATTGCACCCACACCAGGAAGTGTAACCCTAAAAATAACTATGTAAAACTGTCCCCTGATCTACCGCAGTCGTTTACACAAAACCAAACTTATTTTTTAATTAATAATGATAACTCATAGGGAAAGCAATGCATTTTTGGCATAAAAACGCATACATCATTTTCTACTGATGACAGAGCGGATGACATGGGTCCTTTACAATGGGGTGAGAGAATGGGACTTGAAGACCAGATGTTGCAGGGGAAGGTGGAAACATAAACCAGGGACGAGGACAGGGCAGAATGACATAGGAACGGGATGGTGGAGGAACTGCTGAATTAAGGATGGAGGGTGATGGAAAAGTGGTGTAGGGTTATCCACGAAGGGTAGGGAGAGAGGCAAACAGGGTGATGCAGTAATGTAATGTGCTAGGACACTGTTTCTTCAGCAAGAAGGAGAGCTTTGAGGTTAGATTTAAATAGTGGTAGAGTTGGATTATTATGGTGAGGGAGAGGAAGATAATTCCAGAGTAGGGGAGTGAGGAGAGAGAGAGAGCGGAAATGAGGGGGAACACAGTGGGCTCACGTGGTGGCAAGGAGGCGAGCTGAGGATGATCTTAACGAATGAGGAGGAGAGTGGGACGTGAGATGAGCAGATAGGTAGGGTGGAGTGAGTCCATGGAAAGTTTGGAAGATGAAGAGAAGACATTTATACATAGGCGATGGACAAAGGTGGTAGGGGTAAAGTGAAACAGATTAAAAAGTGTGCAGACCACGAAGCTGTGGAATTTGTCCAGAGGTGAAAAAGCATTGTTGGGAAGGCTATAGAGGAAACTGCCGCAGTAGTCAAATCTAGATCTAGAAAGGAAAAAGGAGGAGTTTAGCTGTTTAGCAGTATTGAAAGGAAGAACATAACAGATTTGTATGATATTGCGGAGGTTGAGGCTGGCTCCAGTGGCAGATTTTGAGATGACAGGCGAGAAGTTATGTGATGGGTCGAAGATGGCACCAAGGTTACGAGTGGAAGCACAGTAAGGAAGGTAGTCAGGATAGAAGAGAAAAAGAGGAGGAGAGGAACAGAAAGCCTGTTTGGCTGGGAAGTAGAGAACTTCAGTCTTAGGAGTTTGAGCGAGTGAGACGTCATCCAATATTTGATGGCAGAGAGGCAGCAGGGACTTCATTTGGGGGTCGCCAGGGGTCTTTGTTTTCAAAAGTTGAGGCTCCTGGGCTGTGGCCAGCAGCATCTGGCTCTTTGTTTATGGAATGGCTGGTTTTCTGATGGCTATAGCCGATAAGATTGCTCAGTGGGTTGAGCGCTCTCTGCTGCAATGCGTGTGTGATCTGCTGGTTGCAGGTTGACTCCAGCAAGGTCAACTCAACCTTTCATCCTGCTGAGGTTGATAAATGAGTACCAACACAGGTTGGGTGACATTGTATGTAGACTGTACAGGAGCACGGAGGTGCAGGAGCACCCTCCACTGCAGGAGCAGTGGTCAGCAGTCCTGCTGACTTTACCTTTGCCTAAGGTAGGCACCTTTGCCTCTTCCACAGACCCCCGTCTGTTTTTATACCCCACTTGGAAAATACCTCATTGAACACCATAATTCTGTATTAGCAAGGTTAAAATCCTTTCAGGCTCTGATTTGAGCCAAAAAGCTGTTTTTAGCCACTTTTTCTCAGCCACCATTGGAACACACGAGGGATTCCCGTTCCAAGATGGCCGCCGGCACCCTCTCGGCCTCTTCTGTGACTACATGACATCAGCGCCTGCCTCGATTGGCTTGCCTTTGCTTTACAAGGCCAATCACATGCCAGCAGGCGAGCGCCGGCCCACTACCGAAGGACCATCTACATAAGGATCCCTGCCTGTCTGGAGCCTGTCCGGAGGCGTCCGAGGCCCGGGTCATGGACTCTGTCCCCTTTCGGGTAAGGCTCCTCTGACTCCGCTGCCTGCCATATCTACCCTGATCATAACCTTGACTACTTGTGCCTTGCACTTGCGGGGTACCTGTAAGGCGCCTCAGTAACATCTTGATTGTCTTTGGACTTTGCTACAATGTTGCTGGCTTGTTGTGGTATGCATTACTGAGCCGCACTAGGCCGCTCCCTTCAGGGCATCGTCCCAACAACGCTCCTCTTACTGATAGTACATATTCTACTCAGCATACCTGTACTGCACATGCCTTGACTATGTCCGATCTTTAGTCAGTACTGAACCTGCTATTGCACACAGAGCATCATACAGTGTATGACCGCTACTCCTTCTGTGTACAAGTATCGCTACTCTGATTGTCTCGTTCGCACCTAGCCATCAATAACGCCTTCTGCTGCTTTTTACGACTGTCACAGCATTTAATACGGTCCCTAAACCTTGACTGTAGATCAGCCTACTTGCATTGTGACTGTACGTGCACACCATTTGGCCCACCGACAATTCAAATTCGCCTGCTCTAAAACATCTGTTCTCATACGAAGCTTAGTAGTCTCATGACCACGACCTTAACCTGCACACGTCTAGGTTGCTGTTAGCTCTCCTCTCAAACTGTGTAGTGCCTTATGGTCGCTTTCAGACCACCTTAAACTGTGTTGTGCCTCATGGTCGCTTTCAGACCACTTTAAACTGTGTTGTGCCTTATGGTCGCTTTCAGACCACTTTAAACTTTGTTGTGCCTTTTGGTCGCTTACAGACCATTTAAAACTATGTTGTGCCCTATGGTCGCTTGCAGACCATGATGTTGTGCCTACCATATGCCTAGCTTGAACACTCCCAACCTCTGTGGATATGATGATCACATTATATATACTTGTGTCTGATATGTGCATAGCCAACCTACTATACTCTGCCTATGCACCTAGTTTAGAGATGATACCTTGCCTAATCTGTGCCTAGCCGAGACATCGCAGACCTTTTGTGAGTATGGCGATCCCATAATATATACCTGTGCCTCACTCACCAGCACCCTTGCTTGCCTGATACTTAGCCACAACTTGATACTAGCCCAACCCTTTGACCTTGTTGCTATTAGGCACTACACCATGTCACCGATGTCCCCTATTCGCCAATCCTTTGCACGGTGCCTCGGCCCCAGCTTCCTTATTATGCTACTTTGCCTCACCGCGATCATGTTCCCCTTTCGTGTCATGCAAAGCAATATAACTTGCACCGGTAATAGCTACATAGCCTATAATAATGGACTAGCAAGACCTGCCTGCCCATGACATCACCCTATCATCTGCCCCACACCATTCCTGCCTACCACACCAGCCTTCCTCCCGGTCCCACATGCCGCCTATCATACCTATGGCCACGCACACCTCACTGATGTCCTAGCCAATAAGAACTCAGATAGCTCCAAGTGGAACCATACCGTCATGAGAGCATCTTGCCCTACCCCCGACCACAGCCCCTCCATAACTACTGACCTTACCGTCTCTCACACTACCACCCTTATCCCTACCGATCAAAACAATAGACTTGGTGCCAGAACCCACAACAGAACCAGTAAACGCCCAGATAAACTACCCAACATGACCACTGATCACACTGTAACAGCCCTCAATTCCACCCCTCCTAGGAGCTCTTCGTAATGTTAGATCATTAGTCGCCCACTCCATAGAAGTCGCCGACATCATTCTGACTAACAACTTGGACTTCCTCGCTGTGACCGAAACTTGGTTGCATGATGCTGCGGGACCATCTCTTACCCTAGCTACCCCCGATAACTACACCATCCTCAGAGCAGTTAGACCGAACGCTCGAGGAGGTGGTGTAGCTATCATCTTTAAGTCCTCGCTTGATATTAGACTAGCCTCCCCTCCTCTTCTCAAATCATGTGAGCATCTCACAGTTAAATTACAAACCTCTCCTAAGAGCACTATCACGATGCATCTAATTTACAGAACCCCGGGCCCACCTGGCTCTTTTGAGGAAGATATCACTTCTCTAGTAGCTGAAAGTTCCAAACCTTCAGCACAAATGATCATACTTGGAGACTTCAATCTTGGGTTTAATGATCCTCTTGACACCCCAGCCATTGCCCTGGCCACGGCATTGGAGGAGCATGGCCTCCTATAACTCTGCTCAAGTCCACCCATTCGAAGGGCAGAATCCTTGATTGGGTAACCGCCCTTAATTGCGACATCACCATGAAGGACCCGGTTCAGCTCATCTGGACTGATCACCACCTCCTCCCAATCTACGTCAATATTAGCAACCTAGTGCATAAAAGGCCTGTTATTGCTCCGGCTTGCCCAACTAGGAAAAAGAGCAACATCACAGTGGCAGCCCTAATACCCCTGGTGACACCTATTCTGAACGCACTACCAGCCACAACTGACTTGAACCTGCTGGTCAACATCTACAATGATTCCATGGCTAAAGCCATTGACATCATTGCCCCACTAAAAATGCGCAAAGGGAAACCAAAAGCGCACCTGAATACATGGTACACCACGGAGCTCAAACTTCTCCGACAACAAAAAAGTAAACTTGAATCGCTATGGAAATCAGTGCCCTCAGTAGTTAACAGAACTAACCTTACCAATATCTCCACTCTCTACAAAAATGAGATTATACGCGCTAAGAAAGAATCTCTTAATTCCAGGATCTCTCAGGCAGGCTCTAGCACTAAGGAGCTCCTCAACATCCTAAAGGAGTTACAAAACCCCATTCCTCCCACAGACACATGCACTAAGGATAAACCATGGTGCACAGAGATCCAGAATGCCCTTGCTAATAAAATTTCCGGGCTCCAAACTAAAATTAAAAACAAACGACAACAGCTCACTCATGGTCCTACCTCCAGCTCCACCCTTCCCTCACCTACCGCCACTAGCTCAGGCTACACATTCAAAAAAGTAACCATACCTGAAGTACAAAAAATAATAGCATCTTTGAATCCCTCGAACTGTAAGGGGGACAGTTGCCCCGCACAGATCATAAAAGATGCAGCCAGGGATCTTTCCCCCTTCATTACCAAATTAATAAACCTGTCCTTCGCCAATAATACGGTCCCAAGTAATCTGAAACAATCCTGGGTCCTACCACTGCTAAAAAAACAAACTCTTGACCCAGATATACCCACAAACTATAGACCCATTACCACTGTCCCATTTTTACTAAAAATACTTCACAGAGTGGCCTATTTACAAATTCAGGATTACCTTGAGACTAACCAATTACTAGGATCTCGCCAATCTGGATTTCGCCCTCAACATGGGACAGAAACGGCCCTTGTTGATCTCAAATGCCAGATAGACAAACTCAAAGACAAAGGTATGGCTGCCATTCTTCTTCTCCTCGACCTATCCGCTGCCTTTGACTTCGTTGACCACAAAATTCTGTGCAACCACTTGTCATCGCAGCATACTTCTCCCACTCTGCGGTCACATGGATCCAATCCTTCCTGGACAATAGGACCATGCGGGTCTTCTCACCCCTAGCAGCGGCCGACCCTATCCCCATTACTTGCGGTGTCCCACAAGGTTCTTGTGTCTCACCCACTTTGTATAATATATTTACAAAGCCCTTATTTGACAAACTGGACCATCTGAGTGTCACCTGCACTAATTACGCAGATGACACCCATATACTCCTCAACTTATCCGGTAATTACAACATGGACGCCAACCGGATCAATGAAGTCTTCTCCATCATTCAGGCATGGATGGCCACACATGGCCTCTGCCTGAATGATGACAAGACCGAACTGCTCATTGTCGGCTCACCTAATACTATCCGGAAACTCAGCCCCAACTACACTAGCGTCACCATCGACGGGAACACTATTCCCATCGCCACAAGTGTAAAAATCCTTGGCTTCTACCTAGACACGAATACCAACCTCGCCAAACAAATTAATATGACCGCCTCAGCCACTGCATACACGGGCAAATTAATTAGGGCCTGCAGACCTCTGATCTCCCCCAACAACTGCCTCACTCTAGCCAGAGCACTTATTCAATCCAAACTGGATTACTGTAACAGCCTTTATGTAGGTGCCAACAAAACGGTAATCAATAAATTGCAAGTTCTACAAAACAATGCACTCCGTGCTGCCCTAAATATTCCCAGAAGAGAACATATATCGGCCACAAGAATTTCATGCAAATGTCTCTATCCAACAAAAAATAGACCTAAAAACCATCTGCCTCACCTACAAAGCTCTCAACCACCTAGCCCCACCTTATCTAACCAATAAATTCACATTTAGACAGAATACTAGAACCACTAGATCCTCTAATACATTACAACTGACGGTGCCCAAATATTCCTTTAAAAGAGCTGGTGGATCCAGCTTCCCAGTTCTAGCCTCTCAACTATGGAACACCATTCCACTGGCTATCAAATGCACCCCCACCTTCCAACCATTCAGAACTAAGGTTATCACTTGGTTACTCAATAAATAACCAACTATGTATGTATGCCCAATATATGAATGTATCCCTTATTATGTCTGCTTGCTACTATATCTGTAATGACTGCTTTTTGCCACCTTCACATATGCTGTACAACTATACTAATGTTCCTTACCTTGCCTGTAACCAGATGCTTAAGCGCCCATATACCCCTGGGTCAGGAGCGCTATACAAATAAACAAACAAACAAACAAACTTGTTCTATATGAAGCGCTTAAGCGTAAGTGCTATATAATAACACATCATTATCGTTTGGCCTTGGACGTCTGCTTGCATTCAAAGTAATTTGGTAATATGGGCCTATACACACTGATATTAACGAAACATATGGTGATCCGTTCTTGTATGAAGTGTATATCACTTTACAGTGATATTGTAACCATGTTTTTGTAGTGTAATTAGAAACAATGATATGTTATGCCACTTCCTGTTTTGTCAAGGGATGAAAGGTCGTGCTCCATAGCTTCCTGTTTTGTCACTTCAGCGTGGGGTCAAATGAAATGACTTCCTGTGATGTCATCAGAGGTCACGGGTCGTGTGATGTCACTTTTGCTACCCCATGCATTTTGGTGAAATGTCGTCCCTAAGAAGCAGTTTGACATTTTTGACACCAGCTCATCAGATAAGAAGTGAAAAGAGAAGAAGATCTGAGTCAGCAAAGAGTTAATAGGAGAAGCCGGAAGAGATCAAGGCGCCAAGAGCTGTACTTTAGAGAGTGAAGAGAAGTGGACAAAGGACATACCCTTGGGAACTCCAACAGTAAGAGGGGTGAGTGGGCAGTTAAAACACATGAAAGTGGCAGGGGGCAAGATATGAAGCAAACCAAGCCAGGCCCTTATCTCTGATGTAAAGGAGAGATAATGTAGAGAGAAGGTCAGAATGGTTGACAGTATCTAAGGCAGCAAGAGAGGTTGAGAAGAATTAGAATAAATGAAAGGTTAACATGCCGAGTGGCAGAGGTGAAGTTGCTGACATTGAGGAGAGCTGTCTCGGTAGAATGCAGAGGTGAGAATCCAGAATGAAGAGGGTCCCAGAGGTTGTGAGTATCAAGAAACTCAGTGAGTCCACTGAATACTACTCACTCAAGGATTTTTGAATAGTGTGGTAGACAGGGCGAAAGTTGGCTGGACAGTTAGGATCAATACCAGGTTTCTTAAGGAGGTGGATGGCATTAGCTGTCTTATAGGATGACAGAAAATGAGCATTGTCAAGAGAGGGGTTAAATGGGGAAGTAAGTTGTGGAACAACACGGGGAACTATGTACTTCACAATGTGCAGGGACAGTGAGTCAGTGGGGGCACAGAAAGGGTTAGCCTTGAGGAGTAGGGCAATCATCTCATCAGGTTTGGTGCGGGCAAAGGAAGACACAGTAGCGAGAATAGGGTAGGAGTGGTGGAAAGAAGTGAGCAGGAAGAGGAGATAGACGGTAATTAGCGAGGGTATTGTGAAGGCTAGACATTTTAGACACAAAGTAGCGAGCAAGATCATTTGCATAAAGTGTAAAGGAGATGGAGGTGGGTTTAGGTAGTGAGATAACCGAGTTAAGAGATTTTTGGAGGCGCCTGGGATGGGAGGATTGAGAAGAAATGAGAGAAAGATAGAAGTCACGTTTGGCAGAGTGAATAGTAGAGGAACAGTTTAGAAGAGCAGTGAGATAGAGTTGGAGATCAGGGGAGTGCCTTGACCTTTGCCAAGTATGAAGCTTTTTCTGCATTGTTGTTTTCACAGTGTGGATCCTTGAGTGTCATGGAGGGGAGGAGTAAGAGGGTAATGAGAGGAAAATGGAGCTTTCAAGGCAGTGTTAAAGTTAGTGAAGGCTTCTTCAGTGGATGGAAATGTGAGTTCAGCCTGGGAGGAGAGAGAGTGGTGTAGGCCAGAGAGGTATTCAGGGAGTTTGGAGGAGGGAAACCTGCACTTAGTAATAGTTGTAGTAGCTGGAGAGAGTGAGGAAGAAGCAGAAGTGGAGATTGAGGCAAAGTCGAAACAGTGATCGGAGGGAGAAGGGGCAGTGGAGATATTAGAGGCAGAGAGTTGAGAAGAGATGAGAATAAGGTCAAGGGAGTTTTCATTTTAATGGGAGGGTAGAGTGGACAGAAGAGAGTGAATGGTTAAGCAGAAAAGAGTTAAAGTCAGTGGATAGAGCAGCAGAGAGGGGATGTTGAAGTCATCAATGACAATAAGGCGGTGATCGGGAGGGAAAGAGTCTCTTAGATGGGAGATGTGGTCAAAGAACTGACCTACCGGACCAGGTGGCCAGTAGAGAGAGATCACAGAGCGATGAGGAGTGCAAAGCACATGTTGGCTTTCCACAAAACCTTAATAAAAAGCTTTTCTCAAAACACAAATGTTCACATGCCAACTAGAGGAATATTAGAGGATCACATGTTTAGACACAGCAGCCTGAACAATAAATAATAAAGGAAATATGTAACTGAATGATTACTACTTACTGTCTCAACCATATCCATAACCACCATTTCTAGGGACTATATCTGCCACGGTTTAGGGAGTAACAAAGCGCTCGACCAACAAGTGAAATGAATAGAACACAAAACTATTGTTAACGTCATAGGTCAAGGTGTGCACCCTATTTTCTTTCTTCTGACTACATAAAGAGGACTTTAATGCTATGTATATTTTTAAACAGTCAGTAAGCGCATTAATATGAGATCCTCATTTAAGCACATGTAAATATTTTGTATATTCTTGCATCATCCATATATATTCCATGAGTAAGGTGGTCCTCCCGAAGGGGAGGGGCTGTTATGCTTCTGTAATAACTTGATGGATTTTACCCACATAAAATGTTTTCCTTCATCGTTAAAATAATTCTGTTTAAAAATAAATATTCAAATCCTCAGTTCTTGCTGCTTCCAGGAAAGCATTGACGGGCCGAGTCGTACTAAATCCCTTTTTCGTCTAAGTTGTGCAAGGCGTAAGCTACTCCTACGTCATGACAAACATACGCCGGAAACAGTTTCCACAAAGAAATAAGACGTAATTTAGACCTGTCAGAAATTCTATGGAAATTATACACTCAATCCATGATACATAAGGAAAAATTTAAATACTTAGGAAAACTTTGTTCAAACTTTTTTTGCACTGCAAACTATTGTTCTACTACATATTCCTTCTAACTACACAAATCACACACATGTGTATATACTTTCAGCACATTCATAGCTCGCATCCAACATTTACACCTGGAAGGTTCAGGTGAAACTTTAGTGCATTCACAAAAGTGACTAAAAAGCGAACATGTTTTGTGAATGATGAAAAGAAGCAATTGTGCGGGCGTGTATCTCTTCCCAGTTCAGCCACAGCCACAATTCCCCCAACAAGTCCCTGAGAACACCCATATTTGGTCTTGTAGTAAGTTAGGCAAAAGTCAATTACAAGATGTTCATGAATTACCTAGGACAACCAATAGGAAAGCTAGATTTTGTACATGTAATAGTTTAATACCATAACGAGGGACATGTTTTAGGGACCAAAATGACATTGCAGAGTACTACTTTTGGCATTTACTGAACACTCTACCATTACCACATACAACCCTCTGTGGCGTTATAAGACCACAATACTTAGTAATGCCTTATATGACGTATGTATTCTATGGTTTATAGTCATAGCATCGAATGCCAAAGCATCGAATGCCTTACCATCTAAAAAAAGCGTCGAAAAAAAATGATCAAGCTTTTTTAAAAAAATAATTATAATGGGGGGATCCCCACCCCAACCCCCCTTTTTTGAACCTGTAAAAACCCAATACAATTAAAATAAACCCTTTACCTTAAAAAAACTGCATTAGATGCTTTTTTTCGACGCTTTCTTTAGATGGTAAGGCATTTGATGCTATGACTATATACCGTATTCTATGCATGTATCTATCTACGTCTGTATGAATGTACGTTAATTCGTATGCAGCACATGGCTCATGTCCGCAAAAACAACAAATGTTAAAATGCCCCTGAGGTCGAAGGTCATACTACATGGATGGAGTTAAGTATCCCAGTGATGGAAATCCATGCCCCTTGGAAAGAAGGGTACATCCATGAGGTTAAAGGGCACCTGTGAGGAGGTATCCATGTTCGGCAGAGATGGATTCCCCTGAGCCACCGGACGTATGCGTGGCCGCTGACAGCTCTGTGAGGCGGGCGCGGGGCAGTCGAACGCGTGGTCTGCTTTCTATGTCTGACCAGTGCCGCGGAATAAGGTACATATGGAGCTAAAGGGCACGGGAATGTAAGCGGCGACAGAGGGGCACACGAAGGTATACTAATATATATGCCCAAAACCGGGGTGTGGAATGAGCACCCCTTTTGGCAGCGCTCAGCAATATTTTCCCGCCACACTTCCCGCTCCTGACCTGGCTTCCCCCTTTCCATTACAGGAAGTTAGGGTCTGCAGCAAAAGGTTTCGACCGGCATGTGACAAACAACATGGAAAATCAGGAAGGAAGGTAACCACAAATGAAAAAAGAGAAAACACACCCAAGTGAGGGCGCCAGTCGGCCGGCGTGGGCAGCAGAGGTCACGACCAGGTGCTTGGCCTCAGGGCACAATATGGGGATAAAAGAAGGGGCAGCTGGAGCGCCTTCATGCATTTCCCCAGCACTCCGAACGGAGCGCAAAAAAAGGTATTCTGCGAACGCAGGCGACAGATCTTCAAAACCTACCCGCCTCAAACAAAAAGAGTGAAAAACAGGACAACATACATTATCTAGACACAGTCGTGGGAAGAAGAGGTGGCACTACCCAGGAAGTCACACCCTGAACCATGTGGTCAGATAGCACAGCGAGTGGAGCGCTCACTTTGACCTCTGTGCAGATCCTGCTGACGCAGGTTCGAATCCAGGCAGGGCCAAACTCAGCCTTTCATCCTTCTGAGGTCAATAAATGAGCACCACACACCGTGGGAAATAATAAGCAGCGCTCAGATACCTGAGGGTTCCTGGTGCTATATAAATGCTAAATGATTATGTGCCCAGTATATACAGTAATGAGACTATTGCTTTATTCATGATGGCATTTGATAAATAACATTACATATAGGGCCTTTTTATAATATACGTATCATGCAATAAAATCCACAGCCTTTTATTGCCTGTCATGATGTAAGGGGAACTGAGAGGGCGGGTTAATACATGTTGTATATTTATAGGGCCCAAAACAGCCACAGTGGACATCTCTGCTCCACAGCTTACAGTGATCACCGCACAAAGATAGTAAGTGGCGCATAGTGAGGCGAGGAGGAACAGGTAAGGGGACCGTGGGGATCAGGATTAGGCGGCATGGGCTCCAGGGTGGGGAGCATGGCGTCCACTATTGAGGGCAAATGTAACAGTGCAGTGGAGAGAAAGTGTTGGTGGGGGAGGTAAGGATGATACCCCTCTCTTCAAGAGCAGTGTGGGCAGGCGGGACAGGGGTAGATTTGAGGAAATAGGATTCGCAAGCAGGGACCGTGGGAGAGGGGTTTGGTCGGGGTGCTTTTGGTGGGTGGGGTTGGGAGGGTGAGGGGTGATGGAGCCGGCAAGAACACATAGATCCCTCAGAGATAGTTGTAAAAGCTAGTTTGGGAAATTAGTGTCACATGTATGGGAGAGAGTGTATGAGTGTGAGTGCAAATGCAAGTATGTGTGTGTGGGGGGTGGAGGGTATGCAGGCCCAGCTAAAGATGTGTGGGGGCCCATTTCAACATGATGGTTGGGGGCCCCTATTGCTTGGAGCAGAAAGCAGTCTAAGACTCATGTGGGGGGCATACATTATAATGGAGATATAGATATGGTTAATTGCTGCCAATTATCAAGAGACGGCGAGCCAGAAGTGAGCTGAAACACTGAATGATTGCTGAATAGAAATTAATTCTTCTTTGTAAGCAAGTGGCTGACGTGGAGGAACCCTTCTGTTTTCCCCAATGGAAGTGAAGGCCGAACGGGCTCCAGCAAACACTGCTTGTAAGAGGAGCGCTGCAAAGCGCACACTGTGAGCCCCAGAACATAAGTAATATATACCTTTATATATTGCTGTGTTATTAGACTGCTGATTGGCAATATGGGGGCAATTTCTGGCTCTCTCCACCCCTCAAGACTCGAGGCCCCTTATATTTGAAAAGGGTGAAAGGCCCTGACGCCATCTAGGGGGTATGTGTGTGTGCGTGTCTCGCCTCAACAGAAGTAAATGTCATTTGGTCAAAGGGCACTTCAATGGATGCTGCTGTGCTGGTGGAATTACATATCTCATGGATGAAAGTGTCTGTGGTGTTACGGTTAATGTCTTACGGTAGAAGTGAGGGTCGCTGGGTTGAAAACGCATGCCCCATTACTATGAAGAAATGTCCTGTTGGTGGTAGTTTCCTTTCTGAGCATGAAAAGAATGTCCCGTTGATAGAAGTGTGTCTCAATAAGGTAGAAATAGACTCCCCATGAGCAGAAGTGAGGGTCTTTGAGGTGGAAGCGGGTGGCCCATGGCTAGAAGTAAGTGCCCTAGAGATTAAATAATAATGAAAGTAAATGCCCAGTGGGTGGAAGTGCGTGTCCTATGGATGACATGACGTGTTCCGGGAAGCGCATGCCCACCTTTATGTTTGTTTCCTTGTACTGAGGAACTTTTTGGTGGATATCAACCTTAGGACCCCCGCGACCGGATTTACTTGTAGCGGTTTCTAGTGAAACCTCAATGTCTCATTGGTGTGGGAGATGACGGAGACATTGAGTTCCTCCACTCCGTTGAAAAGCTTAGTGGATAGATCGGACTGAGAGATGTAAAACCAAATAGTTTGCAGGCGGGATTAAACCCTAGGACAACTGATTAGCACAGACGTAACGATTACTATCCATTGGACATTAAAAACAAGAATTGCCCTGATTTGAGAAAGACACAGAAGTGCCGAAACACGTGTTATTACAAAGGGCCTTTTTTTCACCATTAAACAAGTTTTTGTCAACCACCATCATGAAAGAGTGATCTATGACTCATGGAATCAGCATGAATATGGCATGGTGTACAATTCATTACGGCGCAGTAAGGGGTGTGTGAGAAATACAACACATACTACACCTATATGTTTGGTTATGTGAATATGAGTTTATTCTGCACTAGATTTCTGCCAATAGATGAAATCAAGTGTCCTATGGGTGGAAGTGCTTGTCCTATGGATGAAATGAGGTCCTCCATGGAGGAAATGAGATCCTGTATATAAAAGTAAGCGTCCTAAGGGTGGAAGCACAAACACCCTATTAATGAAATGATGGTCCTCGGGGTGAAAGTGCATATTTTATGGAAGAAGTGAAGTGCCTACTGTGTGGAACTGTATCTGCTATAGATGAGAAATCCTATGGGTGGAAGCGCATGTCCCACAGATGACATTAAGGGTCTCATGGGTGGAAGAGCATGTGCTATGGGTGTCATTAAGTGTCCCAGGTGTGTGTTCTGTGGATAAAACGAAGTGTCCTATGGGTAGATGTGCGTGGTTCTGAACGAAACCCATATCCACTTAGAGGTTTCTCTTTAGTGCCCCTGGTCGCTGTGGTGTCACAGTCATACTAACAAACCTGTTAGACCTGTCCTGGCGCAGCGGGAGGCTTCCACTACGGCATGCAGGCCGCAGCATGGTCACATCAGTCCTCTCCTGCCTTCTGGGCGACCTCCTGCCACTCGAGCCTCCTTAGGGTCCTTCACTAAGACAAAGGGCGCGGTTGTCCTTCGGGCATAGTTGGGAGAACTGAAGATGGTTAGCGCCTTCCTCCAGGGATGACTGGCTTGCTCCGGCCAGGAGTGGAGCTGCTTCCTCAGCCTGTCTGCCCTGCAGTATCTGGATCCAGGGTGGCCTTGTGGTGCCAGTCCATATGCCCTTCAGAGGCAAGGCCGAGGGTGATCTCAATTGATGCCTCACATGAGTGGACCTTCTTGGCGGTCTCGCTACCTATTAGTGCCACATTCCAGGGTGGCCTCTGCTTGCACCTGAGAGTAGTGGGTCTGGTTCTGTGGCCGCTTTGCTCATCAGTGACCTCAGCGTGCAGCTGACAGTCACAGAGATGCTTCTCGGGCCTTTCTGCCCTTCAGTGCCAGGATCCAGGACGGGTCTTCAGCATGTGTCTGCCAGGAGTCAAGACACATTTCTGGCTTGTCTGCCCCTCCGTGCCAGGAACCAGGGCATCTGCTTGCGACTGTCAGTTTTGGCAATCCTTCCCTGGTCACTCTTCCCGTCAGTCCAAAATTCTTCAGTGGAGCAACTTCAGCCTGGGAGGTGCTTCCACACTTCTATGCCCATCAGCGCCAAGATCCAGGGCAGCCTTAACTTGTACTTGCCACGACTGGAGAGGGTTCCACAGCCCGTGAACCCCCCTCAGTTCCAAGATCCCCAAGATCCAGGGCAGCCTTAACTTGTACCTGCCAGGACCGGAGAGGCTTCCCAGCCTATGACCTCCTCGGTTCCAAGACCCAGGGCAGCCTTAACTTGTAACTGCCAGGACCGGAGAGGCTTGCCCAGCCTATGGCCCCCTTGGTTCCAAGATCCAGGGCAGGCTTAACTTGTACTTGCCAGGACCGGAGAGGCTTCCCCAGCCTATGACCCCCTTGGTTCTAAGATCCAGGGCAGCCTTAACTTGTGCATGCCAGGACCGGAGAGGCTTCCCCAGCCTATGACCCCCTTAGTTCTAAGATCCAGGGCAGCCTTAACTTGTACCTGCCAGAAGTGGAGAGGGATCCCCAGCCTATGACCCCCTCGGTTCCAAGATCCAGGGCAGCCTTAACTTGTACCTGCCAGGACCGGAGAGGCTTGCCCAGCCTATGACCCCCTCGGTTCCAAGATCCAGGGCAGCCTTAACTTGTACTTGCCAGGACCGGAGAGACTTCCCCAGCCTATGACCCCCTTGGTTCCAAGAACCAGGGCAGCCTTAACTTGTACCTGCCAGGACCGGAGAGGCTTCCCCAGCCTATGACCCCCTCGGTTGCAATATCCAGGGCAGCCTTAACTTGTACCTGCCAGGACCGGAGAGGCTTCCCCAGCCTAGGACCCCCTCGGTTCCAAGAACCAGGGCAGCCTTAACTTGTACCTGCCAGGACCGGAGAGGCTTCCCCCGCCTATGACCAACTCGGTTCCAGAATCCCCAAGATCCAGGGCAACCTTAGCTTGTACCTGCCAGGAGTGGAGAGGCGTCCACAGTTTATGTGTCCCTTGGTTCCAGGATCCGGGTTGGACTGAACTTGTGCCTGCCACTTAGTGGTTACTCATGTGCGGTCCATCTCTGCAGGGAAGCAGTGAAGTCTCCGATTGTATCTGACAGAAGGGAAGCTGCTTCTTTGGTCGCAGCTCATTAGTGCCTGCCAGACCCCCTTTTTTTGTCCCCATATTGTACCAGGAAGTAAGGTGAATATATGCTTGCCTCCCCAGTTGGTCGCTGCCAGCTTCTTAGAGTGGGTTGCAAGCTTCTCTGGCCCTGTGTGGCAGAATTTGATAGTAGCCGGCCTGCCTCCTAGGGCCATTTGCCCTTTGTGGGCCTCAGCTGGTGCCTGTCTTGACTGGAGATCCTCCTTGGTCTCATGCGTGCGTCAATGCTAGGATGCTGGGGTCGCAGCTTGTTCCTGCCACAAGGAGGTAGGAAACAGTGGTTTCAGCTTGAAGCCGGTGGCACGGGCTGCTCACTAGGCATTCGTACACACATCAGTGCCGTCTTCTAGAACAGCCTCAGTGTGAACCCGCCAGAATGTGCATCTGCGTGCCACGATCCACGGGAGGCCTCAGGGTGACCCTGTCAGTAGTGAAGCCGCCTGCCAGACTGTGCATCTCATTTCCACATCCCTGGAGGCCTCAGCGTGACCCTGCCAGTAGTGAAGCCGCCCGCCTGACTGTGCATCTGCGTGCCACGATCCCGGGGAGGCCTCAGCGTGACCCAGCCAGTAGTGAAGCCGCCTTCCAGACTGTGCATCTCATTTCCACATCCCTGGAGGCCTCAGCGTGACCCTGCCAGTAGTGAAGCCGCCTGCCAGACTGTGCATCTGCGTGCCACGATCCCGGGGAGGCCTCAGCGTGACCCAGCCAGTAGTGAAGCCGCCTGCCAGACTGTGCATCTCAGTGCCACGATCCCCGGATTCCCGGGGCAGTGCTCGGATCTAGAACGGCCATCACTTGAAGCTGCATGGGCCAGAGCAGGTACCCGTCCCCTCTCCCCTCTGCGCCAGGGATTAGAAGGAACGCCAGGACTGGGCCTGCAGCCGCACTGCTCTGCGCTCCTCGCCAGGCTGCTGCCGCAACTAATCCAGGTTCATCCTCTTTCCTAGGAGCCACCTGGACTGCGGCAGGAGGGGGGGAAGCCCTTGCTCTCACACGGGCCGTAGCACTGCATGCTGGGAATTGTAGTATTCATCCACGTATTAGAATAGAATGTTGCTCCACATGAGGCAGCGCTGTACAGAGCACAGCGCCAGGGTCCAAGGTCACAAGTTAGAGACAGAGACGAGATGCAGGGAACTCGGTAGAGAATTATGAGAAAGCAGTAGAGTAGATAGGTCCGAGACAAGAAGATGGTGGCCAATATAGACACAGAAGACAGGTAGAGGATAGATAGATAGACAGTGAGATGGGCATGGAAGAGAAGAAAATGATATATGAGACAAAGAAGACGGCAGAAGGTCGATTGAGAGATGGAGGCTTGATAGACAACACGAGAGACAGGAGAATAGATATAAGAGACACAGAATTTAAGACAGGCGTATGACAGATAGATACGCTGATAATTGATAGTTATATAGCTAGGTAAATAGATGAACAACAGGTAGACATGAGAGACAAGAGAATGATAGAACAGAGGCAGAGGATGGATGGAAGGATGACGCTGTGGAACAGCATAAGAGAGATTGAAAGGATCAGGGAGGCAGAAGCTATGGGGACAGAAAACATAGAGAAAGGAGTGAGAAAGAAGAGAGAAAGCGTGTCTGTGCCCTGGTCGATAGCTCACAAATTAAGTGCTATTCTCTGACACAGGGACCAGCCTGAACTTTTCAAGTTCAAACCCGGCGGCAGGAACGTCCCAGCCTGTCATCTGAAGTCCATGTATTGAGTACCCTGTAAAACCTGTTATCCCAGAAATCCGGCATGAAGAGCTATAGCAGAACACACATTATTATTGCGTGGCTGTGTGTGTACTGAGATTTGCAAAGCTATGGGATAAAAGAGTCACATAGACAAACAAATGGATACAGTAAGAAAAGAAAGAGACACCACTAACGGGGCGGGGTGTGGCGAGAAAGAGGCGATATTGCAACAACCGAGTTATGCTCTCAGCAAATGATGAACCAATATGATATGATATGATATGGTATTTGTAACGCGCCTATACACAAGTGTTTCAAGGTGCGACGAGGCAGGGAGGGAGGGAAACAAGGGGAAGACAGACAAACGATCCTACTAGGCCAGGTGTCATTCAGATCGCGCACGTGCAGAGGTAAGGGGAAAAGGAGGAAGTGCAGGGGGAGGAGGTGGGGGGGAAGTGCAGTACAAGGTAAGTAGCGTAAAAAATAATAAATAATAAATAATAAATAAAAAGGGCCCGCTGGTGGCAAGTGCGAGGTAAGTGCAGAGCAAGTGCTGGGAAGGGGGCTGTAGGGATACAGTGACAGTCCCACAGTGCAGGGGGAGCCATGGAGGCAGTGCAAGTGGAGAGTGGCTGGGCCCTGGACCGAGGTTGCTGAGAGTGGCCCAGATGCAGGTTTAGTGCTGAATTCAGTGGGGAGTTAAGCAGGATTAGCAGGGGAGAGGGAGAGAGAAGGCAGAAGCGAAGAGGAAGGTTTTGAGGTGCTTCCGGAACCGGAGATGGTTCTCCTCAAGTTTCAGGGAGGCAGGAAGGCTGTTCCAGAGGGAGGCCCCTGCTGCGGAGAGAGATCTACCCCCAGCTCGATGCTTCGAGAAGCGGCTGACCATGAGGGAGTTGGAGACGGATGAGCGAAGGGCTCGTGAAGGAAGATATTTAGGAAGAGAGAGTTGAAGGTATTTCATCTGCAAAGTCGTAGCAATCTATCGTTTTGGTGAATGCACCAGTTCTTTTGAACCAGTATCATGCCACGTGGCTGTGTGGCACACACGAAAAACGGTGAATGTTTTGTTTGAATAGTCCATGGCATTGTTGAAGGAAAACGCATGTAGGTGCGAGAGTAGGGTGACACGTTCTACTGTTGGAGAGATTGCATCATG
The DNA here is from genome assembly GCF_040938575.1 of Ambystoma mexicanum. Lineage (NCBI taxonomy): Eukaryota > Metazoa > Chordata > Amphibia > Caudata > Ambystomatidae > Ambystoma > Ambystoma mexicanum. Next base: position 988,948,683 of record NC_090936.1, read on the forward strand.
TGCAGTCTAAGTCATTTCTGGAACTGCATCTGAACATGCTATATCTGATTTTTAATAAGTAATTTTTGGAATTACATCTGAATGTGCTATTTCTGATTTTTGAATAACTAATTTCTGGGATTGCATCTGAATGTGCTAGTTCTGATTTTTGAATAAGTCATTTCTGGAATTGTATATGAATGTGCTATTTCTGATTTTTTAATAAGTCATTTCTGGAATTGCATCTGAATGTGCTATATTTGATTTTTGAATAAGCCGTTTCTGGAATTGCATCTGAATGTGCTATGTCTGATTTTTGAATAAGTCATTTCTGGTACTGCATCTGAATGTGCTTTTTCTGATTTTTGAATACGTAATTTCTAGAATTGCATCTGAATGTGCTATTTTTGATTTTTGAATACGTAATTTCTGGAATTGCATCTGAAGGTGCCATTTCTGATTTTGAAAAAAGTCATTTCTGGAATGGCATCTGAATGTACTATTTCTGATTTTTTAATATGTCATTTCTGGGATTGCATCTGAATGTGCTATTTCTGATTTTGAAAAAAGTCATTTCTGGAATGGCATCTGAATGTGCTATTTTTGATTTTGGAATTGGAATAAATCATTTCTGGATTGCATCTGAATGTGCTATTTCTGATTTTTGAATAAGTCATTTCTGGAATTGCATATGAATGTGCTATATTTGATTTTTAATAAGTCATTTCTGGAATTGCATCTGAATATGCTATTTCTGATTTTTGAATAAGTAATCTCTGGAATTGCATATGAATGTGCTATATCTGATTTTTTAATAAGTCATTTCTGGAATTGCATCTGAATGTGCTATATCTGATTTTTGAATAAGCCGTTTCTGGAATTGCATCTGAATGTGCTATTTCTGATTTTTGAATAAGTATTTCTGGTACTGCATCTGAATGTGCTTTTTCTGATTTTTGAATATGTAATTTCTGGAATTGCATCTGAATGTGCTATTTCTGATTTGTGAATAAGTCATTTCTAGAATTGCATATGAGTGTGCTATTTCTGATTTTTTAATGTGTCATTTCTGGAATTGCATCTGAATGTGCTATATCTGATTTTTGAATAAGTAATTTCTAGAACTGCATCTGAATGTACTATTTCTGATTTTTTAATATGTCATTCCTGGGATTGCATCTGAATGTGCTATTTCTGATTTTGAAAAACGTCATTTCTGGAATTGCATCTGAATGTGCTATTTCTGACTTTTGAATAAGTCATTTCTGGAATTGAATCTGAATGTGCTAGCTCTGATTTCTGAATATGTCATTTATGGAATTGCATCTGATTGTGCTATTTCTTAGATGTGCAAACACCGATGGCATGCATCCTGGGAAGATATAAAAGAAGCAAGAAGAACAACCCCTTAAACAAGCTCAAGGATTTGACGTACATTCTAGCGAAGAGACTCATTGCCACGGGTTGGAAAAGCACTAATAGCCCAAGTGCAGTACTGCGGTGGGCGGATCTTCACAAATGGGTGACGGCAGAAACGGGGGCATGGGAGAATGCACTGCGAGAGCAGAAGCTAGGCACCAGCGAAGACTTGCACCAATGGGTGGCGCTCACAGTGTCATTACTTAATCCAAGGGTGGTGGATTCTACCACAGACGAAGCATGCAGCCCATGATGGGTTCTGGTAATAGTAGAACTGAAGGACAAACTGTGGTTTTGGGAGGGAGGGAAGGGCAGGGAGTTACATGTGCATTCATAAACGATGCATTGATGATGCTACCTGTTCTTGTTAATGTTGTTTAAAACCCAATAAATATAATTTAAAATAAAACTGAATGTGCTATTTCCGATTTTGGAATAAGTCATTTCTGGGATTGCATCAGAATGTGCTATTTCAGATTTTTGAATAAGTCATTTCTGGAATTGCATCTGAATGTGCTATTTCTGATTTTTGAATAAGCCGTTTCTGGAATTGCATCTGAATGTGCTATGTCTGATTTTTGAATAAGTCATTTCTGGTACTGCATCTGAATGTGCTTTTTCTGATTTTTGAATACGTAATTTCTAGAATTGCATCTGAATGTGCTATTTTTGATTTTTGAATACGTAATTTCTGGAATTGCATCTGAAGGTGCCATTTCTGATTTTGAAAAAAGTCATTTCTGGAATGGCATCTGAATGTACTATTTCTGATTTTTTAATATGTCATTTCTGGGATTGCATCTGAATGTGCTATTTCTGATTTTGAAAAAAGTCATTTCTGGAATGGCATCTGAATGTGCTATTTTTGATTTTGGAATTGGAATAAATCATTTCTGGATTGCATCTGAATGTGCTATTTCTGATTCTTGAATAAGTAATTTCTGGAATTGCATCTGAATGTGCTATTTCTGATTTGTGAATAAGTCATTTCTAGAATTGCATATGAGTGTGCTATTTCTGATTTTTTAATGTGTCATTTCTGGAATTGCATCTGAATGTGCTATATCTGATTTTTGAATAAGTAATTTCTAGAACTGCATCTGAATGTACTATTTCTGATTTTTTAATATGTCATTCCTGGGATTGCATCTGAATGTGCTATTTCTGATTTTGAAAAACGTCATTTCTGGAATTGCATCTGAATGTGCTATTTCTGACTTTTGAATAAGTCATTTCTGGAATTGAATCTGAATGTGCTAGCTCTGATTTCTGAATATGTCATTTATGGAATTGCATCTGATTGTGCTATTTCTTAGATGTGCAAACACCGATGGCATGCATCCTGGGAAGATATAAAAGAAGCAAGAAGAACAACCCCTTAAACAAGCTCAAGGATTTGACGTACATTCTAGCGAAGAGACTCATTGCCACGGGTTGGAAAAGCACTAATAGCCCAAGTGCAGTACTGCGGTGGGCGGATCTTCACAAATGGGTGACGGCAGAAACGGGGGCATGGGAGAATGCACTGCGAGAGCAGAAGCTAGGCACCAGCGAAGACTTGCACCAATGGGTGGCGCTCACAGTGTCATTACTTAATCCAAGGGTGGTGGATTCTACCACAGACGAAGCATGCAGCCCATGATGGGTTCTGGTAATAGTAGAACTGAAGGACAAACTGTGGTTTTGGGAGGGAGGGAAGGGCAGGGAGTTACATGTGCATTCATAAACGATGCATTGATGATGCTACCTGTTCTTGTTAATGTTGTTTAAAACCCAATAAATATAATTTAAAATAAAACTGAATGTGCTATTTCCGATTTTGGAATAAGTCATTTCTGGGATTGCATCAGAATGTGCTATTTCAGATTTTTGAATAAGTCATTTCTGGAATTGCATCTGAATGTGCTATTTCTGATTTTTGAATAAGCCGTTTCTGGAATTGCATCTGAATGTGCTATGTCTGATTTTTGAATAAGTCATTTCTGGTACTGCATCTGAATGTGCTTTTTCTGATTTTTGAATACGTAATTTCTAGAATTGCATCTGAATGTGCTATTTTTGATTTTTGAATACGTAATTTCTGGAATTGCATCTGAAGGTGCCATTTCTGATTTTGAAAAAAGTCATTTCTGGAATGGCATCTGAATGTACTATTTCTGATTTTTTAATATGTCATTTCTGGGATTGCATCTGAATGTGCTATTTCTGATTTTGAAAAAAGTCATTTCTGGAATGGCATCTGAATGTGCTATTTTTGATTTTGGAATTGGAATAAATCATTTCTGGATTGCATCTGAATGTGCTATTTCTGATTCTTGAATAAGTCATTTCTGGAATTGCATATGAATGTGCTATATTTGATTTTTAATAAGTCATTTCTGGAATTGCATCTGAATATGCTATTTCTGATTTTTGAATAAGTAATCTCTGGAATTGCATATGAATGTGCTATATCTGATTTTTTAATAAGCCGTTTCTGGAATTGCATCTGAATGTGCTATTTCTGATTTTTGAATAAGTATTTCTGGTACTGCATCTGAATGTGCTTTTTCTGATTTTTGAATATGTAATTTCTGGAATTGCATCTGAATGTGCTATTTCTGATTTGTGAATAAGTCATTTCTAGAATTGCACATGAGTGTGCTATTTCTGATTTTTTAATGTGTCATTTCTGGAATTGCATCTGAATGTGCTATATCTGATTTTTGAATAAGTAATTTCTAGAACTGCATCTGAATGTACTATTTCTGATTTTTTAATAAGTCATTCCTGGGATTGCATCTGAATGTGCTATTTCTGATTTTGAAAAACGTCATTTCTGGAATTGCATCTGAATGTGCTATTTCTGACTTTTGAATAAGTCATTTCTGGAATTGAATCTGAATGTGCTAGCTCTTATTTCTGAATATGTCATTTATGGAATTGCATCTGATTGTGCTATTTCTTAGATGTGCAAACACCGATGGAATGCATCCTGGGAAGATATAAAAGAAGCAAGAAGAACAACCCCTTAAACAAGCTCAAGGATTTGACGTACATTCTAGCGAAGAGACTCATTGCCACGGGTTGGAAAAGCACTAATAGCCCAAGTGCAGTACTGCGGTGGGCGGATCTTCACAAATGGGTGACAGCAGAAACGGGGGCATGGGAGAATGCACTGCGAGAGCAGAAGCTAGGCACCAGCGAAGACTTGCACCAATGGGTGGCGCTCACAGTGTCATTACTTAATCCAAAGGTGGTGGATTCTACCACAGACGAAGCATGCAGCCCATGATGGGTTCTGGTAATAGTAGAACTGAAGGACAAACTGTGGTTTTGGGAGGGAGGGAAGGGCAGGGAGTTACATGTGCATTCATAAACGATGCATTGATGATGCTACCTGTTCTTGTTAATGTTGTTTAAAACCCAATAAATATAATTTAAAATAAAACTGAATGTGCTATTTCCGATTTTGGAATAAGTCATTTCTGGGATTGCATCAGAATGTGCTATTTCAGATTTTTGAATAAGTCATTTCTGGAATTGCATCTGAATGTGCTATTTCTGATTTTTGAATAGGTCATTTCTGGAACTGCATCTAAATATGCTATTTCTGATTTTTGAATAAGTCATTTCTGGAATTGCACCTGAATGTGCTATTTCTGATTTTTGAATAAGTAATTTCTTGAATTGCATATGGATGTGCTATTTCTGATTTGTGAATAAGTCATTTCTAGAATTGCATATGAGTGTGCTATTTCTGATTTTTTAATAAGTCATTTCTGGAATTGCATCTGAATGTGCTATATTTGATTTTTGAATAAGCCATTTCTGGGACTGCATCAGAATGTCCAATTTCTGATTTTTAAATAAGTTAATTTCTGGAATTGCATCTGAATGTCCAATTCCTGATTTTTGAATAAGTCATTTCTGGGATTGCATCTGAATGTGCTATTTCTGATTTTCTAATAAGTCATTTGTGGGATTGCATCTGAATGTGCTAGTTCTGATTTTTGAATAAGTAATTTCTGGAATTGCATCTGAATGTCCAATTCCTGATTTTTGAATAAGTCATTTCTGGGATTGCATCTGAATGTGCTATTTCTGATTTTTTAATAAGTCATTTCTGGAATTGCATCTGAATGCGCTAGTTCTGATTTTCGAATAAGTCATTTCTGGAATTGCATTTGAATGTGATATTTCTGATTTTTTAATAAGTCATTTCTGGAATTGCATCTGAATGTGCTATATTTGATTTTTGAATAAGCCCTTTCTGGAACTGCATCAGAATGTACAATTTCTGATTTTTGAATAAGTCATTTCTGGAATTGCATCTGAATGTCCAATTTCTGATTTTTGAATAAGTAATTTCTGGGATTGCATCTGAATGTGCTCGTTCTGATTTTTTAATAAGTCATTTCTGGGATTGCATCTGAATGTGCTAGTTCTGATTTTTGAATAAGTCATTTCTGGAATTGCATATGAATGTGATATTTCTGATTTTTTAATAAGTCATTTCTGGAATTGCATCTGAATGTGCTAGTTCTGATTTTTTAATAAGTAATTTCTGGAATTGCATATGAATCTGATATTTCCGATTTTTTAATAAGTCATTTCTGGAATTGCATTTGAATGTGCTATATTTGATTTTTGAATAAGCCCTTTCTGGAACTACATCAGAATGTCCAATTTCTGATTTTTGAATAAGTCATTTCTGGAATTGCATCTTAATGTCCAATTTCTGATTTTTGAATAAGTCATTTCTGGGATTGCATCTGAATGTGCTATTTCTGAATTTTTAATAAGTCATTTCTGGAATTGCATATGAATGTGATATTTCTGATTTTTTAATAAGTCATTTCTGGAATTGCATCTGAATGTCCTATATTTGATTTTTGAATAAACCCTTTCTGGAACTGCATCAGAATGTCCAATTTCTGATTTTTGAATAAGTAATTTCTGGAATTGCATCTGAATGTCCAATTTCTGATTTTTGAATAAGTCATTTCTGGAATTGCATCTGAATGTGCTATTTCTGATTTTTGAATAAGTCATTTCTGGAATTGCATCTGAATGTGCTATATCTGATTTTTAATAAGTAATTTCTGGAATTGCATCTGAATGTGCTATTTCTGATTTTTGAATAAGTAATTTCTGGAATTGCATAGGAATGTGCTATTTCTGATTTTTTAATAAGTCATTTCTGGAATTGCATATGAATGTGATATTTCTGATTTTTTAATAAGTAATTTCTTGAATTGCATCTGAATGTGCTATATTTGGATTTTTGAATAAGCCGTTTCTGGTACTGCATCTGAATGTGCTATATTTGGATTTTTGAATACGTCATTTCTGGATTTGCATCTGAATGTGCTATTTCTCATTTTTGAATAAGTAATTTCTGGAACTGCATCTGAATGTCCAATTTCTGATTTTTGAATAAGTAATTTCTGGGATTGCATCTGAATGTGCTATTTCTGAGTTTTTAATAAGTCATTTCTGGGATTGCATCTGAATGTGCTAGTTCTGATTTTTGAATAAGTAATTTCTGGAATTGCATCTGAATGTCCAATTTCTGATTTTTGAATAAGTCATTTCTGGAATTGCATCTGAATGTGCTACTTCTGATTTTTGAATAAGTAATTTCTGGAATTGCATATGAATGTGATATTTCTGATTTTTTAATAAGTCATTTCTGGAATTGCATATGAATGTGCTATATTTGATTTTTAATAAGTCATTTCTGGAATTGCATCTGAATATGCTATTTCTGATTTTTGAATAAGTAATCTCTGGAATTGCATATGAATGTGCTATATCTGATTTTTTAATAAGTCATTTCTGGAATTGCATCTGAATGTGCTATATCTGATTTTTGAATAAGCCGTTTCTGGAATTGCATCTGATTGTGCTATTTCTGATTTTTAAATAAGTATTTCTGGTACTGCATCTGAATGGGCTTTTTCTGATTTTTGAATATGTAATTTCTGGAATTGCATCTGAATGTGCTATTTCTGATTTGTGAATAAGTCATTTCTAGAATTGCATATGAGTGTGCTATTTCTGATTTTTTAATGTGTCATTTCTGGAATTGCATCTGAATGTGCTATATCTGATTTTTGAATAAGTAATTTCTAGAACTGCATCTGAATGTACTATTTCTGATTTTTTAATATGTCATTCCTGGGATTGCATCTGAATGTGCTATTTCTGATTTTGAAAAACGTCATTTCTGGAATTGCATCTGAATGTGCTATTTCTGACTTTTGAATAAGTCATTTCTGGAATTGAATCTGAATGTGCTAGCTCTGATTTCTGAATATGTCATTTATGGAATTGCATCTGATTGTGCTATTTCTTAGATGTGCAAACACCGATGGCATGCATCCTGGGAAGATATAAAAGAAGCAAGAAGAACAACCCCTTAAACAAGCTCAAGGATTTGACGTACATTCTAGCGAAGAGACTCATTGCCACGGGTTGGAAAAGCACTAATAGCCCAAGTGCAGTACTGCGGTGGGCGGATCTTCACAAATGGGTGACGGCAGAAACGGGGGCATGGGAGAATGCACTGCGAGAGCAGAAGCTAGGCACCAGCGAAGACTTGCACCAATGGGTGGCGCTCACAGTGTCATTACTTAATCCAAGGGTGGTGGATTCTACCACAGACGAAGCATGCAGCCCATGATGGGTTCTGGTAATAGTAGAACTGAAGGACAAACTGTGGTTTTGAAAGGGAGGGAAGGGCAGGGAGTTACATGTGCATTCATAAACGATGCATTGATGATGCTACCTGTTCTTGTTAATGTTGTTTAAAACCCAATAAATATAATTTAAAATAAAACTGAATGTGCTATTTCCGATTTTGGAATAAGTCATTGCTGGGATTGCATCAGAATGTGCTATTTCAGATTTTTGAATAAGTCATTTCTGGAATTGCATCTGAATGTGCTATTTCTGATTTTTGAATAGGTCATTTCTGGAACTGCATCTGAATATGCTATTTCTGATTTTTGAATAAGTCATTTCTGGAATTGCACCTGAATGTGCTATTTCTGATTTTTGAATAAGTAATTTCTTGAATTGCATATGAATGTGCTATTTCTGATTTGTGAATAAGTCATTTCTGGAATTGCATCTGAATGTGCTATATTTGATTTTTGAATAAGCCATTTCTGGGACTGCATCAGAATGTCCAATTTCTGATTTTTAAATAAGTTAATTTCTGGAATTGCATCTGAATGTCCAATTCCTGATTTTTGAATAAGTCATTTCTGGGATTGCATCTGAATGTGCTATTTCTGATTTTCTAATAAGTCATTTGTGGGATTGCATCTGAATGTGCTAGTTCTGATTTTTGAATAAGTAATTTCTGGAATTGCATCTGAATGTCCAATTCCTGATTTTTGAATAAGTCATTTCTGGGATTGCATCTGAATGTGCTATTTCTGATTTTTTAATGTCATTTCTGGAATTGCATCTGAATGTGCTAGTTCTGATTTTTGAATAAGTCATTTCTGGAATTGCATATGAATGTGATATTTCTGATTTTTTAATAAGTCATTTCTGGAATTGCATCTGAATGTGCTATATTTGATTTTTGAATAAGCCCTTTCTGGAACTGCATCAGAATGTACAATTTCTGATTTTTGAATAAGTCATTTCTGGAATTGCATCTGAATGTCCAATTTCTGATTTTTGAATAAGTAATTTCTGGGATTGCATCTGAATGTGCTCGTTCTGATTTTTTAATAAGTCATTTCTGGGATTGCATCTGAATGTGCTAGTTCTGATTTTTGAATAAGTCATTTCTGGAATTGCATATGAATGTGATATTTCTGATTTTTTAATAAGTCATTTCTGGAATTGCATCTGAATGTGCTAGTTCTGATTTTTTAATAAGTCATTTCTGGAATTGCATATGAATCTGATATTTCCGATTTTTTAATAAGTCATTTCTGGAATTGCATTTGAATGTGCTATATTTGATTTTTGAATAAGCCCTTTCTGGAACTACATCAGAATGTCCAATTTCTGATTTTTGAATAAGTCATTTCTGGAATTGCATCTTAATGTCCAATTTCTGATTTTTGAATAAGTCATTTCTGGGATTGCATCTGAATGTGCTATTTCTGAATTTTTAATAAGTCATTTCTGGAATTGCATATGAATGTGATATTTCTGATTTTTTAATAAGTCATTTCTGGAATTGCATCTGAATGTCCTATATTTGATTTTTGAATAAACCCTTTCTGGAACTGCATCAGAATGTCCAATTTCTGATTTTTGAATAAGTAATTTCTGGAATTGCATCTGAATGTCCAATTTCTGATTTTTGAATAAGTCATTTCTGGAATTGCATCTGAATGTGCTATTTCTGATTTTTGAATAAGTCATTTCTGGAATTGCATCTGAATGTGCTATATCTGATTTTTAATAAGTAATTTCTGGAATTGCATCTGAATGTGCTATTTCTGATTTTTGAATAAGTAATTTCTGGAATTGCATAGGAATGTGCTATTTCTGATTTTTGAATAAGCCGTTTCTGGTACTGCATCTGAATGTGCTATATTTGGATTTTTGAATACGTCATTTCTGGATTTGCATCTGAATGTGCTATTTCTCATTTTTGAATAAGTAATTTCTGGAACTGCATCTGAATGTCCAATTTCTGATTTTTGAATAAGTAATTTCTGGGATTGCATCTGAATGTGCTATTTCTGAGTTTTTAATAAGTCATTTCTGGGATTGCATCTGAATGTGCTAGTTCTGATTTTTGAATAAGTAATTTCTGGAATTGCATCTGAATGTCCAATTTCTGATTTTTGAATAAGTCATTTCTGGAATTGCATCTGAATGTGCTACTTCTGATTTTTGAATAAGTAATTTCTGGAATTGCATATGAATGTGATATTTCTGATTTTTTAATAAGTCATTTCTGGAATTGCATCTGAATGTGCTATATTTGATTTTTGAATAAGCTGTTTCTGGTACTGCATCTGAATGTGCTTTTTCTGATTTATGAATACGTCATTTCTGGAATTGCATCTGAATGTGCTATATCTGATTTTTGAATAAGTAATTTCTAGAATTGCATATGAGTGTGCTATTTCTGATTTTCTAATATGTCATTTCTGGAATTGCATCTGAATGTGCTATATCTGATTTGTAATAAGTCATTTCTGGAATTGCATCTGAATGTGCTATTTCTGTTTTTGAATAAGGAATTTCTTGAATTGCATCTGAATGTGCTACTTCTGATTTTTGAATAAGTCATTTCTGGAATTGCATATGAATGTGATATTTCTGATTTTTTAATAAGTCATTTCTGGAATTGCATCTGAATGTGCTATATTTGATTTTTGAATTAGCTGTTTCTGGTACTGCATCTGAATGTGCTTTTTCTGATTTATGAATACGTCATTTCTGGAATTGCATCTGAATGTCCTATTTCTGATTTTTGAATACGTAATTTCTGGAATTGCATCTGAATGTGCTATATCTGATTTTTGAATAAGTAATTTCTAGAATTGCATATGAGTGTGCTATTTCTGATTTTTTAATATGTCATTTCTGGAATTGCATCTGAATGTGCTATATCTGATTTTTAATAAGTCATTTCTGGAATTGCATCTGAATGTGCTATTTCTGTTTTTGAATAAGGAATTTCTTGAATTGCATATGAATGTGCTATTTCTGATTTTGTAATAAGTCATTTCTGGAATTGCATCTAAATGTGCTATGTTTGATTTTTGAATAATCCATTTCTGGAATTGCATCTGAATGTGCTATATTTGATTTTTGAATAAGCTGTTTCTGGTACTGCATCTGAATGTGCTTTTTCTGATTTATGAATACGTCATTTCTGGAATTGCATCTGAATGTGCTACTTCTGATTTTTGAATAAGTCATTTCTGGAATTGCATATGAATGTGATATTTCTGATTTTTTAATAAGTCATTTCTGGAATTGCATCTGAATGTGCTATATTTGATTTTTGAATAAGTCATTTCTGGAATTGCATCTGGATGTGCTACTTCTGATTTTTGAATAAGTCATTTCTGGAATTGCATATGAATGTGATATTTCTGATTTTTTAATAAGTCATTTCTGGAATTGCATCTGAATGTGCTATATTTGATTTTTGAATAAGCTGTTTCTGGTACTGCATCTGAATGTGCTTTTTCTGATTTATGAATACGTCATTTCTGGAATTGCATCTGAATGTCCAATTTCGGATTTTTGAATAAGTCATTTCTGGAATTGCATCTGAATGTGCTACTTCTGATTTTTGAATAAGTCATTTCTGGAATTGCATATGAATGTGATATTTCTGATTTTTTAATAAGTCATTTCTGGAATTGCATCTGAATGTGCTATATTTGCTTTTTGAATAAGCTGTTTCTGGTACTGCATCTGAATGTGCTTTTTCTGATTTATGAATACGTCATTTCTGGAATTGCATCTGAATGTCCTATTTCTGATTTTTGAATACGTAATTTCTGGAATTGTATCTGAATGTGCTATATCTGATTTTTAAAAAGTCATTTCTGGAATTGCATTTGAATGTGCTATTTCTGTTTTTGAATAAGGAATTTCTTGAATTGCATATGAATGTGCTATTTCTGATTTATGTAATAAGTAATTTCTGGAATTGCATCTGAATATGCTATATTTGATTTTTGAAGAAGCCATTTCTGGAATTGCATCTGAATATGCTATATTTGGATTTTTGAATAAGCCGTTTCTGGTACTGCATCTGAATGTGCTTTTTCTTATTTTTGAATACGTCATTTCTGGATTTGCATCTGAATGTGCAATTTCTGATTTTTGAATACGTAATTTCTGGAATTGCATCTGAATGTGCTATATCTGATTTTTAATAAGTAATTTCTGGAATTGTATCTGAATGTGCTATTTCTGATTTTTGAATAAGTAATTTCTGGAATTGCATAGGAATGTGCTATTTCTGATTTTTTAATAAGTCATTTCTGGAATTGCATATGAATGTGATATTTCTGATTTTTTAATAAGTAATTTCTTGAATTGCATCTGAATGTGCTATATTTGGATTTTTGAATAAGCCGTTTCTGGTACTGCATCTGAATGTGCTATATTTGGATTTTTGAATACGTCATTTCTGGATTTGCATCTGAATGTGCCATTTCTCATTTTTGAATAAGTAATTTCTGGAACTGCATCTGAATGTCCAATTTCTGATTTTTAAATAAGTAATTTCTGGGATTGCATCTGAATGTGCTATTTCTGAGTTTTTAATAAGTCATTTCTGGGATTGCATCTGAATGTGCTAGTTCTGATTTTTGAATAAGTAATTTCTGGAATTGCATCTGAATGTCCAATTTCTAATTTTTGAATAAGTCATTTCTGGAATTGCATCTGAATGTGCTACTTCTGATTTTTGAATAAGTAATTTCTGGAATTGCATATGAATGTGATATTTCTGATTTTTTAATAAGTCATTTCTGGAATTGCATCTGAATGTGCTATATTTGATTTTTGAATAAGCTGTTTCTGGTACTGCATCTGAATGTGCTTTTTCTGATTTATGAATACGTCATTTCTGGAATTGCATCTGAATGTCCTATTTCTGATTTTTGAATACGTAATTTCTGGAATTGCATCTGAATGTGCTATATCTGATTTTTGAATAAGTAATTTCTAGAATTGCATATGAGTGTGCTATTTCTGATTTTCTAATATGTCATTTCTGGAATTGAATCTGAATGTGCTATATCCGATTTTTAATAAGTCATTTCTGGAATTGCATCTGAATGTGCTATTTCTGTTTTTGAATAAGGAATTTCTTGAATTGCATATGAATGTGCTATTTCCGATTTTGTAATAAGTCATTTCTGGAATTTCATCTGAATTTGCTATATTTGATTTTTGAATAAGTCATTTCTGGAATTGCATCTGAATGTGCTACTTCTGATTTTTGAATAAGTCATTTCTGGAATTGCATATGAATGTGATATTTCTGATTTTTTAATAAGTCATTTCTGGAATTGCATCTGAATGTGCTATATTTGATTTTTGAATAAGCTGTTTCTGGTACTGCATCTGAATGTGCTTTTTCTGATTTATGAATACGTCATTTGTGGAATTGCATCTGAATGTCCTATTTCTGATTTTTGAATACGTAATTTCTGGAATTGCATCTGAATGTGCTATATCTGATTTTTGAATAAGTAATTTCTAGAATTGCATATGAGTGTGCTATTTCTGATTTTTTAATATGTCATTTCTGGAATTGCATCTGAATGTGCTATATCTGATTTTTAATAAGTCATTTCTGGAATTGCATCTGAATGTGCTATTTCTGTTTTTGAATAAGGAATTTCTTGAATTGCATATGAATGTGCTATTTCTGATTTTGTAATAAGTCATTTCTGGAATTGTATCTGAATGTGCTATGTTTGATTTTTGAATAATCCATTTCTGGAATTGCACCTGAATGTGATATATATTTATTTTTGAATAAGCTGTTTCTGGTACTGCATCTGAATGTGCTTTTTCTTATTTATGAATATGTCATTTCTGGAATTGCATCTGAATGTCCAATTTCTGATTTTTGAATAAGTCATTTCTGGAATTGCATCTGAATGTGCTACTTCTGATTTTTGAATAAGTCATTTCTGGAATTGCATATGAATGTGATATTTCTGATTTTTTAATAAGTCATTTCTGGAATTGCATCTGAATGTGCTATATTTGATTTTTGAATAAGTCATTTCTGGAATTGCATCTGGATGTGCTACTTCTGATTTTTGAATAAGTCATTTCTGGAATTGCATATGAATTTGATATTTCTGATTTTTTAACAAGTCATTTCTGGAATTGCATATGAATGTGCTATATTTGATTTTTGAATAAGCTGTTTCTGGTACTGCATCTGAATGTGCTTTTTCTGATTTATGAATACGTCATTGCTGGAATTGCATCTGAATGTCCAATTTCGGATTTTTGAATAAGTCATTTCTGGAATTGCATCTGAATGTGCTACTTCTGATTTTTGAATAAGTCATTTCTGGAATTGCATATGAATGTTATATTTCTGATTTTTTAATAAGTCATTTCTGGAATTGCATCTGAATGTGCTATATTTGCTTTTTGAATAAGCTGTTTCTGGTACTGCATCTGAATGTGCTTTTTCTGATTTATGAATACGTCATTTCTGGAATTGCATCTGTATGTCCTATTTCTGATTTTTGAATACGTAATTTCTGGAATTGTATCTGAATGTGCTATATCTGATTTTTAATAAGTCATTTCTGGAATTGCATTTGAATGTGCTATTTCTGTTTTTGAATAAGGAATTTCTTGAATTGCATATGAATGTGCTATTTCTGATTTATGTAATAAGTCATTTCTGGAATTGCATCTGAATATGCTATATTTGATTTTTGAAGAAGCCATTTCTGGAATTGCATCTGAATATGCTATATTTGGATTTTTTAATAAGCCGTTTCTGGTACTGCATCTGAATGTGCTTTTTCTTATTTTTGAATACGTCATTTCTGGATTTGCATCTGAATGTGCAATTTCTGATTATTGAATACGTAATTTCTGGAATTGCATCTGAATGTGCTATTTCTGATTTTTGAATAAGTAATTTCTAGAATTGCATATGAGTGTGCTATTTCTGATTTTTTAATATGTCATTTCTGGAATTGCATCTGAATGTGCTATATCTTATTTTTGAATACGTCATTTCTGGAATTGCATCTGAATGTGCTATTTCTGATTTTTGAATAGGTCATTTCTGGAACTGCATCTGAATATGCTATTTCTGATTTTTGAATTAGTCATTTCTGGAATTGCTTCTGAATGTGCCATTTCTGATTTTTGAATAAGTAATTTCTTGAATTGCATATGAATGTGCTATTTCTGATCTTGTAATACGTCATTTCTGGAATTGCATCTGAATGTGCTATATTTGATTTTTGAATAAGCCATTTCTGGAACTGCATCATAATGTCCAATTACTGATTTTTGAATAAGTCATTTCTGGGATTGCATCTGAATGTGCTATTTCTGATTTATGAATACGTCATTTCTGGAATTGCATCTGAATGTCCTATTTCTGATTTTTGAATACGTAATTTCTGGAATTGCATCTGAATGTGCTATATCTGATTTTTGAATAAGTAATTTCTAGAATTGCATACGAGTGTGCTATTTCTGATTTTCTAATATGTCATTTCTGGAATTGCATCTGAATGTGCTATTTCTGTTTTTGAATAAGGAATTTCTTGAATTGCATATGAATGTGCTATTTCTGATTTTGTAATAAGTCATTTCTGGAATTTCATCTTAATTTGCTATATTTGATTTTTGAATAAGTCATTTCTGGAATTGCATCTGAATGTGCTACTTCTGATTTTTGAATAAGTCATTTCTGGAATTGCATATGAATGTGATATTTCTGATTTTTTAATAAGTCATTTCTGGAATTGCATCTGAATGTGCTATATTTGATTTTTGAATAAGCTGTTTCTGGTACTGCATCTGAATGTGCTTTTTCTGATTTATGAATACGTCATTTCTGGAATTGCATCTGAATGTCCTATTTCTGATTTTTGAATACGTAATTTCTGGAATTGCATCTGAATGTGCTATATCTGATTTTTGAATAAGTCATTTCTAGAATTGCATATGAGTGTGCTATTTCTGATTTTTTAATATGTCATTTCTGGAATTGCATCTGAATGTGCTATATCTGATTTTTAATAAGTCATTTCTGGAATTGCATCTGAATGTGCTATTTCTGTTTTTGAATAAGGAATTTCTTGAATTGCATATGAATGTGCTATTTCTGATTTTGTAATAAGTCATTTCTGGAATTGCATCTGAATGTGCTATGTTTGATTTTTGAATAATCCATTTCTGGAATTGCATCTGAATGTGCTATATTTGATTTTTGAATAAGCTGTTTCTGGTACTGCATCTGAATGTGCTTTTTCTGATTTATGAATACGTAATTTCTGGAATTGCATCTGAATGTCCAATTTCGGATTTTTGAATAAGTCATTTCTGGAATTGCATCTGAATTTGCTACTTCTGATTTTTGAATAAGTCATTTCTGGAATTGCATATGAATGTGATATTTCTGATTTTTTAATAAGTCATTTCTGGAATTGCATCTGAATGTGCTATATTTGCTTTTTGAATAAGCTGTTTCTGGTACTGCATCTGAATGTGCTTTTTCTGATTTATGAATACGTCATTTCTGGGATTGCATCTGAATGTCCTATTTCTGATTTTTGAATACGTAATTTCTGGAATTGCATCTGAATGTGCTATATCTGATTTTTAATAAGTCATTTCTGGAATTGCATTTGAATGTGCTATTTCTGTTTTTGAATAAGGAATTTCTTGAATTGCATATGAATGTGCTATTTCTGATTTATGTAATAAGTCATTTCTGGAATTGCATCTGAATATGCTATATTTGATTTTTGAAGAAGCCATTTCTGGAATTGCATCTGAATATGCTATATTTGGATTTTTGAATAAGCCGTTTCTGGTACTGCATCTGAATGTGCTTTTTCTTATTTTTGAATACGTCATTTCTGGATTTGCATCTGAATGTGCAATTTCTGATTTTTGAATACGTAATTTCTGGAATTGCATCTGAATGTGCTATTTCTGATTTTTGAATAAGTAATTTCTAGAATTGCATATGAGTGTGCTATTTCTGATTTTTTAATATGTCATTTCTGGAATTGCATCTGAATGTGCTATATCTTATTTTTGAATACGTCATTTCTGGAATTGCATCTGAATGTGCTATTTCTGATTTTTGAATAGGTCATTTCTGGAACTGCATCTGAATATGCTATTTCTGATTTTTGAATTAGTCATTTCTGGAATTGCTTCTGAATGTGCCATTTCTGATTTTTGAATAAGTAATTTCTTGAATTGCATATGAATGTGCTATTTCTGATCTTGTAATAAGTCATTTCTGGAATTGCATCTGAATGTGCTATATTTGATTTTTGAATAAGCCATTTCTGGAACTGCATCATAATGTCCAATTACTGATTTTTGAATAAGTCATTTCTGGGATTGCATCTGAATGTGCTATTTCTGATTTTTTAATAAGTCATTTCTGGAATTGCACCTAAATGTGCTATTTCTGATTTTGTAATAAGTCATTTCTGGAATTGCATCTGAATGTGCTATTTCTGATTTTTGAATAAGTAATTTCTGGAATTGCATATGAATGTGCTATATTTAATTTTTGAATAAGCCGTTTCCGGTACTGCATCTGAATGTGCTTTTTCTGATTTTTGAATACGTCATTTCTGGAATTGCATCTGAATGTGCTATATCTGATTTTTGAATAAGTCATTTCTAGAATTGCATATGAGTGTGCTATTTCTGATTTTTTAATATGTCATTTCTGGAATTGCATCTGAATGTGCTATATCTGATTTTTAATAAGTCATTTCTGGAATTGCATATGAATGTGCTATTTCTGATTTATGAATACGTCATTTCTGGAATTGCATCTGAATGTCCTATTTCTGATTTTTGAATACGTAATTTCTGGAATTGCATCTGAATGTGCTATATCTGATTTTTGAATAAGTAATTTCTAGAATTGCATACGAGTGTGCTATTTCTGATTTTCTAATATGTCATTTCTGGAATTGCATCTGAATGTGCTATTTCTGTTTTTGAATAAGTCATTTCTGGAATTGCATCTGAATGTGCTACTTCTGATTTTTGAATAAGTCATTTCTGGAATTGCATATGAATGTGATATTTCTGATTTTTTAATAAGTCATTTCTGGAATTGCATCTGAATGTGCTATATTTGATTTTTGAATAAGCTGTTTCTGGTACTGCATCTGAATGTGCTTTTTCTGATTTATGAATACGTCATTTCTGGAATTGCATCTGAATGTCCTATTTCTGATTTTTGAATACGTAATTTCTGGAATTGCATCTGAATGTGCTATATCTGATTTTTGAATAAGTCATTTCTAGAATTGCATATGAGTGTGCTATTTCTGATTTTTTAATATGTCATTTCTGGAATTGCATCTGAATGTGCTATATCTGATTTTTAATAAGTCATTTCTGGAATTGCATCTGAATGTGCTATTTCTGTTTTTGAATAAGGAATTTCTTGAATTGCATATGAATGTGCTATTTCTGATTTTGTAATAAGTCATTTCTGGAATTGCATCTGAATGTGCTATGTTTGATTTTTGAATAATCCATTTCTGGAATTGCATCTGAATGTGCTATATTTGATTTTTGAATAAGCTGTTTCTGGTACTGCATCTGAATGTGCTTTTTCTGATTTATGAATACGTAATTTCTGGAATTGCATCTGAATGTCCAATTTCGGATTTTTGAATAAGTCATTTCTGGAATTGCATCTGAATTTGCTACTTCTGATTTTTGAATAAGTCATTTCTGGAATTGCATATGAATGTGATATTTCTGATTTTTTAATAAGTCATTTCTGGAATTGCATCTGAATGTGCTATATTTGCTTTTTGAATAAGCTGTTTCTGGTACTGCATCTGAATGTGCTTTTTCTGATTTATGAATACGTCATTTCTGGGATTGCATCTGAATGTCCTATTTCTGATTTTTGAATACGTAATTTCTGGAATTGCATCTGAATGTGCTATATCTGATTTTTAATAAGTCATTTCTGGAAT
Source organism: Ambystoma mexicanum (assembly GCF_040938575.1). NCBI lineage: Eukaryota > Metazoa > Chordata > Amphibia > Caudata > Ambystomatidae > Ambystoma > Ambystoma mexicanum. The sequence goes on from NC_090936.1 coordinate 988,967,762, forward strand.
TGCATTTGAATGTGCTATTTCTGTTTTTGAATAAGGAATTTCTTGACTTGCATATGAATGTGCTATTTCTGATTTATGTAATAAGTCATTTCTGGAATTGCATCTGAATATGCTATATTTGATTTTTGAAGAAGCCATTTCTGGAATTGCATCTGAATATGCTATATTTGGATTTTTGAATAAGCCGTTTCTGGTACTGCATCTGAATGTGCTTTTTCTTATTTTTGAATACGTCATTTCTGGATTTGCATCTGAATGTGCAATTTCTGATTTTTGAATACGTAATTTCTGGAATTGCATCTGAATGTGCTATTTCTGATTTTTGAATAAGTAATTTCTAGAATTGCATATGAGTGTGCTATTTCTGATTTTTTAATATGTCATTTCTGGAATTGCATCTGAATGTGCTATATCTTATTTTTGAATACGTCATTTCTGGAATTGCATCTGAATGTGCTATTTCTGATTTTTGAATAGGTCATTTCTGGAACTGCATCTGAATATGCTATTTCTGATTTTTGAATTAGTCATTTCTGGAATTGCTTCTGAATGTGCCATTTCTGATTTTTGAATAAGTAATTTCTTGAATTGCATATGAATGTGCTATTTCTGATCTTGTAATAAGTCATTTCTGGAATTGCATCTGAATGTGCTATATTTGATTTTTGAATAAGCCATTTCTGGAACTGCATCATAATGTCCAATTACTGATTTTTGAATAAGTCATTTCTGGGATTGCATCTGAATGTGCTATTTCTGATTTTTTAATAAGTCATTTCTGGAATTGCACCTAAATGTGCTATTTCTGATTTTTGAATAAGTAATTTCTGGAATTGCATATGAATGTGCTATATTTAATTTTTGAATAAGCCGTTTCCGGTACTGCATCTGAATGTGCTTTTTCTGATTTTTGAATACGTCATTTCTGGAATTGCATCTGAATGTGCTATATCTGATTTTTGAATAAGTCATTTCTAGAATTGCATATGAGTGTGCTATTTCTGATTTTTTAATATGTCATTTCTGGAATTGCATCTGAATGTGCTATATCTGATTTTTAATAAGTCATTTCTGGAATTGCATATGAATATGCTATTTCTGATTTTGTAATAAGTAATTTCTGGAATTGCATCTGAATGTTCTATATTTGATTTTTGAATAAGCCATTTCTGGAACTGCATCAGAATGTCCAATTTCTGATTTTTGAATAAGTAATTTCTGGAATTGCATCTGAATGTCCAATTTCTGATTTTTGAATAAGTCATTTCTGGGATTGCATCTGAATGTGCTATATCTGATTTTTAATAAGTAATTTCTGGAATTGCATCTGAATGTGCTATTTCTGATTTTTGAATAAGTCATTTCTGGAATTGCATTGAATGTGATGTTTCTGATTTTTTAATAAGTCATTACTGGAATTGCATCTGAATGTGCTATATTTGATTTTTGAATAAGCCGTTTCTGGTACTGCATCTGAATGTGCTTTTTCTGATTTTTGAATACGTCATTTCTGGAATTGCATCTGAATGTGCTATATCTGATTTTTAATAAGTCATTTCTGGAATTGCATATGAATATGCTATTTCTGATTTTGTAATAAGTAATTTCTGGAATTGCATGTGAATGTTCTATATTTGATTTTTGAATAAGCCATTTCTGGAACTGCATCAGAATGTCCAATTTCTGATTTTTGAATAAGTAATTTCTAGAATTGCATCTGAATGTCCAATTTCTGATTTTTGAATAAGTCATTTCTGGGATTGCATCTGAATGTGCTATATCTGATTTTTAATAAGTAATTTCTGGAATTGCATCTGAATGTGCTATTTCTGATTTTTGAATAAGTCATTTCTGGAATTGCATTGAATGTGATGTTTCTGATTTTTTAATAAGTCATTACTGGAATTGCATCTGAATGTGCTATATTTGATTTTTGAATAAGCCGTTTCTGGTACTGCATCTGAATGTGCTATTTCTGATTTTTGAATACGTAATTTCTGGAATTGCATCTGAATGTTCTATTTGTGATTTTTGAATAAGTAATTTCTAGAACTGCATATGAGTGTGCTATTTCTGATTTTTTAATATGTCATTTCTGGAATTGCATCTGAATGTGCTATATCTGATTTCTGAATAAGTCATTTCTAGAACTGCATCTGAATGTGCTATTTCTGATTTTTGAATAAGTCATTTCTGGAATTGCATCTGAATGTGCTATTTCTGATTTCTGAATATGTCATTTATCGAATTGCATCTGATTGTGCTATTTCTTAGATGTGCAAACACTGACGGCATGCATCCTGGGAAGATATAAAAGAAGCAAGAAGAACAACCCTTAAAAAAGCTCAAGGATTTGACGTACATTCTAGCGAAGAGACGCATTGCCATGGGTTGGAAAAGCACTAATAGCCCAAGTGCAGTACTGTGGTGGGCGGATCTTCACAAATGGGTGACGGCAGAAACTGAGGCATGGGAGAATGCACTGCAAGAGCAGAAGCTAGGCACCAGCGAAGACTTGCACCAATGGGTGGTGCTCACAGTGTCATTACTTAATCCAAGGGTGGTGGATTATACCACAGCCGAAGCATGCTGCCCATGATAGGTTCTGGTAATAGTAGAACTGAAGGACAAACTGTGGTCTTGGGAGGGAGGGGATGGAGGGGAGGGCAGGGAGTTACATGTGCATTCATAAACGATGCATTGATAATGCTACCTGTTCTTGTTAATGTTGTTTAAAACCCAATAAATATAATTTAAAATAAAACTGAATGTGCTATTTCTAATTTTGGAATAAGTAATTTCTGTGATTGCATCAGAATGTGCTATTTCTGATTGTTGAATAAGTCATTTCTGGGATTGCATCTGAATGTGCTATTTCTAATTTTAAAAAAGTAATTTCTGGAATTGCATCTGAATGCGCTATTTCTGATTTTGGAATTGGAATAAATCATTTCTGGAATTGCATCTGAATGTGTTATATCTGATTTTAGAATAAGTCATTTCTGGAATTGCATCTGAATAGGCACTAGACTACCTAAACAGCCTTCTCCCTTTACCCAGACCCAACTGAATCAGGCTTGTCCTACCGGACTAAGGAACCTTAGACTAGGCACTAGACTACCCAAACAACCTGCTCCCTTTACCCAGCCCCAACCGAATCAGGTTTGTCCTACCGGACTAAGGAACCTTAGACTAGGCACTAGACTTCCCAAACCACCATGTGCACACCCTCCTCACAGCCACCTTAAGAAGGAGCTAATACACGCCAGGCGAAACATGCACAAATGGAAATCCAGCTGCAATCAAATAACCTGTACCAAATCTACTGAAACCCTGCCCAACAAGCTCCACATTAGCAATAACACTAAAACAACACAAAACCTCAAGGGAGGTCTCATCAACGCTAGATCTCTAATAGCCCACGCCACTGAAATTGCTGACATCATCACCTGTAACCAACTCGACTTCCTAGCAGTTACTGAAACATGGCTACACAAAGCTGCTGGCCCTGCCCTTATGATAGCCATACCCCCAAACTTTACCATGTTCAGAAAAGATAGGGAAACTTCCAAAGGAGGAGGCATAGCTCTTATCTGCAGAGCCAACCTCACCATCAAAGAAATAGACAGCATTAACATGCCGTCAGCTGAACTACTCTCGCGAAAACTAGAAACCTCTGCCTCACGTACTATCACGGTACACCTTATCTACAGACCCCCTGGTCCACTAGGCACCTTTGAAGAAAACTTAACCACCCTCTTAAACACTAATGCCAAACCGGGAACACAAATCACTCTACTAGGCGATTTTAACTTAGGCTATAAGGACCTAAAAGACTCCAATGCCTCCACCATAGCCAACACTATTGCGGAAGCAGGCTTTACTATACGGAATAATGGCCCAGCACACTCTAAAGGCTGCACATTGAACTAGGTCGCAGACATGAACTGCGTTTCACTCATAACGGCAATTGAACCTTGCATATGGACTGATCACTATCTGATTTCATTGACCATTTCAGACCTTCCCCAACCTAACCTCCTCCTGCCCTCACCCGCTGCAAAAAACTCTTGAATCTTCTCCCCCTGATCCAACCTATCACTAATCACTCTAGCCTGATCTCTAACCCTAATCATCTAGCTCACCTGTACAATAACACCATCAACTCAGCGATTGACGCCATTGCGCCGCTGAAACTCACCAAATCTAAACCTATTGACCATTTTAACACCTGGTTCACTCCCACACTAAAAGCCCTATGCAAAGAGAAACGACAAGCAGAAGCCTGCTGGAGAAAAAACCCTTCTCCCCATAACAAAAACCTCCTCACTGCCCCTACTAACAGCTACAAAAAACAAATCATTCAGGCAAAAAAAGAGACCTTTAATGGCAGAATCAAAAAAGCAAATTCGAATACCAGGGAAATCTTCTCCATCCTGAGAGAATTAGAATCCCCAATTGCACCTATAGACTCTTGCACCAAAGACAAAGCCTGGTGCACAAGCATTCAAAAGGCCTTATGCAACAAAATCACAATGTTACAAGACAAAATATTAGCCAAAAAATCTGCCCTCCACAACATTGCCCTCTCCACACAAGAAACCATCCTTCAGGAACTTGCCGCCAACCAAACTAAACCCCATAACCAATTTAGTTTTAGAGCCATTTCTATTGCAGAAACTAAGAACATCATCATGTCTCTTAAACCGTCTCGATGCCTTGGTGATACCTGTCCAGCCCCAATTATTAAAGAGGCTGCACATGAACTAGCCCCCTTCATCACATCATTTATCAACTCCTCTTTCAAATCATGCACTGTGCCAACCAACCTTAAAGATGCCTGGATATTACCTCTCCTAAAAAACGTAAACCTGGACCCCAATGTCCCTACGAACTATAGGCCCATAGCAACTGTCCCGTTCCTCCTCAAAATCTTAGATAAAGCTGCATATCTACAGATCCAATCTTATCTGGAGATCAACAATCTACTAGGGACAAGACAATCAGGATTTAGACCAAGACATGGAACCGAAACGGCTCTCCTTGATCCTAAAAACCAACTAGACAAGCACAAAGATAGAGGAAACATCTCTATTCTCCCACTCCTAGACCTATCAGCTGCCTTCGACCTGGTAGATCACAAGGTACTCTGTAATCACCTCAAATCGGTGGCCAACTTCTCCACAAAAGCCACGGCGTGGATAAACTCATTCTTGGACCAGAGAACCATAAGAGTCTTCTCACCTACATCAGCAGCGGATCCAGTCCCCATTACCTGCGGAGTCCCTCAAGGGTCATGTGTTTCCCCCACTTTGTACAATATTTTTACAAAGCCTCTCTTTGATATATTGGACAAACTTGGGGTCTCATATACCAACTACGCTGATGATACCCAGATTCTTTTCCTAATCCAGGGTGACTATGAAAAGGACACCAGCCTCATAAATAAAATCTACCAAATCATCCTAACCTGGATGGCCACACATGGCCTATGTCTTAACGACAACAAGACTGAGCTCTTAATCATCGGGAATACCAGCAAACTTAACAAATTACCCCATCTGTACAATTCCATCACGATTGATGGCATCAAAATCAAGGTAGCCAAGGAAGTTAAAACCTTAGGATTCTACTTAGACTCAGCTCTCACCCTCGACAAGCAAGTAAATGCTACAGCCTCAGCAACCAGTTACACCTGCAAACTTATTCACGCCTGTAAACCATACCTATCCACAGACAGCTGTACCACCATAGCGCGAGCCCTCATCCTCTCCAAATTAGACTACTGCAATGCACTGTACCTAGGCACCAGTAAACATAACATCAACAAACTCCAAACCCTGCAGAACAATGCCCTTAGAACAGCCCTAAGCATTCCCAAAGGGCAACACATATGTGTCCATAGAAGAGCCGTCAACTGGCTGGCCATCAATGACCGTATCAAATTTAAAACTCTGAACATTAACCACAATTGTCTGAACAACATAGCACCTGCATGCCTCACAGAAAAACTCACAAAGTACACTCCTGAACGACCTATCAGAAAGGCCCTCTCAAACAGCATCAAAATCCCCAACTTTAAAATGAAAAGAACTGGTGGGTCCAGCTTCCCAGTTCTAGCAGCTTATCTCTGGAACTCCATCCCAGCCACTCTCAGAGCTACCCCTTCCTTCCATGTGTTCAAAGCTAACGTCAAACTCTGGCTTCACACCAACGACTGCTAAATGCCTCAACTGTACCAAATACTCTGTACATTTATTGCAAAATACTTGAAACTGTAACATATCCTACATGTAAGTCATTTTACATTGTAACATAAGAAATGCTTGATATATTATCCTGTAACATAAGAAATGTAACATATTTATGTACCTGTAACCTAAGATTTTATTGTATTTATTTTGCAAGTGCCCAGTTGCTTAACGGCCAGGTAATAAACAATACAATACAACACAATATGCTATTTCTGGGATTGCATCTGAATGTGCTATTTCTGATTTTGGAATTGGAGTAAATCATTTCTGGAATTGCATCTGAATGTGTTATCTGATATCTGATTGTTTAATAAGTCATTTCTGGGAATGCATTCGAATGTGCTATTTCTGATTTTGGAATAAGTCATTTCTGGAATTGCATCTGAATGTGCTTTTTCTGATTTTTGAAGAGGTTATTTCTGAAACTGCATCTGAATGTGCTTTTTCTGATTTTTGAATTAGTCATTTCTGGAATTGCATATGAATGTGCTATTTCTGATTTTGGAATAAGTAATTTCTGGAATTGCATCTTAATGTGCTTTTTCTGATTTTTGAAGACGGAATTTCTGGAATTGCATCTGAATGTACTATTAGTCATTTCTGGAATTGCATCTGAATGTGCTATTTCTGATTTTTGAATAAGTAATTTCTGGAATTGCATCTGAATGTGCTATTTCTGATTTTTGAATTAGTCATTTCTGGAATTGCATCTGAATGTGCTATTTCTGATTTTTGAAGAGGTTATTTCTGGAACTGCATCTGAATATGCTATTTCTGATTTTTGAATTAGTCATTTCTGGAATTGCATCTGAATGTGCTAGTTCTGATTTTTGAATAAGTAATTATATTTTTCCATGCCTTTTGGTGGTACGGATTTCGATTGGCTCTTGGACCGCGTTTCATCCCAAGACTTCTAGCGAGCCAGTATGAATAGAAGAACTAGCACAGCCCTAGTTCTTGAATTGATCGGGAGAGGAAGAGGTGGCCTCACGAGAGCAGCCGTGAACCAAGGAAAGTGGAGGTAAGAGGTGAAGAATAAGGAAAGATGGGGAGAATGATATAGTGGATACGAAGAAGGGAGCTGGGCTGATTGGGATGTGAGAAGAGGCCACATAGCAAGATCTACTTCAGGGTATGTACAATGCACGCGCACTGCACCAGTTCTTTAAAGGTTTGGAAATATGTGAGCACAAATTTTACATTTAAAACGACTTGTTATTAATTCATCTAAAAAAGGAAGGCAAAAGTTCTACAGGCAATCTTGGAAGAGAAATGGTGGGGTGGAGTCTGGGGGTCAAAATAGGACAAAACACAACCAAAACAGAAAGAACATAGAGGCAAATAGACCGGGAGAAGAAATACGAAGAGACAGACGAGACGATAGACGAGAACCCGGCCTGGAGGGGTGTCTCATGGATAATACAAACAGAGGAAACACCTACAAACCTACAGAAAGAAAGTGCATTAGAAAATCAAGCCGCAGCACTTTCAGTCTCCTGGGTGACAGCAACATATAGTTTATAATCCGAAATGAAATGAGTCCTACCTAACCAGTGTCTCGATGGAGGTCATTTGCAAAGAAACTCCATGGGATCGACCAGCCTCTCTTTAATGAGCAGATCCCAGTGGGACCTGATGCATGAGCCAGTATGGGAAACACATGGTGGCAAGTGGAAGCAATCATTTCTTGCCCTCATCATGTTCCACGTGCCAACATAAATTCACCAGTGTGCAAAAATAGGCGTTCACCTTTCATGGCAAGTTTTTACACCTGTGTGTATACTCTGGGCATTTATATAATGAGCACCAAGCAGGGGTGGATTGGGAAGCAAGAGAGGCCCTGGAAATAGTGTTCAAAGTGGCCCCATAGCACACATTTTCAGCAAGCCCAAGCCTTTTCCAATGAGACCATTTGGAAATAAAGTAGGTTACTACACAAAAGAGGCCGACCTCCCTATCCCAGCTTTAGAAACAGCCCTTAGAAACCAATGGAGTGAAAGATGGTGTAGCCTTTTTCTCATCGCATCCCAATCCTGAGGCAGGTCTGAATGAGTATATATGGCTTATGGTTACAAACACTTTAACGTTAGGGTGAATGTTGTACAGAATGAAATGAGCAGCAAGCCCATTGTGCATTATGTACTTAGTGGTTCAAGCATGCAACCCTTTATCACAGACACTCCTGCGATCATTCATATATTCGCAGTAGAATGAGAGCAGCAGTAACAGAGGCATCCCCCAAGGTGGGGGAACAGCCTGAAAAAAGCCTATTGGGCATATCAGGTGGCTGGGAGGTGCTAGGGGTGTCTAGAAGGTGCTCAGGGCATGGCCAAAGCCATGCTCTGGGCAAAGTGGTCCTTGGTCATACTTTGTGTGCAGGCGGTGCCTGGGGTACAGCTGAAGTCCTTGCCTTAGCTAAATTGTGCCCTGGGCTTAGCCGGGACCTCTGTACCTGCACCCCCGCCTGCCACTTCTCGTCGCCACCACCCAGTGCAATTCTTCTCCACCGCCCGCCATCAACGGCATCACATCGATGGAATTGCTCAAGACCAAGCTCAAGCTTAACTTGCTAGCGCATGAAGGGACGTCGCCAGCACCCACGCTATGCATCCTCACGTGACCGCCATGCCCGCCTTTCTTGGCAAGGTCCCACAGGAATGCAGGTGTACAAACTGTAACTGCATAAATACAGGTCTTCTGGTCCTAGAGGTTTATCTGGTTTATGTTCTGCCCTCTAGTGATTGCCTCTGGCCCATGCTCCTTTACATTACCCCTTCACCGCCGGGCCTACTTCACCCCCTGAGCCAGTGCATCCTGTAAAGGCAGGGAAGGCAGTGTATTCACTGCATGTAAGGGAGGAGGGTGGAGGTGGGGAATAAGCAGGGGCACACAGTGGTTGACTGGTCTGCAGAGTTGGTAAAAAAAAAGTCCTGGGGGGCCTCTACACCATGGACTGCTTTTGTGTGGGTACCCTGGGTTGCTGTTCTCTGGCAGGCAACCCACCACCTGACTTCCAACTCTCCTGACCCCCATATTCATCTGAAGCAAATAATTCGCTACAATAAAGCTTCCGGTATCCAAACAAATATTTTGTATTCTTTATTGAATGTTTAACTACTTTTTAAGCTTTACCTGGAAATAAATGTGCTTTAAAATGTGAGTTATTGGCACGAGCTCCGAACTGTGCCTCAATGACAAACCGAGCACCTGCTGAAAGCTGACCAATCCTTGCACCCTTTGCGATTGGCGACCTTTTAGTGCCCTATAGAAGGTAACTGACTATGTAACTAACAACACCCCGACGGATGGAATAGAAACTGACACTCAGGCTGTTCTCCCATGACACCCTTTCAATCTCGAGAGAGGGGGGGCGTCATCCACGCATACAGGATCTGTTCAGCCAGGCCCCAAGCCCACCGCCCACGCAGTATATTATCCATGCTACACCGTCCGTGCATAGCCATATATCTGCCCCTCCCATTACACAGCTGACACACTCCTGTACAGCAGACAGAGCTATCTCTCAAGCACTTAGATGTCACACACTGGTGACGCTGCCTTCGCTAGCAGATGTCACGTGTGCCTTAGACAGAAGAGCGATCACTCGCAGTACACACTGCCTGTGGCAGGCAGCAAAGCTATCATCGGATGACACAACCGAGGCACAAGAACTATGGGCGAGCCGCTCCTCAAACAGCAGAGCAGGGGCAGCAGAGCCCGCAGACGCCAGAGCTATCGCTCCTGGACAACGACCTTACACACTCTGCAGGCAGCGGAGCAACCACCCGCAACGCACACCCGCAGTGCTATCATTTAGACTGAGAGAGATCACACGTGCCTTGGAGAGAAGACATGTTGCTCAGCCGAGATATAGCTCTGCTGTCCAAGGCACCTGTAAGCTGTACATACAGGTGCACACTGTTCATGCTACTGGGACATCAGAGCTATACACTACTCCTTGGACAGCTATCGTTTAGAAAGCACTTAATGACGGGTTCCTCACACTTACCAGCACTTTAATAATAACGGCTACCAATACCGGTAAAATGGATCGGCGGGTTGAGTGCTTGCTACTGATGTCTGAGCACGATCTGTAGATCACAAGTTCGAATCCCACAAGACCAACTCAGCCTTTCATCCTTCGGAGGTTGATAAATGAGTACCAACTTCGGTTGGTGATATTGCATGGAAATATGTTCTCTGTAAAGCGCGGTGGCGCTATATAAATCAAACATAATTATGGTATGGAACGTGTCCATCTCGGAGTGGGATTCAGTGAGCTATCCCCCGGCGCTATGTGCCATGTACGCAAATGATGTGTTTTCTTGGACAGCAGGGGTATCTCTCAGGTACCAAGATGAGGGCTGTGACCCTAACCGCACAGGCTTCCAGGAATGTTCTCATACACACACGCGCCAGCCTTTCAGGTGCAGCCCTTGGTACCCTGGCCAGGGTCCCCATCTGGCTCTCCCCCCCACCCCCCCACTGTCTCTGTCCCCTCAGGACCAGGCCGCCCTGGGAAGGAGCTCACCTGCTTCTCCTCGTGTAAGAGGCACACTCGTTTCCCAACTCACCTTTGCAATCACTACCCCCGTCTCTGCGGATCCTGCCGCACACACACACCTGCGTGCTCTGCCTCACCTGGACAGGTGAGCAGCAGCACCCAGTTGCCTTGGCAGCCAGCGTCGTCAGTCAGTCACACGCCGACCTCCGGGGCGATCAAGTGTCTTGCAGTCTCATCTTGTGCGTCGTGCGTGCCACAAGGACTCCCACGCGGCTACAATTGACACGGTCAGGAAACTCCGGTTCTGCCGGAAACGGTCTGTGCGCACTCCAGCCAAGGTCGAGTTAGAAACTACACGAAGACTTAGTTCCTGAGGGTAGATGTGAAGGCCAAGTCCACCTGGTCTGCCCAGGGCGCGGCTTTATCTCTGGCTCTGTCTTTACTGGTTCCCTCTCAGCCTCCTCTGGGAAGTTGGTTCCACTCATGAACACCCTCTCTATAAATAACTTTGATTAATCTAGTAACTTCCAATAATGCCCTGGAAACACAACATAACGCCTGCAATTTGCAGGACTAGTATGCACCCATTCTATCACACAACATTATAACATCCTGCTGCATTCCTCCCTCCCTTCATGTTTACTGAATCTATTTCCCTCTCCCATCCTTTCATCTTCCCCCTCCTCATTTTCCCTCCCGCAGACTAAGGGCTGGATACGCCTGACGGGGCAGCCTAGGGACCCAGAAACCATTACAGTGGCCATGTGTTGCAGTATAAAAGCAAATGAACATAACATAACCTCTGAGATGCACCTTCATTGACTCGTGAACCCCTGCCCTACCTTGATAGACCTCATCTCATGACTGTTCCTCTTAGAGCCGCCAGCTCCACAGGAATATGGGCACAGCCTCTGATGTACATGAAGCCCAGATGTATTCACATGTCTGTGTGCCAACACTTCCGTCTGGGCAGAGGAGGAACCAAACAGCAAAGGCCATGCATTCAAGAGATCTTTAAACCAAGTCGGTTTAGAGGCTGTACTTATTTCTGAAGGAAGCCTATTCCAGTGGCGTGGGCCCCTAGCGGCAAAGGAGGGACCACCTTAGGAGGTGCCGCAGAATCTAGGGGGAGGGATCAAGGAAAATTGGCAGGTAAAACATAGCAATGTGCAGGGGCATAAGGAATGGCCGCTTCTCAAAATAGGCCTGATCCTGAGATGTGTTTTTAGACCAGGACCAAAACTTTCAAAAATGCCTCTTTTGCGAGCTTCTCGAGCTGGCACGGCCCCTGGCAGAGCCCTAGAATGGGAAGAGCCACTGTATTGTTTAACACCTGAAGCTTCCTACTCTGAACAGATCTGATGGATAGCGGGTCTTGCAGTAGTCCAGTTTGGCAATATGCACAGTTGGACTACAATCCGAAAATGCTTATCTGAATGAAAAGTATAGAGAGTTGGAGTAAACAGAGAAAAACACCCCTTTATAACACGTGGATGACCTGGAGCCAAGGGAGGTACAATTCATACACATTATAGCATGCTCACAACTTGAGTTCTTGTAAGAAAATCTGCAGTGAGGGTGGAGCGGTCTTATTAAGCTGTCCTAATTCTTTTCACCTCTGTGGCCTGTGAAGACAGCAGACTATTCCAGGCAAAGTCCAGCATTCCCTATCTATGTGCGAAAACCGAGACCTAAGGTACTGGACAGGTCACACAGGCGGCATGAGTATGTCGCAACTAAAGCAGATGAACCCCGGGCACCCTGAAGGACTTAACATGCTAGGTGATCGCTATTCATGCCACCAGCACCATGGTAGACACAAAAGTACTTCCCAATAAGGAATGGGATGAGCCAGAGGTGCGAGGAAGACAACACGCCTCCCACCCCAAAAAAACCATACGATCAATTAACGCGTCATACTGCAGAGAGAGAGAGCCTCCAAACCTCGCAGTATGTCCCTAAGATCCAAGTTGGCACAGCTTCTTTTGCCCAGGATTCACCACGAGGCAAGAGGTGCCTCAGGAATGTATCATAGATGGTGTCACTACATAATATCCCCAAAAAAATATCCCCGTAGATATGGCCGTTTGGTTCGCCATAGGCGATATTTTTTGGGGGGATATTATGTGGGAGCAGGGTCACGGGGGTGTCCCCCACACATTCAAAAATTATGCGGGGGTTGCAGGGGTGTCCCCCGCAGGGTCCATTTGTGAATTCCGCCGCAAAAAAATTGCGATATTTTTGCGGCGGAATTAACACAAGGAACTTCATAGATTAGTTACTCTTCCTCGTGTATTTGTATTTATTTGTATTAATCGAAAACAGTATAAAGAACAATTTACTGAGAACTAGGAACAAGATAAAAATAGAGGAAGAGTAGGAAGGAGTAATAAAGGCTGTCAAGAGAGAGGATGAAGAAGGTGAGATTTTAAGGATGAGTGGAAGGAGGAGTAAAAGGAAATGGAACGGATAAGGAGAGGTAGAGAGTTCCAGTGTAGAGGGGCAAGGAGCTGAAAAGATCGGAAGCGGGAAGGGGTGCAAGGTGAAGGAGGAACAGTAAGGAAGAGGAGGTCAGCTGAACTTTTGAATTTATCTGTGAGGGTACACATTTCGATGATGACGTAGCCTCTTTGGAGTCTCTGGCGTCGAGGTGTACCTACCTGTACTTGTGACATGGTGATTTTGCTCGATTACACTAGATAAACGGGAGGACTAATTACCCTTAGAGGGAAACAAGGAGGGTAAGCAGAGTCAGGGCCATATTAAGGACTTTTGGGGCCATAGGCACAGACATCTTTGAGACCACCTCGACCAAACCAAATGAATTAAGTGATCAAGAATATCTGGTCACACACCCCCCCCCCCACCCTCAGCTGGTCGTGATCACAACCTATAGGTTGATATGCTGCCTCGCAGCATTCTAACTAAGCATGTTTACTCCTTTAAGTGCCCTTACCCTCTTCATTCTTGCTCTAATCAGATTGATAAACAAGTAGCACTTGAAGGCCAACATTAGCAGTCTATGAAGAGGTTACTTCTGTTCTAGTACAGGTACAGGATACCTTTGATCCATAGCACCCCGGAAGGTATCCAGCCTGTGGTATTAATGCAGAACTGTATGTAAAAGGTACCCATAACCCAGAATAGACAGAAAACTCACATTAGCTGCTTCACAGAATGCAAAAGTGGGTGGCATGGATAGAGGAGACCAATTGAAGGAAGGAGAAAGCGACACATATCATATCATGGATAGTGGATGCAGATTAGAAACTATCAGGAAGGTGTCTGTCTCCAGACAGACTGGGATTAGAAGTTGAACATGGTTTTCAAATAGTTTTGCCATTAGAGATCAACGGAACCAGAACCTGTGATGTGCATTATATAAATGCTCACTGTTATAGTGGCAGCAACACTATAGCCAGTGAAACCATGAGCAAGGTTTTTTTTTAAAATCATACCCTGAGAAGGAAGTCACTCTGAAGGGCTGAAAATATTGAAACAATTCGGTACTGGCAATTTAGTGAGGTTAGGCAATACAAGATTAAATTAAATGCCCAGGATCACACATTGGTTAAGGGGTGAAACTGGGATTTGTGCCAACTCTGCAATTTCTGTATTTGACACCTTTCTTTTCCAGTTTTCACCATGAACTAAAATAATCTTATTTTATAAAAACGGACTTGGAAAGTACACAAATCACATTACAAACATGACAATTTTGAAAAACAAAATATTATAGAAGGGTGTTACGCAAAATGGGAAGGATTATAGCTTCATTCTCTCCATCATCAAGGGAAGTATATAAGTACCAGCATACCAATCGAAGGGATTGAACAAATTTAAGCTGGGTTTTTGTTTTGCATTTGAAAGCTTTAAATACTTCCAAAACACTGGCTTGTGAAATTGTCATTTATACACATGCAGAAAAACCTTTGACTTTCACAAAAAAGCAAACAGTTTTTTGTGCCAAACGAGCAGACCTTAAAATATTCTTGCCCGAGGATTGCAACATCTGGTCTGCTCTCTTCTGTCTACCACCCTTTCCATGCGAATGCCCCATATAAGAAGAAAGATCAAGTATTGGGCTCAATGATGCCACCAACATGTGAGAAGGCAAACCTCACAGAAGACAGCACAGTAATGTAAGAGATATTAGATGATTTTACCAGGATCTCTGTATCATCTGCTGGCAAAGCCAGAATGGAAGCATCAAAGTGTTGGTTCCACAGTCTTGAATTGGTAATACCCAATCCGACCAAAAATAATTATTTGAATGGGAGATTTGATCAAATACGATCATTACGATCAAATCTCCCATTCGAATGGCATTATAGTGAATAAGCGGAGCAGGGGCTGCAGAGGTATCCCCCCGCACTCTTGTTCACCATAATGTCAGCAGGGGTTAACCGCTTAAAGATTTTCTTTGAGGGACGAATCTGACGGTGCAGGGGTGCAGGAGAAGCGGCGGAGGCGGCACGGGGAAAAAAGGCAAGTAGGGGAAGGGGTGGGGTTTTAGGAGTATGGTATGATTTGATTTGTTTGGCTGAAGTGAAAACAGATTTCAGGTGAAATTGACTATGCTCAATTCTGCCGCAAATCTTTACACTTCGGTCAAACAACCCAAATCCCTGGAATTCAAATACTTCTTCACCTCTTGGCCTAACAGTTTATGCTCATTGTTGGTGGTGATTGCCTAGCTTTTACAACACCCCACTTAAACAAACCAATTTCTAGACCTTCACCATATGGAAGACAAGTTAGTTTTTATAGCAACTGTTATCTGGTGCAGGTACATTGCTGATAATAGCACCTGCTGTGCTGCAAAACCAAGTGCATTATGCAGGCAGGTTTATAAACTTCAGACATAGGAAATGCTCAGCCAGCCTTGCTGGAATGTGCTATTCTAATCTTGCATATGTACACATATCTCTGCAATGAGTGCTTAACACACTGAGCTAACTTCTGAACCATTGTGGTACTCAATTTATCGATATGCATTTTAACTTTGGCTATGTCACATGATCAATATAATTCCCACAGGAAGGAACGAATGCTACAGAGTTGTGCTGGAGGGAACACACAAACTATGTATTCTACAGTGAACATAGAAAGCATTACATGATGAATTGATCAAGGCAGAATGTACTTGTCAAAACAGAGAGGCAAGAGGTTTAGAGCCTCAGCAGCATGCCATCAAATATCCTGACGTGTGCTATTTAAGTCTGGTGAACAAAGGAGTCTTACCTCTTTAGAGCAAGCAGCCTTGTGGGGCCCCCTCCAAGGTGGGTGCCTGGGGCAAGTGCCCCTTTTGCCCTCCCATAAAAATGACTCTGAGCAGAGTAGCCCCACAATTAAATTTAAAAGAGACCTTTTAGTACATGGTTCATCCTATTTTCTCAGTTCCTGGCAGTAGTATCATCCATTACCCTTATGATCCTCTTCCTCGTCCCATTCCTACGCCAAGAAGGCTATCTGCCTTCCCACAGAGATCTACCTCAAGCCATTCCTTATATTTGCTCCAGCTCCTTCCTCCTACAAACTTCCAAACATCCTGTTGCTTTGTCTGTGACCGAGATTTGCCAGAAGATCTGCTGGGCTGGTCTTTGTAATTCACGGTTTCCGTCCCCTGGAGTGTGGGTATCATGAATTTGTCCAGTTCCTACAGGATGGGTTTCAGCTGGGCCTGACCCTTTCTTCATTACAAGAAAAGTGGGGGACTATTAAAGCATTCCGGCACCATTGCGGCGGGGATGCTGAGCTTTCTGGTGGCCATATGATAAGCAAGGCAGATCATAAAGCTCGGCCCTTTTAAGCTCATCTCCCTACCTCATTGTGTCCCCTGATGCGGACACGCTGCGTTGTGACCCAACCCTTTGGCCTCAAGTGGTCTCAACTTTTCACATGTCCCAGGAGGTCGTCATCCCCTCTCTCCCACTGAACCTTCCTCCCGAGAAGGAACTTGCCCTGGCCCACCTTGATGTTTGGTAAATCCTATTGTAATACTTGTCCAGGACCCCATCTTTTCAAAAGTACAACAGAATCTTAGTCACCTTTGGGCTTCAGGAAAGGATTGGAAAACCTCCTCTCTTGTCATCAGCCAGTGGTTGCAAGACACCATCACTCTGGCCTATTCCATGGAGGGCGTAACTCCCCATTCAGAGCCGATCCACTAGAGGGATGGGGGCCTAATGGGCCAAGGCAAGGGGCTCCTCGATCTTGGACATCTCCAGAGCAGCCAGATGGGCCACCCCTCTAACGTGCTAACATCATTATCGTTTGTATCTGCCGGGACAAAGGGGCTGGATTTGCACCCATGCTGTGTTGGGCGCCCATGCTGTGGTGGGTGCTGTTTCAATGTAAATGCCTTTACCTTGTGATTTGCTATTAAAAGTCATTGCTGCACTTCGATTCTTGGTGTGATCTGCCTCCATCTTTGGTATGCGTCATGACGCGAGGAATGGGACGAGGAAGAGGGATGTGTGGGTAATGGCCTGATTACTTACCCGTAATATTCATTACGCCAAGTCATACTCTTCTTTGTCCCTGTACTTACACCCACCCTCTCTGCACTGCAAGAGTGGCCTCAACATTTGGTATGTCAGGATGTATGGAATGTAAGCAGCCTCTGTACTGGAGGGAGGAGCTGGAGCACATATTAAGAATGGATTTGTGCAAATCTCTGTCAGAAGGCAAATAGCCCTCATGACATGATATGAGATAATATGTTATTTATAACGTGATTAATACCCAGAGGTTTCTACAGACCCGGGGATCGAACCGTTGCTGCTCTGTGTTGTCTTGCTTCCAAGGCGAGCACGTTGCCCCTAGGCTATCCTCCCGAGACCATAAGAACTGTGGCGAGGGAGAGTAGGACTCGTAGTAAAGCTACCGAAAGTCAAATCAGATAGGGATCGATAGGTCCCTCTTGAGACTTTAACTGTGGGCAAAGCGACTGTATCAAGATGAATATGGCACCCAGGATCAACTATATTCTCTCTATGCTGCCACTCAAACCACTGAAGAGCCTATTTAAAGAAATAAATGCTCTTATGCAAAAGTTCTTGTGGGATGGAAAACCTCCTAGATTGGCACTTGGGAAGCTGCAACTTCCATCACATTTGGGTGCCATGAACCTGCCGAACTTCTCCAATCATCACTTGGCTTTTTCTGTGAGACATCTTTGTAGAATGACAAGGCCAGAGACCGACCTGTGTACGAATATTGAATTGAGCCACATCATTCAGCTGGAACCCAAGGCATTGCTTACCACGACCTCCAGGAACTTGCGATTGAAAAACCTCCTGATGGAATTTCTACGTGACTGTTGGCACATAGTTTTGCGGTGGTTAGGATCTGATCCGTTTGTGCTCCCTTATGCATCTTTATGGCTGAATCCCACACCTGCGATATGATACAATTGAGAGGAGTTATTGCTGAAACGCTTGATTTCATGCCCTTGATGTCTCGTCAAAATGGTCGCAATTGGAACTGTGTGCGACTACTGTCCATCCGGCCACCATGTTATAAAAGGCTTTGGCTTTTGCTAGCGGGAGTGACTCAGAACTTCTGCCTACGTTCAGAGAGCTAGAGGAGGATCTGGACCCTGGCTGCTGGAGGAGATGCTGCAATAAGATTCACCTGTGGTCGATGGACGGGGGTCAAAGGGCCTCGCAGATTGAGCTGCTCTACAGAACATACTGGACTCTGGAGCAGATGTTCCAGAGAGGCCTGTCTGATGATGAGGTGTGCTGGAAAAGCAAGCAGGAGAAAGGAACACTGGGCCATTTACTCAGGTTTTGCTGCAGAAGAATGTTTGCTGGAGGGACGAGACAGAGAGTTTGAGTCTGGTGCTACGACTTGATATACCTGTGAAGGCCTCCCTGCTTGCTCTTGGAGATGATCGTCTACTAGATTATATGAATTACGCGAATATTTTGTATTTCTCTCTGACACGTTCCGATGTTTAGACTGATTATGCTCCCCAAGTGTTTGATGTTTCAGGGATATGTTCCTGATGTTTTGCAAATGTGTGTCTTCGCTCTATATTGTAAATCAACATGTACTGCTTTGAACATTGTATCCTGTGTTTTCTCAGCATTTATGAAATAAAACATATTTAGGTTCCATGTGTTAAAATCTCTGTAAAAATGGCTGTGGACACAAAACATTGCGGCAAAAAGGCTGTGGTTTTGCCACTGCAATCCATGTAAAGGATGCAGGGGACACCCCTGCAACCCCCAGTCCAATTATAGCATTTAAGGGAAGCGGGGGACACCCCGCTCCCTTTAAATGGTGTACACCTTTAACGGGTCAAACCACAGCATTTTTGCCGAATTTTTTTGTACAGTCGGCATTTTTGCTGCGATATTATCACTGCATTCCCATTTTTATACTAAAGATTACCGTTCAGCAATCAGGCCGTTATTCAGTGCTGCAGAAACGGCTCTGTCAGTGCCATCAATGCAGGACACCGGTTACGGGGTAGGATGGCACCCTTCCTTTCATGCATTACCAGTTTTGAGACCCTGCTGCTGTGTTGGTTTTTGCTTTGAGCCTGACACATCGCAGCAGTCCTCTGCAGTGGTGGGGATTGCTTGGCAACCTGCTGCACCAAGGCCCGCCCTTACTCTTAAGGCCAAGTACCCATCAATACTCCCTACTCAAGACAAGTAAGTAGCCCTAACAGAGCAATGGGTACCATCACCTATATTTAGGAATGTTGTGGCGCAGGTCAGTGGCGCTGGCATGTGGTTGTATGTTGTTCTGTGCAGGTGTGTTGTTTGAGGTCCGTGCTGAGTGTTACCTCGCTGTCCATCCCTGTTGGTGATAGTTGTGTTGTCCTTTAAAGACACTTCTGGTCTTGAAGGCTAAGTATTATGAATTGCTTCATTCCAGAGAGAAAGAAATGTCAGGCCATCTTAGTCAGTCTTGTTAGACGATGAGAAGCGGCCCAGCATTTGGCCTTCGCTAAGTGTGTGTGGCAGTGCTTAGTAAAGCCGAAGCTGTTGTGTGTGCTGATGTTTTAATGAGTGTAAGATATCATGTGGTGAGCGGCCCTTACTCAGTGTGGGTGACTTCGAAAGGCCTCAAGCAGCCAAAGAACATATGGAAGGGAAGAGAACCAAGGTGTGTAAGAGAAGTAAAAGGTCAGAGTGGCAGGCCTACACCTGGATTGTTTCCCTCACAGGTGAACAATGTTTCTTAAAAGAACTCCCAACGTAGACAAAGACAGAGCAGACAAAGCACAGGGCTTCCATATGTAAGCCTTGTGGTGTGCGACACAATATAACAGAATATTAAACCGAGAAACATAAAATGTGACCTGTGCAGACATGAGAATCACAAAACTAGAAATAATGATGCAAGAGAAAAACTTAAAACGCAAAACCTTGTGAAATAACAGCAACTGTCATCAACATTACGTGCATATAACACTGACATTAAAATTCGGTAGGCAGAAATTGATTATTTATAAAAACTGGAAAAATGCCCGAATATTTTCAAAGAAATTCAAAGAGACAAGCTCTAGAGATGAGCCTGCCAAATTGCTTTCTGGAGAGTGTCCTGTTTTGGGGAATTCTCGTGCACAGCAAAGTTCCCAGGCGGCAAATAACCACATGGAGCCTGGTAATGTGTAACATCCTTTTATTTCTCACCCGCGGCAACTCCCGAGCTCTGGGAACCGAGCCTCGCCCATGCGCCAAACCTCAGCCTTTCATTGGCTGCCAGTGTCATGACGGCAGGAGCTGTGCTCCTTGAACCGTGTCCCTGCTGGACACTGTGGTGGCTAAGCCCGTGCCGTGGGCCGCCTCACTCGCACGCATGCATGCACTCACACAATGAGACACTGGCACACACGTCTGCTGCTCGTAAGGTCCCGGCGGCAACTGCCGCACGGACCGTCTTTATTCAAACAGCGCATGCGCGGCCGGGAATGAGGCTTGCGCATGGGTACCTTCACTTTACGACGTAACATCCCTCCTTTTCTTTAAAAAGAAACAACATCAACTTAACAACTTTGAACTGACCCAACGTGAGTCACTGATCAGGACAGATCGTCGGCTCAGTCTCCTGAGTCCAGGGCGTAGTCCTTAAAACGTACAGGTGGTTGGCGGCCTTGTCTCACTGAGTACCGCCTGCTACTCCCAGCGGTCGGCAGCGGTGTCACATCACAGGGCGGTATGTCCGCTGGCATGTCGGCTTCGGGGGTTTCCGTCCTTTCATCTGGTATGGGGGCCTCCTCCGACTCCTCTTCTCGGTGGTGTACCTCTATCTTCTTGAAGAAGGACTTGTTGCGAGTTACGGTCCCTCTTTCACTGGCTGCTGTTACCATTGTTCCTTTTACGTGGGTAACTGTCCAGTGTTTCAGCTCGTACGTGAGCGACAGTTTGCCCTCCGGTCGGCGATTCCTTCTCGTTCCAGGCAGCTCTCTCCTGCCGAATCCTGTCGTCGTCAATCACACCTGGCTCACGGCCCTCTATCTCCGGAATGAGCCCCCTGGGGCAGCGTCCAAACATGGGCTCAGCCGGAGCGACCCCTGTTGACTTGTGGGGAGTCGTTCTATATTCCTGTAGGAACTCGAACATGTTCTTCAGTTCGCCTCCTCCATTCGCCGAGATGCGGAATACTTTATTCAATGTTCTCATGAATCTTTCCGCTTCCACATTGGCCCGGGGCCAGAGTGGCGACACCTTTCTGTGCTGAATCCCTCTCTCCTTCATGTACTGTGCAAACTTGTTCCCCGTGAATGGTGGTCCGTTGTCGGAGCACAGAATCCTTGGAAATCCATGAGTTGCGAAATATCTTTTCCAGTGCCAAGATGGTGTGGTCACTTGCCGTTGAGTCCACTAGCTCCACTTCAGGGTACCTTGACTACTGGTCTATCACGGCCAAGAAATACATGCCTCTTCCAGTTGACCCAAAGTCTGCATGAACTGTGCCCCAGGGACTTTCACTCCTTTCCATCGAGTTTATGGGCGGAGCCCTTTCCGCTGGGCTTGCGGCTTGACATGGTAGGCACCTTCGCACATGTCCCTCCACCAGGCTTTCCAGGTCCGGAAACCACACCTTTGGTCTTAGCCACCCTTTTGTTTTGGCGACCCCCTGGTGACCGGTGTCTGCTAGTTCCAGGACCCAAGATATGCGTGACTGCGGGATAACAATCTGTCGCCCTCGCAGTATTAGGCCATCATCCGAGATCGAAGTTCATCTCGTACCTTCCACAGAGCTTGTAGGTCTCTCTGTGCCCTGTCATCTCGCCTGGTGTTGTTGTTGAGCACTTCTTTCCACTCACCGCTCCGTATGGCAGCCTGTATGATCTTGAAGACTACGTCATTTGAGGACTCTTCGGCCACAACCTCCCTCAACAGCGCTACTGGCATGACTCCTTCGACAAAATTGTGGATGAACTCCTGACATTCCACCAGCTCACCCGGCCCTTGTCTCCTTTCGCAGTTCGGGTGTCGTAACAGGTAGTCGGCTGGGTTGTTTGTACCAGGCCTGTATATCAGGTTCACCCCATACTCAATGAGAGCGAGCATCCACCGCTCGATACGAGGTGGCGGTTTCGACGACACACCCGCCAGGATTGGTATCAGAGGTTTATGGTCTGTCACCACTACTACTGGTTTCCCCAGGATGTAGAGGCGAAAATGTCGGCATCCCCACAGGATCGCTAGCGCCTCCCATTCGATTTGCGAATAGCCTTTTTCAGTGTCCGTTAGGGCTTTGCTCGCATAGGCAATTGGGCGCATGTTCCCTCTGGCATCCGCTTGCATGAGATCCACACCCAGACCCACTGGGTTGGCGTCTACTACTATCTCTGATTCTGCAGTGGGGTCAAAATAGGCCATGGTGTCCTGGTCCGAAAGAACTTTCTTTATGTCTTGAAACACCTCCTGTTCCCTTTTCTCCCAAATCCATGGCACATCGTTCCTGGTCAGGGCCCGGAGTGGTTCAGACAGAGAAGCGAGGCCCTTTATGAATGGACCACAATAATTGACCATACCGAGGAAACTGCGCACCTCGATGGGAGATTGGGGCGCCGCGGCTTCCCGGATGTCTCTGATTTTCTCTGGGTCAGGTGATACTCCATTCGCGTGAAATATGAACCCAAAGAACCTGATGCAATCCCGAAAGAACTCGCACTTTCCCCGATGAAGTGTAAGGCCCAGTTCTTTCAACCTCTGCAGAGTCATCTCTAATCGCTTCATGTGCTCCGCCTGGGATGCTGCGAACACTACAATGTCATCGCTCATATTGAGCACTCCCTTTAGGCCTGCTAGTGCCCCTCTTATGGCATTCTGAAAGACTTCTGCGGCAGAGGATGCGCCAAAACGGAGACGTTTGAACTGGTAGAGTCCTTCATGAGTAGTGAATGTGGTTATATACCGCGAGTCCGGGTGGAGTTCCAGTTGATGATACCCGGACCGCAGGTCAAGTTTAGAAAAAACCTTGGCCTCCTGCAGCTCGCCTACAATGTCGTCCAACGTTGGCGTGATTTGGTGCTCCCGTTTGATGGCAGCATTCGGGAGGCGCATGTCCACACAAATGCGTATGGCACCTGGTTGTTTCGGTTTGGGCGCCACGACGATAGGCGAGACCCAGGGAGTTGGTCCTTCGACTCGCTCAATAATGTCCATCTCTATTAGCGACTGGAGCTCCTTTTCCACTTGTGATCGGAGGTGAAAAGGTATTCTTCGTGTGTTTGAGTGCCGTAGGCCATATTGTCTCATAAATATGTAGGCATACTGGAGCCGTCTTTAGTTTGCCCACCCCTTGGAAGATGCTTGAAAACCGTCAACGTCTACTTGGTATACCGCCAGTGCAAAATGTACAATGTTCAGGGCTTCTGATGCGGCACAGCTGAGCAGCGAGTGCGGGCTGACGTCAGTGACGTGGAAGCGTGCCTTGATTGCGTTGGCCCCATGTGTCACAGGTGCAACAAATACACCCTGAACCGGCAGTGGCGTGTCGCCCCCAAAAGTGTATATTCTTGCTTTTGATTTATCCAACGGCGGTGGGCCCGGGATGGCTTTGTAGTGCTCTGTGGCTAACACACACACACGGAGGCTCCAGTGTCGATCAGTACTGGTGTGGGAGCACCTTGAATGTCGACGACACATGTGGGTTGCCTCCTTTTCTTGGTTCCAGTGGCCAGGTTCGAGATGAAGACGATCTCTCCCTCTTCTTCCTCCTCCTCCGCGATGTTTAGCCTCTGAGTGTCCTGTTCCAGCGCAGCGATGCTTCGTTTTCTCCTGAAACCGCTTCCGCTTGCTCTCGCGGGCCCTCTGTGTGTAGTCACTGGAGCGGCTGCACAACACATCCTCGCGTAGTGCCCCGGTGTGCTGCACCTCCCGCAGACCCTAGTCTTCGCCGGACAATCCTCCGAGTGTGGAAGATCATACCCACAGTACTGGCACACTGCTGGGGAGCCCTGCGTAGGTGATGCTTCTTGGCGTTTTTGGCTCCAACGCGTTTTGGACAGGGTTGATCTCCCTAAGGCAAAAGCTTCTTCTCCTTTAAACGGGCGTACTGCAACAGCCATTTTCGCACCTCTACTCTCTGCAAGCTCATACACCCTGCCATTGTCCAGTATCTGTGTCAACGTCATGCCAGGTTCACGTAGAATCTGCCTTCGCAGTTTGCTGGAGCTGCATCCCTGTATGACTTGGTTTCTAATAATTTCCTCCTCATTGACCCACCTGCAGGTGCTCGACAGTTGACGCAGACGTGCCCAAAACTGGTCCAGGGATTCTCCACCAGCACGCCAAATCTTCCTACGCTGCACCTGCAAGAAAAGAGAAAGCAGCGAGTTAAACCTTGGCATCATTTACCGGACAGTGTTACAAAACACAGACTCTTACCTGAACGCTTTCAGCTGCCACAAGACGATCATCTTTTGGGTCTAAGCTGCAAAAGAAACAAGGAATTGGACAAGAGTGATTAATCGGACATTTTGAACTCATTAGAACTATATACTTACAGCCTTTTGCCCGGAGGTTTGGAGCCAAGATTTGTCCAGAACTCTCCCAATATCCTCAAGCCAGTGAAGTAACTGGCCATCAACGCGCCCCTGCATTCTTCGCAGGATGGAGAGCTCATCATACAATTTTAAGGTGACCTTTGTGAAAGGGAATGTCAGAAGTGATAAGTGGGGACGCAGTGAGATGTTAATACTTAAATCCACGGGTGGCTAATTCCCTGTCCCTGTCTTTAGGAGACTACTTCTACGGGTCAAGCAGACAAAGCTAGGTGGGCCAGTCCAGTCAGTCATCTCTGCACTAAGCATCACGTTGGTGGAGACATCGTGTTGTTTCTCCCCACACATGACGAATCTGTCGAAATCAACATTTGATAGTGGGATAAAGTGATTTTGGAGCGCAGTTTTGACAGCCGCATAAGTCACTATTTTAAGGTTCAAGGACTCATATATCCGCAGAACTTCCGTACCTGCTGAATATAATAACGTCACAACCTTCGCTTCATCATCGTCCTCCCCTGTCGCTCTGAAAAACATATCTAGTTTCTTTATTCATAGGAGGGTGGGCCGGAGGTGTCAAACTCTTGCATGGGTAGTAGTGATCCAAGTTGTTGGCTGGCCACTCTTGCAGGTGCTGGCGCTTCACCGTCGCTGTCAGCCATATTCGCAGGTCGCACAGGCACCTCCCTTCGCAGTGGAGGCCGCAAACCTGATCTTCTTAAAGGTAGTCGTACCTGGGCATGTAGACTGTAGCGATGTGGTGGATCCCACCTTCAATGCAGTCCACTGGCTGTGGATCAGTGTCTGGCCAGCCTTTTCACATTCATGCCGTGAGGGAAAAGGTCTCCACAGGCCAGAAATGCGGCCCTCCGGGCTGGAGGACCACGCAGGTTCCAAAAATTGAGAAAGGTGAATTCTCTGGCACGTGGTAGCGCACAAGCACCCTCGCGGGCCGCTACTGCGTCACGCGTCGAAAATCAAAGATGGCCGCCATCACTCGTGTCAGGTCCGGACTGCTTCAGATGAAAGATACGTGTTTGACACGCTTGCGCATATCAAATGACTTCCTCGTAGCAGCCGTCCTCGTTGCCAATGTGGTGGCTAAGCCCGTGCCTTGGGCCGCCTCACTCGCACGCATGCATGCACTCACACAATGAGACACTGGCACACACGTCTGCTGCTCGTAAGGTCCCGGCGGCAACTGCCGCACGGACCGTCTTTATTCAAACAGCACATGCGTGGCCGGGAACGAGGCTCGCGCATGCGTACCTTCACTTTACGACGTAACAGACATGACAGAGAGGTACTCAGAAGAAGTCCACCGGTTGCCGAAATTACTATCATCAGCAGAGCGTTCGCCGGCTCTGTGACCGTGAGGGAAAGCCAGGCAGTATGTTTCAAACCTCTGAGATCCCTTTAGGTACAGATTACTCAAGACATTCTCATAGGAACTTTAAGCAATCCTCCGTGAATCCTCCTTGGCTCAGCCATGGTAGCGGGGATGAACAGCAAGCATGATTCTCTGTAAGAGGATGTGGGCTGGCACACACTACCGGATGTACTCCATCGACACGGCTGACAATATATGAAAAACGTCCAGCTTGTTAGGATTGTTAAGTGAAACTAACAACCAGCCATAGAGGTCAAAGACCACATGAGCAAATGTGCAACCACTAAAAAGATACCAGTAAAAAGTGATATTAACACCAAGGTTGCTAACAACCTAAACCAGTCATGGGAAGAAGCTGTCCAGGATTCCTATGGCAATTCCTTGCAGAACCTCACTGTGAAATAGGATTTTTACCAGGGTAACCAGTAACTTGGGGTTCAGTGATGGTGAAGTGGGGGTGAGAGGGGAAGATTCCCACGCTGGTCTAGTCACAAGAAGAAAGGCTACATTGGCACTGTTTCCAATATCTCACTTCCAGGTGAAAAGTCAAGCGGACTCCAAAGTCATCCATTGTAAACACTGCCTGCCATACTACATGGCAGGTGGAGTTTACTTTATTTGTACAGGGGAGGGCAAAAGGCGGTGTACGCGGTGTACACGCTTGCACACCGCCTTTGCACTCGGCCATGCAAATGTTTAATATTTGGCGGCAGTGACTTGGCTACGCTGGAGTGCAACCCTACCAGGTCCCTTCTGCCAAATTACGCAGTACTGTAAAATGAGCTTGTGTGCTTATCCTTTTCCGCATTGCTCTCTACTGATCAACTGCTGTACGCTTGCACTCAACAACATTTCTGTACAAACACTTTGCTTTGCACTTTCCGCTTTGCCTTTCGCCTTGCACTTAACTGATCTGGAATGTCCCAAAACTGGGAACGGTCAGCGTCTTCCTCTTCCCTTTTGTACTGCGGTGTTACTCTGCCTCCCCTTGGGGTGCCTCAAAACGAATGTCTCGTAGTAGGCAACTCAAAAATTAAGAATAAATAAATATAAAACTCCAACTAGCACTCCACAAGAATACTCAATGGGGGCGAGGGGCACTTCTCTGAGGCAGTTCTTCCTGCCTGACGCAAAGACGAACGGAAGAGCAACTGCACACACATTTATCATTCTTTGGGTCTTAATGTTAAGTTGACAAGATAACATATACAATTCAAATGTAAGCAGAACCAATAAAATCGATAAAACTAACCAACGATAAGACTAAAAGTAATCAATAGATGAATCAAAGTTACAGAACTATCCATCGGCACGCATAGACCTATCAAAATATATGGACCAGAATAAAACCATTCAATCCATGTGAGAATATGCAGCGCATTGTGCTCAAGTACCTCTGGACTCCATTTTAAGGCAGCAGGAGGATCTTGGCAGTGGCGAGTTGAGATGGCCGCCAAACACAGCAGGTATGCCTTGCGGCAAGCTATGCACAAGGTCACGCACAAATTAGGCCTTATTCTTCATGGGAGCATATACAGTCATCACCACAAGGATAGATTGGGATTGCTTCATTAAATAGACACTCCACCAGTATTAACGATCAGAACACTGTGCTTGTACTCTATGGTCAGACTTTCTTGCTGCAAAGATTAAAACCCCCCCATTTCTCCTCAAAGGCCACCTGCTCAGGCCTTCCCTCACCCAACCCTTGCACACTTTACTTAAATCTTGAGTAAGGGGCTGAGCTTCTTGCAGGACCGCGACATCATGCCACTACCACATATGTAATTCTGCACCTACTTTGTTTTAACTAGAGGGTCTAGCGAGCAAACCTTGTGAGTATCCTTCAAGCATGCAGTGATTGCATGTAGTTCTGCCTGCAACTAAAAGAACATGTGTCACAGTCAGCAGTGAGCAATTGTTTAGATGTATTTACATTGTGCATAGGACACAATTATGTGTTAGATAGCTTTACATGTTGGGTTTAACATTCACCCCATGCACACTCCATTTATCATGGAAGATCCAGGTCGTGCAGCATCAGACATTGACAACCAGGCCCCTCTTCTGGCACTTACCCCACCTGAACCCATTGTTAATGTAATACAGGATACACATTATTTTATTTTGTTCATAAAAGTTTTATTGAGGAATCACATGATTGAATATTTTGCAAAAGAATATATCGAACCTCAAGAATAGGTATTGTGCCAATATTCACACAAGCAAAAAAAAAAAAAGTATCTGATCAAATTCGACCAAGCCCACCTTTGCTCCAACTAAAATAAGCACTCATCGCGTTTCCGGGTGGCGACTATAACAAATCAAACAATCTTTGATTGTGGCTTTCATTGTCTTTGCAATATCATATGAATTATTCATGGGATATGTAAAAGACAACCAAGTAGTGACATATCTGTGATGATCTGACTTCATAGCAGCTATGAGTTAATACATTACAATAGTGTACCACATTTTGGCCCACCACAAATGAACAGATGGAGACTTTGTTGATGTCCATTGCCAGGCAATAGACAGGCGAGTGGCTAAAAGCATATGAGTTACGAGTTTAGAGGATGACCTGGAAGTTCATATTGCTGAGAATCGTCAACCTCTCCCAGCAGCATTACCCTAGGTTCTGACGATAAGTGAATTTTAGCAATATTTTTAATGAGGGATAATATCTCAGTCCAAAAAGGTTGTATAATAAAGGGGGACCAATACAGATGAAGATAAGTGCCAGTTCCCAGAAGACATCTACAACACAATGGAAGAGTAGATGCGACGTTCCTATGGTGACGTTCAAGAGTCATAAACCAGTGCATAATTATTGTGTATGAGTGTTATTCCTTTTGTGTCCTGAGCCATACGTTGTTCCAAGAGGCATCATCCATGTCAATTGTAAATCCCATTCACACTTATCCAAGTATGAATATTTATATTTTAATTCCCATCGTTTATATACTAAGGGTATCCTGTGGGTTTGCATCTCTTTGTGAAGGGGGTGTTCTAAACCACTGAGGTCTTTTTTACCATATGATGCTATGAGTGGGCGCCAGGCCCAATGTCGCAACTATATGTAACTGAACTTTTCACCTGGTGATAAGCACAATTCTGTGAAACATTCCACTAATAATTTATTTCTTCCAATAATGTAAAGCTGCCCCAATCATGACAGTGCCTCAGACTTCCAATCCCTAAAGGCATCAGTATTGCCACAGGACGGAAATCAGGATGTTCCCAGATATGGATTAATGGGAAGATAGGGACTGACAATCCTGATGTTCCATTGGCTTCATTCCAGTAATGGAAAAGTGTCAGGGCGCCAGGTACAATTTCAGCAGGGCGAGCTGTAGAGGATTCCCACAAAAAGGTGTCAATGAGACAGAACTAAACAATTTCTCGAGTATTCGTCATTTCATTGCTAAGTGGGGATCTAATGTATCAAAGAGGAATCTTAGTTGGGCTTCGAGCAAGTAACGCTATGTCTTTGGGACCCCACAGATCCCACATTAAAGCAATCAGCAATCAAAGTTTTGAAAGCTACCCAAGGCATACCATTACCCTAAATAAACATTTTTGTTGGAAATGTGGGACTGGCTTCGGAATTCGAATTGCGAGTGCTTGGAATACGTAAAGCAATTTTGGGAGAATATTCATTTTAACAGCAGAGGTTTCAACAAGCCATAATCTCTTAAAGATTTTCATTTTGAGAGAGAACTGCCTCATTATAAGTATGGGGGTAAGGCAACAACAGTGCCGGTAGCGTTACCGGCACCATTGCTACCGTACCGCCATACTGCGAGCTGTGCTCTCGGGTGCCTGTCAACCCAGCAGGCCTGACCTGGCGGGCAGTGCTGCACCCGCGAGCATAGCAAGTCGGATGCATCGTGCATCCGATGTCCCCATTCCCATTGAGCCCTATGAAGCTCAAATGGGAATGGTGATGTACCGGGCCCAGCACCTGCGAAAGGGCAATTACCGGGTCGGGCTGGTCCGGAATAGCCCGGGAATTGCCCATTTGCAGGTGCCGGAGCCAGATGCGAGTTTGGACGTAGCTTTGCCGGTTTTGGAAATCGTCACGCCCAATTATAGAAGGTTCAGTTTTTCACAAATGAAGTTATAGCTCTCTTTAAGAAGGGATACAAAGCTGGGGACAGAGATATTGAGGACGTTTGACTTATAATTGATACATATCTGGCTACTACTTCAAAACTGGTGGATCACTCCATTAGAGGCAGAAGAGAAGTTGCTGTCCATTATTTAAACAAATAAATAAATGCATCATCGGCATAAAGAGCCAATTTATGTGGTGAGCACAATATATTTAGACCCGGAATATCGGGATGGTTCCTAATTCAGCCAATGACGCCATCAAAAGAGGTACCACCAGTGGATGAAATGGGCAGTCCTGTCTGGTGCCTCTGCTGATATTAATTGAGGCAACAATTAGGAATTCTATGTTTTTCTAATATGGAGACAGGAATAATGGGTGTCCAGGCCCCTAATAAATCTAGGACCACACCCACTTTTATTAAAAGCCTTTTTGAGAAATCCCCAATCTACTCAGTCAATGTTTTCCTAGTGTCAACCTAGAGAAGGATAAGGGGAACTATTGGCAGTGTTTAATGGCCACAATATCCATTACCCCCCTGAAATTATACTGTGACTGTCTCATCAGAATGAAGTGAGATTGATCAGAATGAATCAACTCTGGGAGCATGGGGGCCAATCTGACAGCCATTACCTTAGAAACAATTCTGGCGTAATAACTTGATATACAATTGAGCAACAAGGAGCTACTCATAGATTGTGTTATTAGTTTACTATCTAAGAAACTATTAAATAATTGGGTCAGGAGAGGAGTTAACATATTTTGAAATTCCTTTTATACCAGAGGGGAGAGACGATCAGGGCCAATAGCTTTGTTTGTTGGAGGGAGTTAATTACTTTAAATATTAAGATATCTGTAATAGGGAGATCCAGAGCTTTGCAAATATTCCCTTAGATTCTCGTAAGAGAGATATTTTGCAAAAAGAAACCCTGGCGAGCATGATTGGCCTGTTGAGCATTAAAGAGGGCACCAAAATATTTCATAAATACAGAAAACCTGTCCCTGTCATCTCTACCAAAGTTTAAGATCTGGTTTGAGTAATCCAGGCAAGACACTGTCCAATCATCAAACCTGAAGGACTTTATTCCTGTATGGGATGGAGATGAAGAGGTGACTATTGGGGGATGTTTGGAGTGGCCTAGAAATGTCACTCAGGATGGCCCCCCAACACTCCCAATCCTTAACTGTGACCTTAAACGAAGAGCAGGGTTAAGACCTGAATCTAGAATCACCAGTAGTTAGAAAACTGCTGCACTTAAACACCCAAACCTCCCAAGGGGGAGCATGATGGAACATGTAGGGGGAAGTCATGTCATCCTGTTTGGCTCTGAGGGTATGTTTGTGGGGAAAAGGGGGGACCAGCACTCACTCAGTGTTCTGGGGCACAGGGGTGTTAACTGGAGAATCCCCTGGTCTCATCCACAACAGTGTGGGTCTGGAACAAAGAGCCATCATGTGAACTATATGAGCACCACATGCCCTCTGAATCAGCCCATATTTAAACCATAAACAACCACTGTAGACTGGGGCATGAAGATCTGTAAGGGGTGACTAGTGATAAGAAAATAGGAAATACTAGTCCTTTAGATCAGTCCTTATGTGAGTCCACAGGGCTTATATAGAGCCAAGAGTGGGAAATAGTGGCAAAGGAACTGTAATAATAACAATTACTAACCTGAGATTTTAAGAACAATTTGCTCTTGATGGCACCACAGCTTATGAGCAAAAGGAGTGCTCGCAGATCTCACATAGACACAAGCTCTACATCGTATTCTGCCACGTTGGTGCACAAGCAGAAATTCCAAGTACAATGACCTTTTGGAGCTATATTGAATTCACTTGAGTATTCACCACGTAGGTAGTCCCCAATTCAAAATCATCAGTATACTCATGTGCTGGCCATAAACTATAGCCTGGCTGAGCGGGTGCGGGCAAGAGGGACGGGGGGGGCGGCTGGGTTGGAGTTCTATGAATAACCAGATAAAGCATAAGTGAGTGTGGGTATCTGAATCAGTGGAGTGAGAAGACATGGAGAGGCTTAGGTACAGATAGAGCTGAAGGAGGCGAAGAAAGACCTGAAGGTGCAGGAGTTGGAAGAGATGGAGAGAGATATGAAGGACCAGGATGTGGAAGGGAGCTGCAGGTGTGAGAGCAGCACTGAAGATGTGAGAGGAACAGGAGGTGCAGAGGAGTGCTACAGGTGCAGGAGGAAGAAGTGCGCAAGAGAAAGGCCCCAAGGAAGAAGGTTGGACGAGAACATCAAGCAGGTGGAGAAAGGACACAGGCTGGTGGAGGCCTTCAAGAGGAAGTATATTAAGGAGGAGAATAGATTACAGACGGGCTAAAGGTGAGAACCACTATAGAAAGAGGAAGAAGCTGGAATAGAGAAGAAAATGTTGAAAGGAGAAATAGAGAGTGAGTAATTTTTGGAAGCAAAGAGATAGCCACAGACAGACAACAACCATCAAACCATTGTCTGGAAGGAGTGAGATGAGGCATGTGCTTGCAGCAGACTAGCGAGGAGGCAAGTCAACAGATAGCCAGAGGTTCACTGGCTGGGCCGAGAGATGAGCATAGTAAGCTGGGACTGGTTGATAAAATCAGGTTGTGGGTTCAAGGTAGCACCACAGCCCCAACCACCGCCCTTACAGACCCTCACAGCTTATTTTACCTCTGGAGATGATGCTGTAGATGCACTTATGAAAAGCTTGGTATTTCACCATGAATGCTTACAGTAATTTAAGGACGCTATTGATCATGTGACCACAGCCTGACATCCCACTGGAAGCTAGGACACCTCCCACACGAGCCAAGTGGTGCCAACTGGCTGTGAGGGACATGGGGAAACGACCCAGAGGGACTATTTGCGGAGAACAACTTTTTGTTGCTTTAAAGAATGCAAGTAAAGGCCTGCAGTTAAGGCCAATGGATCTTCTCTCTGCTGGTCCCCTTTTACACCCAGGGACCGGCATATGCCTGTCAGCTAGATGTGAAACTATGCATCCCTCAATTTCTGCACCAGAGCCCCATCAACCTGGAAAGATGACCGCCGCAGAATCGAGGACCCTATTGGGCTCCCAGCCTGCCATGGTGTGTGTGACCGGCGATTGGCTGGAGCCCACAACAACCAGAGCCCTGCCTCCAAGCCGGGAGGCGAAGCCGGCCCTCAGTAAAGGCCTGAAGTTAAGGCCGATGGATCTTGTCTCTGACGGTCTCCGCCTGCGAAGCGACAATGCAAAAACCATTGCTCAGTGCACCCCCGAATCCCCATTGCTTGCTGCTGGTCCTGCCCTCACAGGTAAGCTGATTGCGCTCAATGTTGTACACCCCAGGCTTGGTATTACTTAGGGATGCATAGCCTCTTCACCTCCTCCCTTATTGTTCTGCCTCCCCCTACCTCCTTCTTGCCACCGCTAATGTCATGCCTAGGTCTCTGCAAGTGCAAACCACAGCACATTAATGCAGTGAAGCCCGTCTACAAATGCAAACTGCCACCACCCACTCTCTTCCTCCAAGCCCTGATAGAGATAAGGCCACAGCTCAACGCTTCAGCACAATCTGCCCTCCCACCAGATGCCACCACAATGCAACATACCTCTACACTATCAGCTTCACCAGCTAACCCGCTCAAGACAACCACCCCTATGTTATGCTTAGGCCATATGCTTACACCTATGTCTTTGCCCTTATGCCACTGGACTGCACGTCAATGTATTACTCCTGCCAGCATGAAGAAAGCCCACATCCAAGGGGGTCACGCACTCCCAACCATACCTAGCGGGAATAAAACACAGCTACCTCACAAAAAAACAAAGTACAAGCGGCAAACACTAAGCCCTCCAAGAAGAGGCCTTCTGCCTACGCAACACCACATTCATCACAGCCAACATCCCAAATATCGACTCGTCTTGTTAGGCCAGACCACAAGACACAATCTCTCACCAAATCTACTTCTACATCCAGAAGCTCACACCCCTCAGGAATCATAGTCCGGAATGCCTACCTGACGTATAGGATGACACCATGCTGCACACCCCCACCACACCTTTAATTTTCTCATGGGATCACGCCCGGTGCCACCAGCCATAATACAACTACACCTCTCAATGTACCACAAGCCATGGAAACCCCTATTGGCATCTCACCCCCTCACAAACCACCCTTACGTTGTGCCCTCCTCAACACTAGATCTATCACTGCCCACCCCCACGAAAATCTTGGACCTCATCACTGCTGATGACCTAGATATCTTGGCTGTGACCGAGACCTGGTTTTCCCTCACAGTGGGCCCAAATCTATCCGTTACTGTCCCTACAAGCTATGCCATCCTCCGGTGTGATAGGGCAGAAAGAAAAGGCGGAGGAGTAGCCTTTATCTTCAAAGACTCCCTATCATCGTACACATCAAACTCAACAATGATCCCTAACTGCGAATCCCTTTCGGCCAAGCTTCAATGCTCACAAAACAACACAATTACTTTACATCTTATGTACCGCCCACCTGGCCCCATGGCATCCTTCGAAGTGGACCATAGCCAACTTATTACCACCAACCTCAAACCATCTACACAACTTTTGGTACTAGGCGACCTCAACTTGGGCTTTAGTGACCCCAACAACACAGACACCACTGCCATAGCTACCTTCCTGTCAGTTCTTGGATGTACCCAACTCATTACAGTACCTACAAACTCTCATGGTCGCATCCTTGATTGGCTGTAAGATCACAATTGCAACATCTCCATCCTTTCCAACAGACCATGCCCCTGGTCAGACCAACATACTATCACATTCACCATACCCGTCACTAGCAAAGATACCAAGCCAGATTCTCTCCCAAGCACCATATGACCCAAAGCTCACACAACTTGACCAGCACTAACATTATTCCTCTCATCAACTCACCTCTCCCCTCCACACAAGACCCCATAGCCTTAGTGGACCACTATACCACGCCGCTTCGCAAGACCATCGACCACCTTGCACCTCTAAAAGCAAAGAAATCTAAGAATCTGATCCATCATAACACCTGGTTCACCCCTGATCACTGCGCTGCATACGCTTCGAAGGGAACAGCTGAAGCCACCTGGCATAAAACCCCCCACTCCTACCAATAAGAGCCACCTCTCTAAGCTGTTGCACCAATACAAACAGATGATCCTTACTTCTAAGCCTCCACTTACAATGAAAGAATTGCTAATGCGGCATCTAGCTCACGCAAACTCTTCTCCATTCTCTGTGAGTTAGAAACCCCCATGTGCTCCTGGGATGGCATCCTGAAAGACAATGCCTGATGTAATAAGATCCAAGACACCCCCACAGGCAGAATCACGCAGCTACAATCTAAAATACAAGTGAAACAAGCCTCACTACCAACGGCCTGCCACCCACCTTGCCTATCTCGGGATGACATTGCTGTGTTTATGTTCCAACCTATCAGCAACACCACCCTTGCAAACACCATCGCTGGGCTTAAACCATCCTGGTGCAAGGGGGACACATTCCCAGCATCCCTGCCAATTACATGGGCACCCCTTCCCTGCTCCTACTGCTTGACCACTAGGCACCATTTGACCTCATAGACCATAAGATCCTCTGCTAAGCCCTGACCTCTGCTGCACATTTCTCCCCTGAAGCCACCAAATGGATCAACTCATTCCTGTCAAACAGTGTTACGCTCACCTGGCTCCCACAGGGGTGTCGAGCGGAACTGGACAGCCACGGTCTCCACCAACGTGATGCGTAGTGCAGAGATGACTGACTGGACTGGCCCACCTAGCTTCGTCTGCTTGACCCGTAGAAGTAGTCTCCTAAAGACAGGGACAGGGAATTAGCCACCCGTGGATTTAAGTATTAACATCTCACTGCGTCCCCACTTATCACTTCTGACATTCCCTTTCACAAAGGTCACCTTAAAATTGTATGATGAACTCTCCATCCTGCGAAGAATGCAGGGGCGCGTTGATGGCCAGTTACTTCACTGGCTTGAGGATATTGGAAGAGTTCTGGACAAATCTTGGCTCCAAACCTCCGGGCAAAAGGCTGTAAGTATATAGTTCTAATGAGTTCAAAATGTCCGATTAATCACTCTTGTCCAATTCCTTGTTTCTTTTGCAGCTTAGACCCAAAAGATGATCGTCTTGTGGCAGCTGAAAGCGTTCAGGTAAGAGTCTGTGTTTTGTAACACTGTCCGGTAAATGATGCCAAGGTTTAACTCGCTGCTTTCTCTTTTCTTGCAGGTGCAGCGTAGAAAGATTTGGCGTGCTGGTGGATAATACCTCCTGCTGTAAAATCAGGTAAGCATATGGTGGCAAGAAATTGTCCTTGTTTGTTCCCTTGGCTCACCTTGTTGTTTTCTTGTCCCCCTCAGGCGCTGGAATGCGCAACCAGGAGATGGAGACAGCACCGGATCGTAGAGATGCTGTGAGGAACGGTGAGTATGGCGCGGCGCTACTGCTGGCGATGCGATGCGTTTAAAATGAAGTCTGTTTCGAAGATGTGCTGAATCCGAAATCAGGTAAGAAATCCAGTAAAGTTCTTGTTCTAACCTTTCTTCTTCTTTCTCTTCTTTCTAGGTGCTCTGGACTCGAGGCGGGCGTGGCAGGATGCTGGATGCTGACTGCAGACACGGTGAGCGTTACGCTGCTGGATGCAGAATAACGCGAAGCATGTGCTGCTCTTCGGGCGTGGTTTAAATAGCCTTCAAAGTAGTCCCAGGTAAGTATTCCTCCACAGCCACACCCGAGTAACAAAATAGTCCCTAAGATAAAATAGTCCCTTCAAGCCTCACATGGGCTTGGATGCCTGGATCCCTTGCAGCATTGTCTGCATCAGGTACGTTTTAACATATGAGCCTGGCGCCTATGGCGCCAGGACTGATGTCCCATATAGGACTGTACCCAGATAGCCCCTAACAGGGGTTGCTGGGTTTGCTCCAGGTAACATGATGCCTGCTTCCGGGGTTGATGGACTTGGGCTGGATGCCCGGGGGTAGGCATCATGACAAACAGATCCTCTAGAGTATTTACGGGGGAGGCCACTGCCTCGCCCACACCCAACTCATGCAGAGTACCCCAAGGCTAATGCGTGCCCTCCACCCAGTACAAAGTGTACACAAAGTCTTTGTTCAACCATCTCGATGAACTTCGAATATTGTACACAAATTACGCAGATGACACCCAAATTCTTATCCCCCTCACTGGCGACCAGCTGATAGACATACTCAGAATCAACGAAATCTACAAAAACATTCATTCCTGGATGGCCACACACAGTCTCTGCTTCAATGATGAAAAAACCGAACTCCTCCTCATTGGGCATCCTGCCTGCCTGAAGAGTCTACCCCAGGAGTACAATTCCTTCATCATTACCCAGCCACAAGATATTTGTTGCACCATCCGTCAAAACCCTTCGGGTCTACCTTAATTCTTCTCTAACTATGACCCACCAGGTCAATCACATTGATATGCTATCAAATTGATTAACACCAGTAAACCTTCCTCACTACCACTAATCGCTTAGAAGTTGACCTGGCACTTGTAGGCTCAAAACAAGTCTATTGTAACTCATTACTCTGTGGCACCTCTGAGAAGAACCTCAGCAAACTACAAACAACCCAAAACAAAGCGCTCTGCGCTGCTCTTGACATTGGAAAACGGGACCATATATCGAATGCCAGGAAAGCAACCCACTGGCTCCGAGTTAAGGACAGAATCGACTTCAAAATTCTTTCCCTCACCCACCAATGTCTTTCAAACGATTCACCTGTTAACGTCGCGGATAAACTAAAAAAATATGACTCAGAAAGACCTACAGGAACTGCCTTGTCATGCCAAGGTGTCAAGCGCTCAAAAGCTGGGGGATCCAGCTTCCAAGTCCGGGCACCATCACTATAGAACAAGCTTCACCCACACTTGAGAGGCAAACCCTCCTACAATGTCTTCAGAAAGCAAATCAAAACCTTGCTATGCAACTAGTCTCCTATCCCTCCTGCCTTACTACTCCTGCACTATGACTGGTTTCCCTGTAACTAGCGCCTAGATGCCCATCAGCTTTGCACGGTGCTATAAATGCACAAATAAATGAATAAATAAAGTGTGGTGCAGAGACATCTTTAACCAAATACTTTGTTTTATGGAGAAAGGATTTGTTGATGTCGCTTCTTCTTTGGGGAGTGTTAGGAGGGACTTTAAAAAACACCACTTAATGTGTCTGGTTTTGGAAGGCTAAGCTCGCAGAATCCTGGGGCTATCCCAAATCATGGGACCGTGTTGGCTGAGCAGTAAGGCATAGACTTAGGACTTCAGGTGTTTGGTGTACAGGTACAATTAACAACACACACAGATGAAGCATTAGAGTTCGACTCAGTTGTCTAAAAATATTCTTTACATTAAAATGAAAAACACATGCAGGTTAAATTCCACAGTACCATGCACCAAAAAAGCTTCCCAGAAATGTACATTTCAGTAGATCCCAAGAGTAGGGATATATAACAATTAACTGTTTCAAATAATATGTTATTCCATTTGCGCTTAAGAATCACAGACCATACATTCACAGTGAAATAAAGGGACACAATGGTTAGTTAATGCAAAAACCATATAGCTTGTAAAAGTCCTTCACTCAGCCAAATAGTACAAAATCCAGTGGACAAGTAGGTCTTCAGAAATAAGAGACGAGTGAGAGAGGAATGTTTCTGCTGGGACAAATTAGAAGCTACAGCCGAGAGTTTTAAAATCACTAATGAGAGCAGAGCCTGGCGTGAGAGTGCGGCGCTAAGTGCAGCCTGCTTCACAGAGGAAAGGAGCAAGAGGGGAACATTTCTGCTGCTCCACGTTGTGACGCAGACGAATTGGAAGGAGAGTTTCAAAAACCTTAATGCAGAGCGCTGTGTGGAAGGACAGCGCTA
Source organism: Ambystoma mexicanum (assembly GCF_040938575.1). NCBI lineage: Eukaryota > Metazoa > Chordata > Amphibia > Caudata > Ambystomatidae > Ambystoma > Ambystoma mexicanum. The sequence goes on from NC_090936.1 coordinate 989,006,912, forward strand.
AGTGCAGTCTGCTGCAGTTGTCCCCTGCTGCCCGTGGATGTTCGCAGCAACTGGCTGTTGTCTGTTGAGATTCACCCACGCTCGCTGTGGGATTTGGCAACCAGGCAGTGTTGGTAACGTGGCATTCGTCCCCCCTCCTCTGCTCTGTGAGTTTATTTCTGATATCTTATCACTGCACTATGTTGTACTCTAGTCCTATCGCTTGCAATGTGGATGACATGTGTAGATTGGAATATAATCCTCGTAGTAAATGCGGCACTACTACTTCGAGTGAGATTAATGGGGAAAAGCCCATTGAGAGAGGGCGTGAGGTCTGCCTATGGACAATATCCTCAGTGGCCCTTGAAAGTTCCCTCTCAGGGGAAGACTACAAGTTATTTCCCACAAGTGACAATGGTACCCAATGGCTTAAATGACAAAGTACAGGCAGCTTATTTGGAGTCACGTTTGGAAGTAATTCACAAGTCTATCCCTCTGAATTCCTCCTTCTTAGGACTGTGCGCAGATTTGTGCAGTGAAAATGACTTAAGCCCATCTCGAGATATGTGTAATACCCATGACCATAATGTAGCAATCACACCAGCTAAGGGGGGCGTACACGGCCGGTAACGGCCAACAGCTTGAGTGGGGGTGATTGCTATTCACACCACATGGTTTTTCCGGGTACGCATAGTTTATTTTTTTATGGGTGATGGGCCCCATGCATATTGCATGAGCCCAAGCGCCCATAAAAAAAACAAGATGGCCACCAACATATTAATTGGGACGTAGTGCCTTTTCTGTTTCCATGGTGGCTGTGGGCGGGAGGAGCGCCAGGACAGGAGCACAAAGCTCAAGTCCAGCAGGTAAGTAGGGAGGGTGAGAGGGAGGTGTGGAGAGCGTGTGGGATGTCTTTGGAGACAGAGGGGAAGTTGGGGATGAGAGGCTCCCTGCTGGCTTCGCACAATCAAGATGGCACCAACTGGGTAAGGGCCCCGGGTAGCTGGATTCCAGCCATCTGATTCTAATTGGCTGAGCGCCCCCTTGCCCTGGTGCGAATAATGACCTCAACTTGACTACCCTTCACCTGGGGCCATCAAACTCATTGCGCTTACCAACCAATTCTGGGAATGTGGACAATTCAATGTGTTGGGATCAACCTTTACTGACCATCACAGAGATGCTTTAGATCGCTCGTCAATATTAGCTTTACACTTAGTACTAAAATCTCTGGTGGAACTTTACGACAACATTAGGGAGGAGTTTCACTCTCACACTAAATTTGTAGCCTGTGTGTTGACCACCATAAGGAAAGATTCCTGGAGAAGGAAGACAATGGAACCATAACAAACTCAGGAAAAAGATGTTATTACTTCACAGGGAAAAATGTCATTGGACAGGTCCAGACGAAGTGAAATCGGGGAAGTGCTATGAAATAATGAAGGCAGATTGAACTTGTCTCTTGACATATCTGCATCTCCCCCTTCAAAGCTGATAATATCTTAATTAAGGGAAACAAGGAAAAAACAGGGAATGTCAATTTTTCTGCTGGTCCCGAGGAAGACCCTACAGTTCCTGTCAAAACACTGAAGAATCAAAAGGGATCTAATTTAAATAAAAGACAGTCTTCAAGGGAATTCCTCAGGGCCTTATATTTTCCCGAACCTACTTAAAAAGTGGATTAAGAGGTACTAAGACAACATTCCAATGTAAAATCCAAAGCTAAGAAAAGGAAACGTTTAAAGGAAAAAACAACAAGAAGACATGTTGGACTTTTTTCATCCACGCATAGTAATGAACAGAGATGTTTCAGAGATGCCTACAATAAATATATCTTACTCTGATGTAATAAGCCAATCCCCGGATCCCTTGGCTGGGCAATCTCCACCTCAGTTTTAGCTGCACATACTTAAAACAAGTGGGCTGGGTGACTGCCATAATTTATTTATTTTATTTATTTATGTGTTTGCTTGTTGGGCACTTAGGGCAAAAGGGAGGGAGCATGAGATTGCAGTAGAATTAAAATATATAGAAAACACAGTGGAGGAAGGGATGGTGGAACCTACTATGCCTTGTGAGTATTCAGAACTTGCAAGTGCAGCAAGGAAGAGGGCAGTGGGGTAGGTGCTGGGGTGTCCGGGCTCGAGGGTGAGCCACAGATGAGTGTAAGGTATGGTAAGTGCTATTTAGCCAGGAGCCGCATTGGGTGGAAAAATGCAGTCTCCAGTGCAGTCTCCAGTGCACAGTATGTGCCGAGGCAAGTGCTGAAGGTCGACAGAAGCTGGGGAGATTGAGTCTGAGTGGTCAGGGGCCCAGGGGATGCATAAGGGTCCAAGTCGCCAATCACAGCAACTGTGAAATTAGCAGAGGCGGGAAGAAGGGAAGGAAGTGGAAAGTCTTGAGGTGCTTTTGGAATTCAAGATGGTCCTGATTAAGACACAGAGGGAGGAGGAGGCTGTTCCATAGGAGGGATACAGCTGAGGAAAGAGAACGACCCCCTGCTCCCTGTTTAGCGAAACGCTTTACACACAGGGAGTTGGTGCCAGAGGAACATGGAGGTCTAGAAGCAGAGTATTTTGTAAGAGAGAGTTTAAGATAGTGTCGTCCCCGGCCCCATACAACCTTGGATGATGCAAAGGGATTTGAATTTGATCCGTGCAGCAACAGGGAGCCAGTGAAGACTTTCAGGGCAGGAGAGATGCGGTCCCTGGGCTTAATGCCAAGGATAAGTCTTGCTGCTCTATTCTGGATTAGCTGAAGAGGTCACAAAGTGGAAGAAGGTAGATTAAGGAGGAGGCTGTTGCAATAGTCAAGACTGGTGAGAACCAGGGCTCGGGAAACATTGAGCTTCTGGGGGAAGTGAGAAATGGGAGAATTCCTTTGAGAAGAAAGAGTTGTAAGTGGGACTTCTTAGCAATGTCCTCAGTGTGAGGGAGGAAGGATAGAGAGGAGTCAAAGATGACTCCAAGGTTTCTGGCTTCACTAGAAGGAGCAGTGGGAGAGCCCAAGGTGGGAGGCCAACAAGATGGGAAGAAGGAGAGAGCAGGGATCCCAATAAGAAGGATATCAGTTTTGCTGGCATTGAGGCAGAGATCGTTGGAAGAGCACCACGCCTGGATGGCAGATAATGAGGAGTCCTGTTCCAATGACAGGCTAATGGGATTTGAGCTTTTGTTGCAAGGTATGAATTTTATATCTTTAAATAAAGCAAAAAATGTGAGCTTGTTTGCATGCATTTCCTGCACTAACCACTATTATATATCATCTAGTACTGTTTTTATAGATTCCTGGCACATGCATAGTGGTTCATTTCTATACAAAATCTGTGATAATACTTGTTTGGAAACAATTAGACTACTTTTGACAAATGCACATTGATTTATTCATCCCACAAGCAACAAGTAAAAGGGGGGTGCAGCTATCTGGCTACAGTAAGAGGCTCAATATATATAACCCAATTCCCCCAACTAGAGGTTGTACAGAAGGTGGGAATGGCGCAATAATGGTAGCATGCCCAAAGAGGGCAGAAAAAGGAGAGTTTATTATTGAGTGATTGGTCTTGGTTGCGTTTTAATTTAGCTTCAATGGCTTGTGTGGGTAATAATAGGTATAGAGCCCCATGGGCGTCTGTTGGAGGTGAGACAACCCATTTTTTGTACGAAGGGCATTAAAACGAGTTCATATAATTGTTGAGGACAGAGGCACTTTTTGAACAAGGTCTCCACTGTCCCACCATTCGGGGTATTTGGTTTAATATTACTTCAGGAAAATTGGTTATGTAAACTATGTTTCTCCAGGGCTTCAACATTTTTGTTAATTCTTCATTTTTTGGGCCCATAGTAAGACCGAGTGGAGGCCTTGCGGTGGCCATAGCTTAAATTGGAATGCCATACGAGAACAGATTAACACGGTCTCTGGTTCTCTATTACCTGTAAAAATCAAAATGCACGAGAGCAACTATTTAGGGAGATGCTTGTCATAATTGTATACAGGAATCCAACTGCTAAATTGTTCGATAATCTATCGAAGGAATTGGGCAAATTAATATATAATTTGCTGTTGGATGGGAACAGACCAAACATTTTGATTGCAGGGGGCCTTAATAGTACTTGTTCTGCAGAAAGTATGCCTGTCAATAGGAAGTTTAAAAACTCAAGGGCAGCTGAACTTGACAAAACCTCCTTTATGGAATATAGCTCATGTAGTTCCGATTTTCAAAAAAGGGACTAGGGCTATTGAATATATCGGGAAAAATCTTTGCCACTATCCTCCTAAAGGAAATTGAACACAGGGCTATTGCGGAGGCTAAGGGGGCTTTTGAAGTGTCAGGAAGAAAAGAGGGACACTGTTAAGTGGTATAATATTGTTAGTGTCCATCGATAAAGTTGCATGGGAAAGGGCTACCATTTCCCAATAATGCACCCTCAATGAAATCAAACACTTTCTCCAAATATTCTATGATTAGATTTCATATTATGAAATTAAACCCCTTGTAGAATATTTGGGGAAAGTATTTTAGGGGTCAGGAAATAAAAAGGTCTACCTTGTGCCTTTTTTCAGGCAACATTATCACATGAAACCCTTAAGTCTACTCCTTTCGCTGTCCCTTGGGAAAATGAGTCATTCAGTTTATAGTGCCAGCATCGAGCTCTCTAATGCCTAAGCTAAGAATTTGCGATATACCCAAAGGATTATTGAAATTAATAATGCTTTTGCACACAAATACTAAAATGCAAGTTAGGTTACTGTAAGAGGGTGACTTTCAAGGCAAATAATAACTAATATTGGATTACAACAAAGTTGCGTAATGCCCACAGTCTTGTTTAAATATCTTTTAACCTTTAAATATCAAATGGCCATTGGATGGTCTATGCAGATGATTTATTTTTCATTGATCAATGACCTATTGGACTGCAAAGAAACTTATCTGCACTTGCGGATTACACAGAAAAGAATCTTGTGATAAATCCAAGCAAAAGATTTTTATATTTACTAAATTGAGGAATACTAATATATTGGTCCTTATGGGAAGGGAGTATGGAAGTGGTAAAGAAAGTGGTTTATTTGGGCTTTCTGATCTATAATGAGATATCCTTGACGAAATGTGACGCTAATTATACAATGGAGCTCAATCCTTCAATTGCTCAATTAAAACACATACACTGTTGTCAGAAGAGCCGCCCGTGGTCACTATGGAAATGCTGGCGCCGGATCCACAATGTTGTTCCATCACAGCATTGACAGATGGTAGATGAGAGGTCTAGTTGATTCCAACATGGCGGCTGCAAGTCCTTGCTTAATCGCACAGTGAAAACTGAGTCGGAACCTTTGGATGCTGCGTCTCAACAGGTATTCTCCCTGTGTTGACGTTCCTCCTTATCTTCTCCCCTCTACCCTTTGAAGTGCTCATATGAACTCTTCCATTCCCGCTACTCGCCTCCGCCTTCCGTTATTTGATTCAGTATCTCGCTTCAGCTGCCTCCCTCCTAGCGTTCTGTCTCCCGTCTCGTCTCTGAAAACTCCTGGAGCTCTTGTGCCGATCAGACATCTCAGACTTGCTACTGCTCTGAAACTTTCCAGAGGTCCAACACTGCAGATTCATGTTCTACTCCTCTACCTCTATGCCCATTATACTCATCCACTGTAAAAGAGACCAACTGCAAAAACTTTACGGTGAGAAATTTTTCTGGGAAACCTTTTCCCCTTGTTTGAGCCTTACGGCCAGTTCTTTCCTTGTTCCCCTGATTAGGGAGACCAGGAGAAGGGATTGGTGCACTCGGTTCTAATACGACTGTGTGCCGTGTTTCCACTGTTCTGCTATTTTGTAGATGGTAAGTGCCTTAATATCTCACAACTATGCATTTTATGAATGTATGCTGATTCCTACACTCAAATACTATACCATGAACATTATTCAGACTATTCTGTATGTGTCACCAGGATCTGTGATATCTTCGTCAGAGAACGTAGACTCCGAATCTCCACCCTCCCCTAACTCCTCACCTTCGTCCTTCTTCCTAGAACCCTTCTTTTCTTTTCTTCTTGATTGCTCCTTTTTTTTGTGCAGGTAAGGACGGCCACGGAAGGAAGCCACTGTGTCGCCTAAAAAGGTGACCATGGGCCCCCTTCCGGGAGCGCCGAAAAAGGGCAAAAGCCCTAAGGCACAAAAAAACCCTGAGCGATCTCAGTGTCTCTCTGGAGATGCGTAGACAGAACTCTCTTGAAGATGAGGCCGGACCAGAAGAGTAATCCAGCGGAAGAATCAGTAGAAGCCCCGGAGGGGTGCAGTCCAATCGGTGTGTGGCTCGGTACAATGAGAACCAGGCACGAGGAAATAGAACAAGGAGAAGATGGCAATCCAATTTTCAGGCCGGGATCTGATACACGTGAGAGCAACAGCAGGAGGAATCCCAACGGGTAAGGAAAAGGCAATCCAATATACAGGCCGGGAATCTGGTACACGGGAGAGCAACAGCAGGAGGGATACCAATGGGCAAGGAAAAGGCAGGACAAAGGAAGAAATAGGAAATACAAGAGAGCAGGGAAACAGGGAAAGAGAGTAAATGGGAAGGGAGGAGGGCTAGCAGGAACTGGAGGGAGGGTGAAGGGGGGAGCAAGCGAAAGCAAAGGATCAGAAAAAAGGAACACTGAACTGGAAGAAAGGTGGAAAGGAAGAGGGGATAGCCGGGACCCGATCGGGGACCGGGATCCCAACACGAATAGAACGGACGAGTAGGCAGGGAAGGCTCAAAGCAAAACAGCACTAGCGGACGAAACCGGAAGCGTTGCGACACGTCCGCAACCCGGAAGAAGCAGAATTTAAGCTCCCGGCCGTGTCAGCATGCAACAACTAGAACAGTACTACAGAAGGGTGTGACGGGTAGGCAGCTGTGTGCGACGGAATTAGCGTCCACGCCGCCAGCGGCCACACAGGCGCCACCCGCCTAGAGGCATGACAGTATGGTATGGAATTAAGATGGGAGAGAATCGGTACAATCATTAATAAATTCAAAGGTATCACCTGGAAACAGGTGTTAGGACTTCCTACGACAGTTTCAAGTCGCGCAACAAGGTCTGAGTTGAGTTTTTACGTCCATTAACTCCATATTGCAATGGATGGAGAAGATTAACTCTATATGTGAAAATAATTGATCTGCCGAAAAATTCCTTATTTGAAGATTTAAGATCTATTCTTCTGCTAAATTAATTCCTTCAATTAATAGCTTTGCTGACTTTAATAATTCTGTTCTTCTAAGTTTGAACATAGGCACATCTACCTTATTCAGGAACCGTATAAAAGCAAAACAGAAATTGTACAAGTGAAACAGGATCAATACAGCGGAACAAATGAGATTGTATTCCCTGTATGGGGAAATAGCCACAATACCTAAATATAGGAATTATTTGCCTAAATATCTCATTAGGTTCCCCGCAAACAGGTTCTGGATGTATAGAAGGTTTAGACTTTACCTGGTGCCGACTAGGGAAGTGTTGGGTCCTAATCTGCTACTTGCCAGTGAAATGAGGTACTGTAGACTGTGTAAAATGACCAACAAGCAGGACTCAATGAAACACCTGCTTATTAGTTGCACATACCCTTGGAAGGTTCAATGTTTACAATCTGCTATGTTTGCAAATGAGTATTCAGATTTAGTGGCGGACCTTATGTATGTTAGATTTTGGGATGAACAGGAAAATTCATTGATCTCATCTTTGTGCAGATTGTCAACTTTATGTTGGCATCATATTGTTTTATTTCATGTGTACATTTTAGGATGTGAATTGTTCACAAAATGATATTTAATATGCTTTAAATCAAATTGGTAACTGTGAAATCTTTGTTTTGATGTATTCAAACCATAACACAATTAAAAAAAAGGCTTGCCAACAGGTAGGAAATGCAGAAAATGTGCAACATCTTTAACAACAAATATATACAAAAGGTAAGGACACACTTCCAGTTCCAGACCACTAAGGGTACCCCAGGGAGGGTTTGCGACCTGGGCTCCACTGCTCAGAGCCAGCTAAGTTATATGTTTAGGGAGAGGACTTCACACCCATTCAATCCCTAAGCCAAAAGTGTGCACCAAATGTGGCAAGTACATACATTTCTTCACCTTACTCAGATTGTCAAAATACTGACCCTCGTCGAAGTTAGAATCTCTGGGGCTGACTCCACACACTGTTGGTCTGAGAGTAGGTGGTCCAAGGCACATAAATAAATCAGCATCGCGTTTAGGTCTGGCTAGGCAGCGGTTCCGATCTCTGCTCCAGATGCTGTACCAGCATGCTTTCAGCAGGACAGACCAGATGACTTGGGACAGCAGCCACTGTGATTACCAAAATGAGGATGGATCCCAGGTGGCAAAGAGAAGTGGTGAAGAAATCCTCAACAGGGCCAGCAGGATCAGCTTGATGCAACAACGGAAAACAGGCTCCTGGCAGAACCCACTTCAGGATGTAGAGTAGCTAATGCAGTCACTAATGTTCCTTGGCCACGAGCTGAAGAACACCAGAGACTCAAGTTTCAGTTCAGAATGCTGTCCATTTCAGCAGAGGGGTCTGGTTTTTGAAGGCTCTGTCCACAGAAGGGTCAATCAAAAGGACAATGATCCAGGACAAAGGACTAGCGGATCACACCAGTCCAGGAGAGGAAGGGACCAATGAGGGCCTTGTCTAAGTGCAGAAGAAGGATTCAAAAAGATTCTGGCAGTTGGCTTTGGTATACGTGCTTTCCCTTTATCCCAAATTCAGGACAGGGGCTTCCCCAGCCCTCCACTCAAAATATTCTTTATGGACAGCTGTCCATACCACATTTGCCCAGCAACAGACATACATTGGAAGACGTGTGGTTTGGGGCCAGAAACTCCCAAGCCCAGTCAATCAAAGCTCTGGTGGGAAGCCCAGATCAGGACTCTGTAAAAGTGCATGCCCTCATTTGATGTTTTCCAGCCTAGGAATCCAGGAAGACAGTCAAAAAGCATGATGGCTTAAGGACAGGACTTAGACTATATTGGGAGAATATTTTAAGAATATGCTACTCAGACGGTATTATGCAGTATAAAACGATTGTGCATGGTAGTGCACTAGAAAAAGTGCCTTGGCACTAGTCGCATCACAAATGCATAAAAAAAGTTGCCAAACAAAAAGAGAAGTGTCCCTTTCGTACTCCATTTGAGGTACTGTGGCTTACAAAGTTAAAGCAAACAAATGTGAAAATGGGAGAACCTATCTCCCTGCAAAGCAGCCCAGGGACAAACCAGCGCCCCCAAAACATGAGAGTTGAGGGAAGCTAAAAAGGCCTTATTCGCCCTAAAAGTCAGCAAGAAAAACTTTAGGGGCCTCGAAAAGCGGCTATGCGACACACAAAAATTGAATTCTTGCGTAAGAGGGAGCAAAAGGAAGATATGGATCAATCTTTTCAGAATGGTCTGCCCAGAAAGCCTGTCCTGTCACACCAGGAGGATGAAAAACTTAACCTGAGAGCCCTAGCATCGAGGAGGAGGTCCTGAGAAGGTTTGTGGAGCCAAGGAGGTCCCAACATCCAGACTTGAATTTGTCTTGGGAAGGAAATTTGTTGAGGAAAATGTTCTCATTCCCCGACTTGCGAACACTTTGTCTACGAGAGAGCAGATAATCTCTAGCACCTATTATCAGACAATCAGGCCAGATACAATCAATCTCAAATATTTGGGCACTTTCTACCACTTCCACCACCCCCTTTTGCAGGTAAAGGAGGGCAGGGAGGAACCATGTGGGGACCACCTTGGTTCCAACCATATGTCCCAATGAGACAGCATACACAGGGCCGAAGACGCCCCAACAGATAACGAATACGGAATCCATTATGCCCATTTTTTATTTGGCTAACCTTGAAAGATCTATCATTTGTACCAGTCCAACATACTGACTGGCATATGCTGGAAATGAGATACTGTGGATTTCTGTACACCTAACCACTATAACACCGACATTTTGTCTGGCTATTTGTCTCTTCAAATACAGACACATAGTGGAAGAGAGTGGTTGAGAGGCATGACTCAAACAAGGCTGAATGCCTTACAACAACTAGAAGTAAATAGTTTATCTTCTTATCCTGTCCCGTTTGTAGGCGATACACCAGTGCTACATAGGGATAGATGTGGGTAGGAGGAAGGGATATTTAGAAATTCAATTCTATCCCTATCTGTCTTCCTCCACAGCCTTGTTACCGCTGGTGGTTAAACCCACAGCAGTTCTCCGTTGCCTTCTAATTCTGCCCTCAACCACAGTAGTTTTATCCATAAAACAGGCTGGTTGCCTGGTTTTGGAAATCAGACGTTGTTTGGTTTTAACTAAATTACATCACAGTTGGCAATTGCCCTACCTTGTCGTGTTACTATGGTTGGTCATTACCCATGTGGGAACTGCATAGCTTGCCAGTCACTAAGAAAATGAAACATTATAACATTGGTGATCGCACATGGACACTACCGAACCTAACCAACTGCAAAACAAGGCAAGTGATTTATTGCATTGAGTGCCCCTGCGTCGTGAGATATGTAGGCCAGACCAATCGGCCAATACGTAAAAGGATCTCTGAGCACAGGTCCAAAATACGGTACAAAACCCTTCCAGCCCCGATGGTCAACCAATGCATCAAATAACAACACACAGCAAATTATATCTTCTGGTGTGTATTAAATATAGTCAAAGAATCTCAGAACGTTTTGAGAAGCCAAGAAGCCAGTTGGATCCATAGATTGGAAACCCACTTACGAGGGTTGAAAGGATAATTTTTCCCTCCTCTGTAACCCTTCTACTTACTTAGTTGGTACCTTCCATTAATTTAGGTTTATCGATCTAGACTATGAGTATTGGAGTAGGTTTATTTCCCTAGGCTGACTACCTGTTTTCACATATCTTTAGTCCCAATAGAATACATGACCTCTCGTAGACCAGTCTTTTTTTCGGGTTTTTTGAACCAGGTTGATGTCAGTACCTGATACATGAGACACAGAACAGTCATCTCTGAATCACTTTCAGCGGAGTTTATGACTTTACGGACACTGTGCACTCAAACAGCAAAATACCTGGGATACCCACTTGTCCGCATCATTTTGGATGTGGGCCCGGGTTTTTTCTGCACAATGGGGGCCAGTAGTATGCAGGTAATGAGGGGCTACAATGGCGACGGGCTCACAACCCGGAGTCAGGTTAATTAACGTCCACACAAGACATTGTGAACATAAACAGCAGAATACCTTGGTTACCCACTTGTCCATATCATTTTGGATGTGGGCCAGGTTTTTTCACGCATTGGGGGCCAGTAATATGCAGGTAACTAAGAGTTACCATGGCAACCAGCTCTCAACCCGGAGTCAGGTGAATTAATGTCCATACGAGGCACGGCACACTTTCAAGAAACCCGCTCAACAATCTGTCTGTCTTACCCGCTAGATCGGGTACATATTTACTTACTAGCATGGCACCTTTATCACCTTCTGCCATTAGTTTATGCATAGCGAGTCATTACAAATATCTTAGTGTAATCAGGCGGCAGACCCACTGCGCTGCACGGATTTCTTTCGAGTAAAGTGTTGCTGTGACAATGCACCAACAGAATGGTTTGTGCCTTCACGGTGCACGCAGCTTCTGCAGCAACATAGCCAATCAGCAATGACATTATGTGCTTCCCCACAAAAAGCTTTTGTATCACATAGGCAACAGTTGCCATTTCCCCACTGTCGCAGCTCACGAGCAGAGACGAGAAGTCCAACTTTATTGATCTTTGGAAGGAAGGTGGGTCAATTTCTCCCCAATATGAAATAGGACTATTTGTCACAGCAGGCAGGTTTCTGAGACGTCTGGAATTTCTTTGTTGTATTTCTCCAGACTGCCGCCATGCCCCACAGGGAATCAACAACCCATCTCTTAAAAAGAGTCACGAGGAATTCAATGCATTGCATATGACAAACCTTTAGTCATCAAGGCATGTTTCTTCTCCATCACCACAGGCAGACAAAATAGGACGCTTACTTTAGCTGCTGTACGCTGTCTCTATACATTTTTATCCAATGCATCGGGTTTGTTAGCAAGAGGATTCTATACTCTAGTATGAGAAGAATAACAAACTTTACCATGTGGATCAGGTATTTAAACCAATTGTTTTTATGTATACAATTAATTTTTGTAAATGGGTGGTACCGGCAATCTTATCTCTGAAAAAAGAGTGACCAAAGACAAATATCCACTTGAGAACACAATTTATTTCCTCTCACTCCAGAAAGTTTAGCAATATCGAGCAGGCGCGGACCCTTAGTACGTTGCACCCACTGTACTGAAGACTCCACCACCGGAACTCACCCACACTTCTCCCTTCTAATTTTTAGGGTAAGTTTTCTACTTGGAGTATCACCAAATCTTGGGCAGTATCTAACATTTTTTAGTACACCAAACCTGAACACACTCACATTTCCTGAATGTTTTTTTTTTGTCTGCTTCCCTCTAGGATCCGGTCCACATTGCCATGAGGAAGGCTATACAAGCATTTGGCACAATGCTGAAACATGCTCTACTGACATGTAGGGGCACCTCTGTGTAGCTAGGATGTGTACATACATGTAGGCAGACCCATACATGGATATCTATCTACCATGTTTTAATAGACGGACTTCAAATGGTTTGGGATGTTATTAGTCGTACCTCAATCAAAGTATTTATGACTGAAATTAAGATTTGTTTACCCTTTCCATAGAGATTGAGATTTGTTTCCTTTTTCTCGGAAATTAAGGTATGTTCTCTCTCCTTATAAAAATGTGGATCCGTTTCTTGTTTCTTTTCCTCTTTTTCACCAATTAAATTTTTTCAAATGTTTTTATGTTTTGGAAGTCTGGATTATGTTTTGTTTTGTTGAACTCCTGCACTGACTTATTGTCTCTTTCTTACAAATGTGTTGATGCATTACTATTTTTGAGCCTTTTGAGCATTCTCACTATCTGTTTTTCTCAACTTGTTTGAATAAAATACTCCTGTTTGAGAATTTACGTGACTGTGTTCAGTTTGGTTTTGGGATACCATAACATGATATCATGACTGATACACGCATTTGATCAAAATAACCACTAATTTAATGAGGAATTATCCGATTTGCAGAATGGACTATATACACCCTTTTTGAGTATAATTGTCCCCCACCACAGCTGTCCACAGGAGCACCCCTATATATGTATACACACCTATTAGAAGTGGACATGAAGACTTCTCTCACCACCTATTAGGTGGCCTTGCTATGCTCGAGTTTGCCTAGCTCAGGAATGCAGTTACCAACCCTGTCCACCCTGGCGCATGTGGCTTATTGCTATAAAAAAAATTAAAAGCTAGGAGCTGTGTGTATGTGTGTGAATGTATTTCTTTCTACATCTTATAACTAGTAACCCCAGGAAACTCTGGGTGCCTGGAGACAATGCAAACGGCAGCAGTGTGTAGCATAAATCCCACTAACATAACCTAACATACCATTAGTGTATTCCAAGGATTAGATGAAGCACTGCAAACAGAAGTCTGGTTTCAGACCTTTTTGGCATCTTGTGAATTCAAGATAAATTAGGTTCCAGGGCAGGATCTGAGGCCATGTGGCTTCTCTTTTGTTTTGTACAACTAGCGATTAAGGATAATACACTGGGACATGATTGAGTACACATGTTCTTTAATTCTGAATACAACACATTAGTAAAATACGGTTTCATTTTTCATTAGCAGACACAGACACTTGGACCCCAGCATTAAACATGTCTCCCAGTCGAAGACATAGGACTACCTGCACTAACAGTAGAACAGAGAGAGATGCTTAATACCCCCCTCACCATAGAGGAAATACAAGGAGTTATCACTGCACTGTCCACGGGGAAAACACCAGGAAGCGATGGACTTCCAGCAGCATTTTATTAGGAGTACGCTGATTTAATAGCCTCGCAATTACTATTAGTTCTAGAAGAGCCATATGAGACCGGTGCCATACCCGATACAATGGAACAAGCAGTGATACTCCCTATCGGCCAATTGTGCTGATGAATCAAGACACTAAAATCCTCACAGCAGTATTAGGGGAAAAGCTCAAAAAGGTAATCACTACACTAGTCCACCCCGACCAGATGGGCTACGTTCTGGGTAGAGTCACAACGGAAAACCTGAGGCGACATAAGGAAGTCATAGATGGGACACGCAACAGACCAGAAGGCTGTGCAGTGGTGGCATTAGATGGCATCAAGGCATTTGATTCTGTTAGATGAGAATGGCTGTTTGCCACCCTAGAACATATGCGATAGGACACAGATTTATGAGGTGGATACGCATACTCTATGCAAAACCATCAACAAGAGTCTGCACCGGGAAACACATATCAGACTCATTTTTGATCCGCAGAGGCACTAAGCAAGGCTGCCCTCTGTCACCCCTATTGTACATCCTGGCACTTGAACCCCTAGCGATTTACATGAGGAAATCACTTATAGACACAGGGCTACAAGTAGATGGAACCATACATGTAATATCCCTCTATGCAGACGACATACTGTTGTACATGAAACACCCGGAGGACAATCTAGAGACATATTTAGAAATACTGGAAAACTTTGCACGGCTATCAGGAATCTCAATCAGCAGGAATACATCCTGCTTATTTCACCTGGCTGGGTGGCCAGGGATAGCAGAGGATCGACTCCCAGGCCTTGACCTTCCATGGAACCCAGATACAATTCGCTACTTGGGCGTAAATATATGCCATGACACTAAAAATACTCATATTACAAACACACCAAAAGCTAAAAAAGGTCTAAAAGCGTCCATACAATTCTGGGGAAAACGACCTCTGTCGGTGATGGGGAGAATTTCACTGGTGAAAATGATAGCCCTCCCCCGATTACTATTTCACTTTATAAATGTACCATACCTCATACCAAAGGCCTTCTTTAGAGACTTAAATTCAGTACTAAGCAACTTTATATGGGGAAAAGGCCGGAAGAGAGTTGCTATGGAGCTATTATGCAGAGACTACACAGAAGGAGGCGTGCGCCTCCCACATTTCGAACTATATTATCTAGCGGGACAACTCCAACATGTAGCGAGCTGGGGGCGTGGCCAAGCAGCCATGAGATAGGACGCGTTGTGTGCTGTCTCTTGCTGATCCTTTCATGATCCTGTGGCATATGTATATGCCTAAAACTGACGCACAAGCTAAGCAAAGACATTTGGTGTTGTGTGAAGCTGCAGGGAACAGCTGAAAGACCTTTTGGTTAAAGACCGGATCGTAGCAACAAAGTTACGATACAAAAAGGCAACAAGCGCAGACTGCAGCGACTTCAAAAGAAAATGGCGGCCGTTGTCACATAAAGAACAACGAACACCATGGATTCATGCAGGGACTGGCCCATTGCGTGACTATTGCAGAGGACCCCTGCTACTAATGAGAGCAAAGTGCACATTGTGGGACCGGTGAGATCATGCACCCCGGCAGACCCTGAGCAAACACGGAATGCAGAGAAGTGAAAGTGAGACTGTTTCCGGAGCCCCGGCAGAGGAACATGTGCATCGTTGAAACGGAACACGCTCCTTCAGCGAAACGTCCGTGGGGAGGCTTGCTGGATATAATTATACGGACCCCCCGCAAAACGAATGTCTATGGTTGCGGTACGGATGAGAACGGAGACGCACTGGGCGGTCCCTGCCTAGTAGGACAATAGATATGCAGTGACGCCTGCTCATGCGCAAATTTGGAGAGCTGCGAGATGCTGCGTTATGGAGATGAAGAGAACTGGGCATATGTAAGCACACCGCTCGCACAGTAAGGGCCGGACGGATCCTCGCGCAGTATGAGGAATAGCATGTTGCCTCAGCTGCTCAGAAACCCACGAACATGCTGGTGACATCCGTCCAGTACCAGGGATTGAGCACATCGCAGCGTGGTTTCCTAAGGAAGTGGACGTTGGAAGCTTGGAACTCCACAGGGGAACCCAAGCAGTCAACAATATTACGAGATGGTTTGAGCGGCCCAACAGGAATTAACAGGGGGACACAAAGCTGGCATAGTGCATACATTTCAGCAAAGGTAACACGCACCCCAACGCACAGAGGAGCGGGCGGCACAACACACTACCCCAGGCCCGGATGCACACACAATGGCGCCGCAGGCCGGGCGCAGCTAGATAGATGTGTCCCGGATGGCGGAATAAGCAGTTAGCGTTTAGAGGAGCTGCAGGAGCATAGTACTGCCTGGAGCCTAGTAGGCAGGCAGCAACTTCTGGGGAAGAGCCCTCACAGTTGACAATATCAACGGTCCGCATGATTATAGAAACCCCAGCGGAGCTGCACATTGTGCTTGTGACTGCAGACCTGCAGCAACACACTAAATGAAAAGGAAATACCCAATTGCACTGATTCAATACATGGACAGACAGCCGGGGGAAAAAGGATTTTGACCCGTTTTCGCTTTTGTTGAGGAATTGCCTGGAGATAATAAAGAATGAGGCGGAGAAACTAGGAATAAGGCAAAGCTGCCATTGTGGCCAGTAAATGAGACTGGAGCTTGGCCTGAACGAATAACTACTGCAGTCACCCACCACACTATCTGGGCGGCATGGACTAACGCAAAGGGCCCCAGCATAGAGACATACCGAGAGGAAAATACCGACCCACCCGCCACCCTCCAGACGGCGGTGGGAAGTAGAAATACAATTCAGATTGCCAACAGATACATTGCAAGGCCAAAAGAGCCAAGATCAGGCAGTGGGAGGAGCCAGAGAAGAGACACCGTAACATCACGATAAGGAGGCCGGTGTGGGGGCAACGAACACGGCGGCTAAAAATAACAAGGTCCAAGGAAAACAACCAACGATGGACATCTTCGCTAAATATGTACAGTCACCGGAGGCACCTGCGCCCGTAAAAGGAGCCACCCAAGACAAGATCGCCTCACCTCGGGATGATCATCATATCGTAGAGGCCATAGAGGAATTGAAGGCCTCGTGGGGAAGTAAAATCGACACGGCCATGGCAGAGTTGAAAGCTGCACTTGAAACCAAAATTGATGCAGTCAGTGTGGATGTGAACCTTCTAAGACAAGACGTCAGGTCGCTGGCGGAACGCACAAGTGGCCTGGAAAAGAAAGTACAAACCAACACGGAGATCAGCACAGCCAATGCCATGGAGGTGCACATACTGCAGCAACAGGTGCGCAACCTGAAAAACCAAGCAGAGGAGGCAGAAGGGCGAGCGCGCCCCAACAACATACGAGTGGTTGGCCTGCCAGAGGTGGAGGAAGGTACGGACCCTACAAACTACTTGGAGAACATGCTGATTCAGGATATTGGAGCAGAAGCGCTCACACAAGGGTTCACAGTGGAGAGAGCGCACATGGCTCTGCTCAGGAGGCCCCAACCAGGAGCCCCTCCCCAAGCAATTATTGCCAAGATTCTGAACTATAAAGACAGAGAGAAGATCCTTGAATATTTCCGAAAGGGCGGAACGATAAGCAGAGCATCGGCGACCGTCACAGCGTATCCGGACTACACCATGCAGGGACAAAGGCAGCGACTACACTACGTGGCGGTCAAGAAACAGCTGCGGGAATCTGGATTTAAATATATGCTGCTGTACCCGGCGAAACTGAAAGTCTTGCACAAAGGGAAAGCGTTCTTCTTTGAATCACCCGGAGAGGCAGTGAACTGGCTAGACGCGCAGGGCTGCCCAGCGGATACAGGAGAACATGACCAGAAGGGACAAGATAAGTGAAGTAGCCGCTTGTGGGTGACCGAATGTGCAGACAAATTAGTGACTAAGCCACGTAGTGGGTGGACATCTAGCGAAACCCTCTGAGCATGTACAGAAGCTAGAATACATTGACAGTGGGTGATGCTATGGAGTAGCCCTATTATTAGGATTGATATTGTAGGCTGCAAGTGAGCGTCAGGAAAATATGAATGGCGCATTGCCATGAATGCGGAAGCAACAGAGACCGTGCGTTCTTGCCCCCAGTAGTTAGTTGAGTCAGGACACCAAATAGGGTGGACCCCTGCTGGGTTCTACTTGTAGGACTAGATGCGGGATAGCCTGAGATCCAAATATGGAGCTGGGCACCAGTTGAGGTTGGGAGGGAGGGCGAGTGAGAGGGGAGTTGGGGTATTTGGAGGGGCGTTAATGGCAGGAGGGTGGGGAGTTGGGGGTTTGGTAGTGTTATTAGTTAGGGAAACGAGCTTACATACAGGCGGGTCTGAACCTAAAGCGATTAACCAGGAGGGAAAATGGAGGGGACAATGTAAGATAAATAAAAATGGGGGACCTTAAGATAGCCACCTGGAATGTTAGGGGGCTTAACAGTTATTTGAAAAGAAATAAGATTATGATGTACTTAAAAAGACCGAAAATAGACATAGCCTTAATACAGGAAACACACCTTACGAAAGAGAAACTAGAGCTAATAAAGAGGAAATGGAAAAAGACCACTATAGGCGCAACATACTCAACCTATGCTAGAGGGGTGATTACTTGGGTGGCACCACATGTCCCTTTCAACCATTACATATCACAGCAGACGAAGATTGGAGGATGGTGGCAATAAGGGGACTGCTAGAAAATAGAGAAATATGCATTATTAATACATATGCCCCGAATCAAGATACAGTAGCATACTTTAAGACCCTATACAACAAGATGAGCCGTACCTGGGAGGAGCGGTGATATGGGGGGCGACTTTAACTGCACACTAAACCCAAGCATAAACAGATCAGACAGGAATACAGCCCAAACCACCCTGGCTGCTAAAACCCTAATGACTCTTTTGGGAGAACTCCGGCTAGAAGATATGTTGAGATTGCACCACCCACACGATAGACAGTACTCACACTACTCAGCCCCACAAAACTTGTATACACGCCTAGATTATATGTTTGTTTCACAGGAGATAGCGGCTGAAATAGTCCGATCAGAGTACAAAGCGAGGGTCCTCTCGGACCACTCGCTTCTGGTCCTAACATGGCAGTACTTGCCCCCAAGAGCAAGGATCCCAACGTGGTGACTTAGAACAGAAGCACTGAAAGATATAGTGTTCAGAGAGGGCTTGAGGGAGGAAATTATAGAATATTTTGACAAGAACACAGGGAGTGTGGAATCGGCCGGTACCCTGTGGGAGGCTTTTAAGGTGGTAACGAGAGGAGCAGCCATAGCCAAGTCTAAAGGTTTGCAAGGAGGCCTACAAAGAGAATTGCAGAAAGCAGAGGAGGAACTGGAGGCAGTGTTGGGCAGAGGTAGTGACTCCCAGGAGGATGCAGAAGCAATAAACCAATTATGAGAGAAATGCGTAGGGCTTTGGGGGAGATTGTGTAATTTAAACTATAAGAAGTACATAGAGAGAAAACACGCGGAGGGAGACAAGCCAGGTAGAGCAGTTACAGGGAAGAGCAGGCAAATAGT
Organism: Ambystoma mexicanum; assembly: GCF_040938575.1. NCBI lineage: Eukaryota > Metazoa > Chordata > Amphibia > Caudata > Ambystomatidae > Ambystoma > Ambystoma mexicanum. The sequence goes on from NC_090936.1 coordinate 989,026,334, forward strand.
GGACACCCAAGAGGGCTAGAAGAGAGAGTTCCTTGAATTCTATAAGCGATTGTATTGGGATGAAGGTGAGCGTGAAAGTTGCGAAATAAAGGAAACATGAGAGGATATTGGGCTACCGAAAATAAGTGCGGAAGAGCGAGAAGATCTAGCCGCCCCAATCACACTAGAACTACAAGTGGTAGTGGAACAGCTACCCACTAGCAAGACCCCGGGGGCAGATGGACTCCCTAGTAAGTTCTACAAAATGTACATGAAAGAAGTGCTCCCCCTGCTGCTTGCAATGTTAAACAAGGCATTCGAAACAGAGAAATTGCCAGAATCCCTGAGAGAGGCGATCATTATCCAACTCCCTAAACCTAACAAACCGAGTACGGACTGCGGGTCCTATAGACCATTGTCAATGCTAAAACCAAGACAGCAAAATTCTCACGGCTGTGTTGGAAAATAGAATGAGACAGGTAGTAAGCAGATTAATACACCCAGATCAGTCTGGATATGTCCCGGGCAGGAACATATCAGATAACCTCAGACGACCCCACCGAGTCATAGAACACACGAGTGGAGATTCAAACGAGATAGCAATTATATCACTAGACGCAGTGAAGGCCTTTGACTCTGTCAAATGGCCCTGGCTGATGGCATCTTTGATAGAGTATGGGATGGGATCCGGGTATCTCAAATGAGTGAGACTATTATACAGTTCACCGCTAGCCAGGGTCAAGACAGGCGAGGTCATCTCGGAGAGGTGGCAGCTCAGTAGAGGCACCAGACAGGGTTGCCCCTGGTCTCCTATGCTGTACATCTAGCGTTGGAGTCCCTAGCGATAACCTGAGGCACCAATATGAGGAGGTCGGTATACACACAAAAGGAGGACCACACCTAATTTCATTATACCCAGATGACATGTTGTTATACCTGAGGTACCCTGAATAGAATCTCCAATATATTCTGGAAGCGATGGAGCGATTTGCGGTGCTCTCTGGCATTGCGGTCAATCCTAAGAAATCGTGCATATTTCCCTTGGGAAGGTACATGGGGGTGCCGAGGGAGCAGTTGCCAGTCTTACAAATACCATGGGCGACCAGCACCCTCAGATATCTGGGGATTGATATTTATCATATGGTAGAAGCAGAGTATAAGTACAATACACAGAAGGCAGTTGCGAATATAGAAAGCAGCATGAAGTTCTGGGTTAAGCTTCCCCTGGCCATGATGGGGAGAGGGGCGCTGTTGAAGATGGTGGTATTGCCTAGACTATTACATTTCTTTGGGAACATACCATATATGATACTGAAGCGCTTCTTCGTCAAACTCCAAAGCATATGTAGAGGCTTCCTTTGGCACGGAACCAGGAACAGAATCGCCCTATGGAAATTGCAAAACACGCATGAAAAAGGGGGAATAAAATTACCTAACTTTGAGATCTATCACCTGGCCAGCCAATTGCAATATGTGGCAAATGGTTGGCAGAAGACTCGACATCAGAGTCTAGATTGTTAAGATCAGAGTGTGCCCCTTTTTTCCTGAAAGAGGTGATGTGGCTGCCCCGTCCTGAAATAGTAGGGTGCCCGGGATGGTGGAGCTGGGATGGAAGGTGTGATGCAAGGCTTGTCAGGTCATGGAAAATCCAGCCCCGGGCTCCCCGTAGGTGCTGCTAGTGGCATTGACCGGCAGAGATGAGCAATTCAGAAAGATAATACGTAAGCACTGGGAACCGGTGGGAATTTCACAAATGGGAGACATATGGCAGGATGGAATAGTGTGGGAATTTGGGGAGCTGACAGAGGAAACAGGCTTACACGTGGGACAGTATATCACCTATACTAGACTGGTCTGGAAAATCAGAGAAACATGGTCTGAAATAATACTGGAAGAGCAACCTGACACGGCTGTAGAAACGATATACGACATAGCAGAAGGAGGCCATGAGGTCTCCTGACTCTATGAAATGTTGATGTCCAGGGTGGGAAAGGAGGTAGCCCATCTAAGACAAGATTGGGAAGAGGAGACTGGGGAACCTATGAGTGATGGGCTATGGGAACGAGTTCAAAGGTACCACAAAAAAGTACCTAGTAACACCGGGCTACAACAAATACGGCTATATGTAACTCATAGGGCTTACATGACCCCCCCCTCACAGCCCCCCCCCCCAAGAGGATGGCACGGTTAAGGGATGTTGGACGACAAATGAGCCCCAAGTGTGAAGAAGAAAATGCAGGGATGACCCACATGTTGGGCGTGCCTGGAAATTGGGAAGTTCTGGGAAGAAGTAGCCCACCGATTAAACGAAAAAGGAGTCAAGCTGAATGTTGGATCGGTGTGGGCCTGTATGGTAGGGGGGTTCCCTAGACCGCGCAAACTAAAACATATCAGCAAGCTTAAGGACCTAGCATACATACTTGCCAAGCGCAGGATTGCTATGGGGTGGAAAGCGTCCTATAGACCAAAAGTAGAAATTTGGTGGAGTGATCTCCAGAAATGGACTGAAGGTGAAACGGCAGCATAGTATGAAGCGGTCCATAGGGGAGGGGAGGAGGAAGCAGAAATTCTGACAGCTTGGAGACACCTAGTAGCCACATTGTATGGGCCCAATCATGACGGCTCAAGCGAGCATGAATCTACTGAGAATACAGAAGGTGAAGTTCCCTCAGACGGAAGACAATCAGAAAATAACATGGAGTGAGCTCGAGTTGGGGGGGAGGGTAAAGGTAAGCGGTATGAACAGATTGAGGAGCAAATGATGCTAATCTATTACACAAGTGCCGCTGGTTGTGTTGTTAAAAGTTGTTTGATTGTTGTAAAAATGAATAAAAATTGTTTTAAAAAAAAAGAAATGTAGCAAGCTGGACAGCAGACACGGAAACGATGGAACATGCCCTGCTGAGTGCCAACGTAGCCCCATACCTCCTTAAAGAAGTGCTATGGCTAGAATAACGCATCCTCCAATGCTCCTAAGTCTAGGTCAACAGATATGGAACAGAGCAAAAAGAATACTTGAAGTAAAAGAACCATACCCCCCCAGATACCACTGGCAGCTCTGCATGGAAACAGCAAAGATCACCTCAAGCAAAGCAAAATTTACTTGGAAGACCAAGGACTGATCACGGCGGTTGACCTCTCCCCCACGGGGACGATACTAGAATTCCAAGACCTGGTTAAAACGCATGAAATACACCAGGAACCATACATAACTTATCCGAGACTCATAAGACGCCTGAAGGCTCGATGGCCGTCCCTGGTAACCCTGCAAACCGAAAATCCTGTATTAAGCATGTTTTACAATGTATCTGAAGGAGGACACATGGTCTCCATAATATACCAAACGCTCTTGGAGGAGATACCCAAGGATCTATATAAAGGAAAGCGACCATGGGAAGCAGAAATAGGCAGAGAAATCACAGAAAAAGAATGGTCCCAAGCAATGTTATACCCAAAAAAGATCTCAAGAAACGCCAGGTTGAAACAACTACAATTTTACATACTCCACAGGGCATACTTGACACCCAAAAATATATCACAATTTCCAGGAGCAAACACACAGAGCTGCCCAAAATGCGGAGAAGAGAAAGCAGACGTGGGACATATGTTCTGATATTGCTGACAATACAGACATACTGGCAAAGGTTCGAACAACGTCTGCAAGAGAAAGGAATAAGAGGCCAAGAATGGACAGCTGAAGCCTACCTCTTATGACTATACAAATATCCAGGGAAAGACAGAGCAATGAAAAGGATGATAGATCTAGCATGGGCACTGGCCAAACGGCGAATAGCAATGACGTGGAAAGCCAAAGAAGGACCGAACATAGGAACATGGTGGGCAGACTTGAAAAGATGGACTATGGCGGAGACAGCATTATGGTATGAAGCGCTAAGAATGGGAAGAAGAGAAAGCTCTGCAGACATTACATCTTGGAATGCACTTGTGCAAGAACTGTTCACCTCAGCAGACAAAAAAAACCCTTGAGCACAGCAATCTCTGGAAGAACATTAACGAAGATCCGGAGGAAAACAGTAGGCCTAGCATCTGACATCCCAAGCTAGTCTAAAGGACAGTTTGACCCAATGAACTTGTAATTTCACGCAATATAGATCATGGACACAGTTACTGTTTGAGTTGGGGTTAGGGTGTTAATGGGGGAGGGTGGGTAAGAGAAGACTAACAGCTGCTATATATCTGAACATTGATCAAATGAGTTCAACTATGTTTGTAAAACATCAATAAAAATATATATTTTTTAAAAACATGTCTCCCAGTCGGTGGACAGCTGTACATGGTGCAGCTTTTGTTTTCTAACCATTAAGCAACCATTTCGGATAGCACATGTTAACAAGATCCTTTATATAATTACACATTATAAATAGACATTATCGTTAAAAAATATTATTTCTGTGAATAGGGCACAGAATAGAGGCAGAATGAATCAGTTGTTGTATCAAAATAATACACAGTGGACATCGGTAATGTATGGCGTTGTATGTGAAACCTACCTATTTCTAATCTGATTTTATCTTCATGAGGGCGCTTTCAGTCCCTCAAGGACTTGCATAGTCCTGCAGATAGGTGAAACAATTGTGCCTTGGACAATAGAAGGATAAACTTTGGAAGAATTTTAGTAGACAATATCATATTGAAGACTTTTGACTTCAGGGCCATCTCAGATTTTCCCTGTAAAAAACCTGGCAGCCATTTTTAAATATGTCCACCAATTGCTGTTAGGGTTCCTCGATGTATGGAGAATTGTGAATGTGTTGATGTTTGTGAGACCTGAGTTAGACCTTGGAAGTGTGAAAAGGCCTAATGGCAGATCTATAACCAATTACATTTGTCAGCTTTACAACATGAAATGGACTTTTATTATTTTCAATGGTTAGGAATTGAAGCAAACACAAAACTATACAAATGTATTTAATTTTATTCGATATAAAAACAAAGTTGCCTACTACACCAAATGCTTTGTTTAGTCAAAAATACTTGGAAACTGTCCTTACTTATTTTAGTCAGTACAAGGTGTGACATAAAGACGGTTCAGCAGCCTTCCAACTCATGCAATCCTCTGAATATCTTTCTTTGAGGCTACATTGTATGAGTGCTCTACAACGCTTGCATATCCTCTGGTAGAGTTGTCTAGCACATTTCCTATCCGCACATAGACTTCTTCTTCCACCCCACTCCATTTTGGCGAGTTAAGGGTGGTGCAAGAATTATTTAGGCCTATCAGTGACTGGCCCGGTATTCAACTCTTTTGCTATTCTGCATGAGCACATCCAACATAGGAGGTTGGAGTTTGATAGGTGCACTAGAAGTGGCGCTGGTCCTGTATGCAAAATGGTTTTAGGTTGCTTGCCAGCACTTTACTTTCAAGAGGACAAGATGGTGCATGATAGTTGGTAAATGCCTTTATTCTATTTTCTACAGGTGCCCGTAGGAATAAAGGCATTTACCAACTATCATGCAAAATCGTGCACCTATCAAACTCCTGTTAACTTCAACAAGGTTTTGGGTAAACATTTTTAGGTACCTGGGGCCACACAGTCCCTCTAGGACCATACATTACTTACACACTTAATCCTTCCAGACAACAATTAGCACAGAGAGTGCATAATTGCCAAGAATTTCTTTTCCAACATAGGAGGTAGACTGTCAGGTACTCTACCTTTCTACGTAAACAGCTGCTTTCTTGCTTCATTGACATGCTCTACACTGCTGGTATGGTTATACAGGAAGACTACAAATCTCTCCAATGGTGTCAGCCAATATATTAAACAGTGAGGTGACATCTCTTATGTGTATTCCAGGTGACCTAGAAAGTCCTTTAGCTTTTACCTCTATAAAAGGAGATAGTGTCACACTTTGGAATCGCATGGAACATTGGCACAGAGATACAGCGATCAGAACCCAGAGCTGCTTTTAACTCATGAGCAGCAAAACAGGACATTTTTCCCAAATCAAAATGCAACATATAGACCTTCAATGTTCGGACAATGTGTCAATGTTATTGCTAGAGCTACCACAGGGTGCATATTAGGGATCTACTATAACTTTGCTGAACAGCATCACTTAAGTGGCGCAGGATGCAAGTGTCTGCCTTATGTGAGTATGGAGCCGGTTTCTAGGAGGCTTGACGGTTTAAACAAGGCACAATGGTATTGTTTGTGGTAATCGCCTGTTTGTGGCAATAACTGATGAACTTGTTGCCAAAGAGAACAACCCAGTCTTGCTTTTACCAACACAGAGAAACTCTTGACAGTTTTTTTAACTGGATTTGTTGGCTCAACACATTTCTGAATACCTGTTCCCCTTTTGCTGTGTGTCACTCGCATAATTATCATTATAATAGATAATAGCTTCTAGTTTTCATGCCTATACACATTATTCACATTCACTTGAAGTGTTTTTTTTATTTTTTATCACTTGATTTAATTGAGTATCAATTTTTACAAGAAAACATTATTTTAATACATGGGGGGTCATTCCGAGGTTGGTGCTAAGGGAACAACGATGCCGGTAAAGGAATACCAGCATCAAATACCGCTACGGGCTATTCTGACCAGCCCGACCGCTATTAGCGGCATCATGAATTACGGTGCCGTTAATAGCGGTCTGAGAGCGGGCACGCGACTCACCATGCCGGCAATAGCGGCATGCCATAAACTAGAGTAGATCACAAGCGAAGCGGACATGCAAACAACGGCTTCATGAAGGCGGAAAAAGTGGTTAATGGCATGCCGTAAATATCAGCATCGCCGACCTACCGTAAAATGCCTTGAGCAGTGTTCCCAACTCCCACAGGTGCACACAATCAGCACAGGTGGAGGCAATGGGGTCTGGACAGTACAAAAGGAGTACACCCACACACCACACCCCCTCCCACACCAAGATGATTCCAATAGTAGTAGCATTACTGGAGCTGGAGGACATGCTTGCATTGCCACAACATCATCAACAACAACAACAGCCGGCACCACAGAGGAGACGCAGGAGGAGAAGGAGGGTGAGACAGGCGCCCCACCAGTGCAGCCACCGTTACCACGCTGGCAGCCCCCAATCCCTCGCATCAGAGCCAGTCCATTCAACCTAACCCCTGAGCAGATCCACATCCTGTACCGTATGGACCGGGACACCATCACCACCATAGTGAACCTGATACACGACGACATAGTGAGCCTCATTGTAATACGTACTGCCATCCCCCCTCTACTGAAGGTAGTGTCTGTGCTCCACTTCCTTGCCACAGGCACCTACCAGCACACAGTGGGGCACATGCATGGCATACCACAACCCTTATTTACTCGGATACTGAACCAAGTGATGGATGCCCTCCTCAAGCACACAAGGGACTACATATCCCTACCACAGACTCCCCAGGAGAATTTGATATAAAAGTTGAATTCCATGCACTGGCAGGCATTCCAAATTGTATAGGTGCCCTCGACTGCACCCACGTGGAATTGGTGGTCTTGCATGCCATGAAGGTGGTGTACCGCAACCACAAGCAATACCACTCCATCAATGTGCAGATGGTATGCGACGCCAGCAAGATCATCACACATTGTTGTGCCCGATATCCCGGATCAACTCATGACTCTATGGTCCTGCAGAACTCCACGCTACCACGAGCGACATGCTGGACGACGTGCATGGCTGCTTGGTAAGTTGTAGGACTGGCACATGGCATTGAAATGGGGGGAGAGATGCACACACCACCATGCTGCCAATGTTGATGTGACTGCACGATGTGCACATCACCGAACACTGTGCCCCCAAAGCATCACAAACGGTACATGACACCCAAATCCCATAGGAATGAAGTAAGGTCGACATCTATCACTACATGACTAACAGGAAACCACCCCACATCCCACAACACGTGCACCACTCATCATCGGCACTCACCCTCCGTAACGCCATCCAGCACCATGCAGTGCATATGCACTATGTTGCTGTCTCCAGCATATCACCACACAGGACAAGCATCCCTGTGAGTGCATCAAACTGAACCTACTAGGGAATCCACTGTCTGTCACAGGGCCGGCACACCCACAAGAGTGCTGCATGTCACCATGGGAATGATCAGCGCTGATTGGCCAATATTGCACAGACTACTGCCAACGCTCCCTCTAAGTAAATCTCACAGAACACAACACCTCACTAATTTGACACTAACACAGCTGTATGCGTACACGATGCTTGTGCAACAAGATGTCAGTGCACACCATGTATCATTTTGAAGATGCAACCCACACCATTAGTCCAAGGCACAGGACACATTGAGGGTCTGAAAATGCTGTCAATACATCCAGGGACATGTGCATGTGGGCAACGATAACCTGCAGGCATGTGTGACTAGTACAGCTGTCCATCAAGAATCGCCTAACATTTACCTTTTATTGCCTCTCATGCAGGTGATAGTGGCTATCCCTTGAAGCCGTGGCTCCTCACCCCTGTCCAAAACCCACAGAACAGGCACGAGGAGGACTACAATCGTTCCCATACCCATACCCGTGTAGTCATTGAGCAGACCTTTGGCCTGTTGAAGGCATGATTTTGCTGCCTCAACCGGTCGGGTGGGGCACTCCTCTACAGGCATGAGAAGGTGGCCAAGATCATCATGGAATGTGTCATGCTGCACAATATGTGCATACGCCGGAACGTGCCCCTTCCCCCTGACATTGAACTGCTACCACCTGGTGATGATGAAGGGGAAGAAGATGTGGCTGGACATCACTGCGGTGCCGATGCACAGGAGGGACGTGCTGTGCGCCAGTCAGTGATTGCACAATATTACTGACACATATGGCAGCAGAGGGTGACACGATGGTTGGACAGAAGGCACTGGGTGTGGGAGTACATTTACACTATGCACTGTAAATGAATAAATGACACATGCGCAATGATGAATGTCCACTCAGGTCTTGTTTTTCACACAATGGGTGTATTAAATATAACAATGTAAAAGTAAGTGCAAAAACCCTCCACCACCCTTACCACCCTCACCCCCACCCCCACCCCCTCCCCCAACTCCCCCACACACCCTCACTCCCTCCTCCCACAACTCCCCCACACACCCCCCCTCCCCCCACAACTCCCCCATACACCCTCACCCCTCCCCCAACTCCCCCACACACCCTCCCCCCTCCCCCCACACTTCCCCCACACACCCTCACCCCCTCCCCCCACAACTCCCCCACACACCCTCACCCCCCTCCCTCTCTCCCCACAACTCCCCCACACACCCTCATCCCCCTCCCCCTCCCTCCACAACTCCCCCACACACACTCACCCCCCTCCCACTCCCCCCACACGTCCCATTGAGTCTCCAAAGCCTACATGAGGCTGCCCTGACAATTAATTGGCACTCCCTGGTCCAGGGGGCGGCATGTCTTGCTGGCGCAGGATACATGCCGACCTGCGGAGCGGGCTTGTCTGTGTAGAACTGGAGGAAGACGGTGTGGCCGCCTGCTTTGATTGTGTAGCGGGATACCCTACCTCCATGGCATCCGCTATGCGGCCTAAGACCTGCCGGAGGGCCGAGACCTCCTGGCAGAGGCGGCTGGTGTTGTCAGCGAATGATTTGGCCATGGAGGCAGTGTTGTCTGTGATGGACCTGCCTAGTGAGGCTAAGTCCTGACGCCACTCCTGTCTGGCCAGTCTTTTGTCCTCGACAAACTCCCGCACAAGGGCAGTAAGCAGGTCTGACCGCTGCGGCCCTGCGGGTGCACCTGTTGAGGTTGTCGGTCCCTGGGTGTCCTGCCCAGCCTCCCTAGTTGTCAAGATTGGACTGAAGTGTCCTTCCGCCTGCTCCTGTCCAGACTGCTCCGGGGTGGTGATGTGCTCTGTATCGAGTGATGATATTTGTGGGGATACCAGTGGACTTGGGGGTACGGACCACTTCCGATATGTCGCCTCAATGGGCACCCATATGTCGTCTTGTGGGTCCTCCACAGCCATGGGTGCTGTGGCTGCCACCTCCCCAGCCAAACTCGACTGCTCGGATCGTGGTGCCTCGCCTGTATCATTAGGATGGCCAATGGTTGGTGGTGGTGGTGCTTCGCCCTCTACGGGCCTTGGTAGCAGCGGTGTAATGGGTACCTGGGGTGGCTTGCCCGCTGGTGCACGGCACCCCGTGGGTTGTCCCCTCGGGGTCGAGGGCGGTTGCTGTCATCCCGGGACCTCTTCTGGGGTGTGGACTATGAAGGGGTTGTGTCCTGCCCATCGCTGTCATGGTCAGTGCCTGTGGGGGTCGAAGAGAGGGAAGGCGTGAGTGATGTATTTATAGGCCTCATACATACATTAGGACAATTGCTCATCCACACAATTGGGGGTAATAGGCATTTGTGTTTGGATGAGCACGTTCTTTGATACATGGGTGGTTTATGCAGGCATAAGTTGGCGTCACTCATGTTGCCCAAGAGCAGTGCTATCTGACATGCATAGTATTTTGGGCCTGCACGCTGTGTGACTCATGGCATTTACATCTTTGTGTGGTATGTGGTATGTGCAATATTGCCTTGCAGCAGGCATCTGCATGTGTCTGTAATGCGTTCGCCTACTTTGCTGAGAGTATGTGTGTGTGTGTGGGTTGGACCATGGCTTGACTCTTTGAACTGACATATTGGTTGACTTTCATCAGATTTGGCATTACAATGTTTACTTTGGACTCTCACCTCCATCGCCCGATGTTGTGGTGCCACACTCCATCTCGCCAACACCTTTGATCCCCTCAATTCCTATCATGCAGGCGCAGATGTCCTCCCGTGGGGTGAGCTTGATTGGGGAACTGGGAACTCCTCCTGTTCCCATTGCCTGGCTGCGGTTCACTGAGAGGATATTTCGTACCCTAAGTCGCAGGTCGACTCAGCGCTTGCGACAGTCTTTCATCATGCGTGGGGTGTTCCCCACAGCACTGACCTTCTGAGCAACAAGTGCCCAGATCTCCGTTTTCTTCAGTACTGCCTCTCTCTTCATGTTATTTGAGAAAACTATGGCAGCATGCTCCTGCAGTGTGTCTACCAGCATCTGCAGCTCATCCTCATTGAACCTTTCTTTCTGCTGGCGGGCAGCTCCCTTCTTCAAGGCCTTGTGCATAGTGGTGTTATAGGTGGATCTTTTCCGAAAATCAGCAGAGTCCGAGGGGTCCTGAGTGGTGAGGATGGCAATGGATTGTGTTTTTAAAGATGGCCGCCGTGCTCCTTCCCGTTCCTGTGCGATGACGCTACTTCCAGTTCAACTTATTAGCGGTGACCGCTAATAACGGTCACCGCTAATGCCGCATTGGACCATGTCGGTAGTATTATCTGCGCTATGCTGGATGCCGCTAAGGGCATTTTAGGTGCCTTTAACGGCATGGCGCTAATGACCTTACCGGCATGGTGTAAAGCTTGTGCCCGCGAAGTCGTAATAGTCCTCTATTAGCGGACTAATGACTGCCCGGACACGCTATTTACGCCATGTAAGGAGCGTTACTTTCCTCCAAACTCGGAATGAGGGCCATTGTGTCCTTGTCCATCCAATGATTCACAATGGTCTACACCAATAGTCTTTCTCCGGGGGCGGGCACAAATGAGGAAAAACGAGGAAGAAAAAAATAAGAGAAAGTATCTCAATTTCAAGGGGGGGGGCTGCCATAGTTAAATCGCTGCAGGCCTGTCCAGTCCAAGCTTTGAGAAGAATCCCACCACTGCTATGACCCAAGTTGGCCTTTCTCCACTCATTAGCCTGGCCCACCATTCGTCTTCGCTATAAGCGTGAAGGTCCTTAAATAGACGACCGAGGTGAGTCATCCTAATGTCGTTGGTCCCCTTGTAAGCTAATAAAATATGTTTTATTGTCTCTGCTTGTTCTGTGTGATTGCAGAACCGACACGTATTTGTGCTAACTTTGTTTCTTACTGCTAGAATCTTGTTTGTATATAGCAGGTTAAGACGAATCTTCAAAAATGATTGTCGCACTTTTCTGTCTAGGAACTTTGTCAGATAGGGTTTGGTTTGATTTACTTTCCCTCTATAATGTGGAAGATCTGTGGTAAGTTTGTAAACTACTGCTTCTTCCAATGTTTTAATCCAATCGTATTCCAGTAGCGCGCTTTTACCTTTGATGGATTTAACTTCATCTCCTCTTCAGTGCTTCCCAGTTTATCTAGAAGAGATTTGTTCTTTGTTGCCCATTTGGTGAGCATCTTACAGTGCGCTCCGTCTATCTAATTTTTTATGGTTTCCAAAATTAACAGTGGTGAAGGTAAAATGACCTTTCTATATAACATTAGGCCATTGCGTGCAACTATCGCACTCATGGACATTAAGCTCAATTACCTTCGAATTAGTACTATGGGTACTGATTGTGGCAGGATCAGTACGTTCCGCCAAAACTGACCCTCTAGTTTTTGCCAGAGACCTTTCCGGGATATTGGGCATGGCTCAAACTCCATGTATATTAGACTTGGGACCACCTTTGCCTTGTAAAAGTCCAGAGTTGGAATCAGCGAAAAAGCGGCCATACTTCCTGTCAGTTGTTTTCGATCGTGCTATTGATGATCTTAATTTTTCCTGAAGATGTTCTTGCATTGGAATTTCAGAGGGGCTATTGGTCAAGATGATTCCTAGGCATCTGAAGCTCTTCACCTTTTCCAGAGACACTCCTTCAAGACTCCATTTTAGTTCTGTTGTTTTTTCATTGTTTTCTCAAAGGACATTATTTTAGTTTGCTCTTTATACAGTTCGAGTTGGTTTTCTCTTATGTAGGTGAGCAAATAGTTTAATTGCCTTTGTAGGCCAATAGCTGTTTGGTCCAATAAAATAATGTTGTCTGCATAAAGTAATCTGGACAATCTCGAGTTGCCCAACGTGGGTGGAAAGGTTCTTACTCCATGCTCGACATTTTTGAAGTCTGCGATGTAGGCTTTGTACAGAGCTGCAGCCAAAGAGCAGACCTGTTTCACTCCTTGCCTCGTGCTGATGGATTCAGATAACAATCCCGTCCTGCTCAATCTTACACACATTGTAGTGTCAGAGTAGAGTGCTTTTATTGGGTCTAATACTGATCCGGGGCATTTGAGAGTTTCAAACTTTGACCATAAAATGTCACGGTTGACCTGGTCAGAGGCCTGGACCAGGTCAACAAAGGCCAAAAAGATGCGAGGTTTACCCTCCATGACCCTCGCCTTCAGCAAGCTGAGGAGCAGGATTTTGGCAGTGGTCCCCAGGCCTTTAATGAAGCCTGCTTGTAGTTGGTCAGAGCAAGCAGCCTGTTTGGACCATTCCTGGAACTTGTTCAAGGCAAAGGAACCAAAGATTTTGCCGTTTGTATCCAAGAGTGCAATAGGGCGATAATGGAGTGGATTGTCTTTGGCTCCTTTTTTAAAAATGGGTACCACAAGTGCTTTCTTCCAGGAAGATGGAATTTCTTTCCTTTGTACACAGCTCTGGAAGACTTTGCTTATGAATAATATTGCCCATGCCTCTGGGTGTTTTCTTAGGTCAAAGTTTGTAATCCCGTCCGGGCCCGATGCACGTGAGGAGTTTAATTTCTCAATTTTTGCTAGTATCGACTCCGTGTCAGATGGAATCTTCCAGGCCATAACTGGTTAGTGTTGTTGCCTTTGGGGATTGACCGCTGTTTTTTTGTATAGCTCCATAAAGTGGCTTACCCACTTCTCTTCCTCCACGTTATTATGCAAGGTAGTATTGATGTCTTTTGCACAGTTTTCTATCAGGGAACAAAGGCCTCTGGTCTGTTTCCCACAGACTGCCCTGAGCATTGCTTCAGAGTCTTTTTGATAGAGGGTCAGTCTGTGCTGGCATAGCCAAGCTTTGTATTTTATCTCTGTTACCTTTGCCTCTTTTTTCTTTTCATCTGAGTTGGATTTTTTGGAGATTGGTTTTATTTTTCTCAAGAGCCTTCTTTTAGCCACCAGTTGTTGGTTGTGTTTGTGAGTGGGTTTAGGGAGAGATTGACCATTACCCCTTCTCACTTTATGTACAGTTAGTAACGTTGTGTAGTCTACTCCGTGAGGAACTTCTTGCTGGTGTGTCGAAAAAAGGCCTAGGTATCGCGTGGCCTACCGGTTGATGGCTTCTTCAGTTAGCCTAAGTCGAAAGCCCCGATCGGCGCTTGTAACGTCCGATGTTATAAGTTTCTCAGGCAAGCGAGGTGACTGCCATGTGGTTATCAGCATGTTATGGTCACTTTGCTTGGTTCTTAATATTTCTAAACTTTCTGTTAGAGCGAGGAGTCCGCGTGAGACATAGGTGTGGTCAATTATGGCTTCCTGCCCCTCTCGCTCCCATGTAGGCACACTAGGTGATGTTCTATCAAACATCCAATACATGTTCTGCAGATATTTGGAGTCCATCAACGCAGACCATAGACGCCCTCTCTCCTTTGATTGAACTGAGCATGGTTGGAAAATCTTCAGAGCCTATATCACTGCATGCTGCGTTAAGGTCTCCATTGATTATCATGTGATTTATCCGGTACTGGTAATAGGCCTCTTCTACAATACTTTCGATCGATCTCAAGTAGCAATTATTGGATATTTGTTTGGAATTCCAGTAGGTATTTAATAAAAATATTTTGTCCAAGTTATCTTTGTTTCCCACGGGGTCCCAACGCTGCCATGAAACCAGGCAGGCTAGTGTAAATTCCATTCCATGGAAGATAGCACTTTTTTCTAAAGTTAGGCCGCTGCCAGACCGAATTGGTGTGAGTAGCCCAGGCATTGGGCGTCCTTTAAGGCCTTTGGTCACTGAAAAAGCTACATCAAAGCTGTCCAAAGTAGGTTTCGACATCAGCCAGGTCTCTTGTAAACACAGGACGTCATAGTTGCCAAAGTTGACGTCATTGTGGCTGGTCAAATGTCTGAAACTTCTTGTGTTCCACAAACCCATGAGAATCTGATCAGTTTGTGATAGGGACGTATCAAGGTCCTTTGTGGGAGCCGAGGACACACATGTGCTCACTTTTCGTGGCTAGTTGTCCGACTGTGTTGCGAGGGCCGATGAAATCCAAGTCCATTGTCTTTGTTCACCTATGCCTTTGAGTGGATTTCTGGGATTCTGTTCCAGCACTGAGCTTGAATCCTTGGTGTCTTGGGTGAAAGTGATTTTCAGTTGAGACAATGGGCCTTTGGGTAACCTCTCCGCGTCCTTTCCAGGCGATGAAGCTAGTTCTTCGTTGAGCGCAAAGGAGCTGTATTTTTTTTTCTCTTGGCCGTCCTCTCTCCAGTCCCCGTTATTAGTCTGCAGAGAGGCCGTTGTCTTCGATTGAAATGACTGGTTTTTAGGGTGGTCTAGCCGGGAAAACCAGGGTATGTGCGTCATTGGCCCACGGTTTCCATCGTACGACTGGTCTTCCATAAATCGATGGTATTGCGGATGGAGTCTTGGGTAGTTGTTCTTTTCCCTTCCTTGTGGGAGTTTCCTCGCCCTTCCATCAAGATTTGTTTCACTAAGGTCGTATCCCAAGGATAAAAGATTTGCAGTTGTATCTAGCAGACTACCTTTGGCCCTTTGTGAATCAATATGAAGAAAGGAGCTGTTGTTTCGACCATTTGGATTAGGCTCCACAATGTTTATGTCATTCGTAGACAGATGTCTCAGGCTCCTAATTTCATCAAATACTTTTGATAAGGTTCTCCGATTCAAAATTAGATTATCATTGCGCTCCGTGATTCTTTCCAACTAAAAGGTGCAAGTTGAAGAGGGCTTATCTGCTCTTGACGATTGGTTCGTGCTCGTGGGTCTTTTTCGGGGCATCAAAGGGGAGCGAGCAGTTTTTGTATCCTCAGAATGTCTTGATCGTCCTCGAGTGCGTGTGTCTTTTAGATCGTAATGTTTCTGACGGACACTGTGCTGAGGAGATGTGTGCAGTTTCCTATTGGTAGAAGACAACTGCGCACAATCATTCGTATGCTTCCATTCTTGATTTGAGGCAACATTTTGATTGTCAGCTTAGTCTTGAAAGCTTTTTATTAAAATGCTGATTTTGGCTGGATGACTCTTTCGCTTTATGAATCAATTGTCGTTTTTCAGTCATAGTTAAAAATTTGGGAGAAGGCAGATCGATGATTATGACCTTTTTGCTAGGCTCGATGGGTGAGTCCTCCACCCGAAGGTCCTCTGCTTTTCTTTTTTGCTGAACAGGTTGAATCAATTCTGATTCTGAGTCTTCTATAGAATATAGACTCGGATCCATCAAGTCGATTGCCTGGTCTGACTGCGTGTCTTCATCTGAATCAGACATTTCCTTTCTTTTCGCTCCATTTTTAGATTTAGGATTCCCTTTTTTTGAGGGGAGGGAACAGGTAGCGTTTTCCTCGAAATGTTTGAAACCACTTCCCTCTTATCCTTGCCGTGAATTGGGATTTCAGGTTGGTTGGGCTGAATCATTCGCTTAGGCGCTTTTTTGTCAAGTCTTCTTGAAATGCCTTGGTCTTTTGCAAAAAAGACCAAAAGTGGCTGTATTGGTTCCCCCTGCCCCAGCTCGATATTGTTGATGAGTTAGGCTTTGAATCTCAGTGGTGTCTGTCTGAATCGTGTCGATAGGGCGCAAAGCGAATGAATCATTAGCTTTGTTTTTCTCAATGAAAATTTGTTGAATATTGCAAGGCAACGTCTGCTTCAAGACTGGTTGTAGAGATTGGTTCAGATCATGCACACCAATGCCTGCTCTGTGGGGGACTATGTTGGAATTCACTAATAAGTTTTGAATCGTGTCTGCTTTTATCAATGGTGATACCTTGCTAGATTCGATAGTGGAAGTATGGGTGCTGGTCGAGTTTGAAGACCTGCTAGTTCCTTCGGCAAGTGTGCAGGTCATCGTCTGGTGGAGTGGTGGCCATGACGGCGCTTCCGTAGCTTGCGATTTCGTGCATGGTTTTTCGACTGTCTTGGCCATGACAAAACCCTCCAGGTAACAGATGCATAAGAGCCATCATAATGGTGTGGTCCTTTAAGGTGTCGCCTAGCACTTCATAGAGTTTGCTAAACGGCGCCAGTGCAATAGTTACTGTCGACATTATTGATAAAAGGACAGGCTTTTTTCGATGGTGAGTCTTTTGGCATGGGAATAGAAATCTCACTCATACGTCTATTGTGAGGAGGAGTTCTGTAGGGTTTACCCTGCAATGGTATGCTCTCTGGATTACACGCTGACCTGTGGGTGGCCAATCTTGTTTCCTTCTGAGAGTTCCATGGATTGAGTGGTGATCTATCTATTGGGGGCGCCAATTCAATATTAAGAAGTGAGCCTCCAGTGGACGGCAGAGATTACCACCTTTGGTGATTTGAGGCAGCTGTTCTTTTAAAGGAGGCTCCTGATCCAAGTCAATCACTCCGTTTGAGATCACATCTGATGGAACGAGCATTGTACGCTCCGTCCCTGAGATCACTGACAAAGTATTTAAAAGAGACAAACCTGTTTCTGGGGCATATACATTAAGCCAGGGAGTTCTCCGTCCATTAGTGACTGGCTTGCTAAGATGCTATCTTAGGGGGGGGGTTGAGTGAGGCTTAGCCTGATTTCCTACGATGGTGGAACCCCCTAATGCTTCCTGAAATTTAGTTAGAGGCACGTTGAGCTGTGCTACGCCTTCCACTTCTGCCAAAATCTTAGCATCTGAAAGTTTAGTCGCTGCCGATCCGGTTGTTGCTTTTTTTTTTTTTTTAAGAAGTCCTCCAGGACATTCAAGGGTAGTAGAAAATGTTGTGGTTGTATCAAAGTAGTTTTCCTGTTCGGGTAATTTATTCTTGGCATTAACCGCACTGTTTTCCTTTGAAGTTTAGATGTCGTGCGTAGTTGTAAGTTGGGGGGTGGGTTCCTCCTGTTCTAGCTTGTTTCTTTCTCGAGTTAATTGTGCCAATTGTGCCCGGGTTCCTATTGTGCTCGAAGTTGTTCGATACTGCGTTGGCTTTGCCTTAAGCAGACCTTGTTGGATTGTCAGAGCTCTCAGCTCTCACATGTCGAGCCAATAGTTCAACCGAGAGAGGAGGAACAATTAGCGGTTCTCCCGATGAATTTGAGGACACATTTGTTCCTTCATCTCCAGGTAGGGTTAGGGCGTCCTCAGGATCGATGTCTGGCTGTTCGCTTTTGTAGAATGGGGGAGTCCTTTTCGATGGTCGGGTGAACATCAATCAGGATCAGATTTGCTGGAGGGATCCCCCCCGTGACTGAGTTATCGATCTCTAGATTTGGTTGAAATGTTTCTTTCGTTGCAACGAGCATCTCTGTTTCACCCTCTTTAGGCTGTTTCTTATTAACTATGCTGATCCGCTCAGGAGCCATGAGAGGCTCTATACAAGCATTCAATGGTTGATGGGTGGCTGTATGGAGTCTGTTAGAGCACAGAGTTTCTCTGCTAAATCTTCCTCCCCCTCTCCTTTCCCCTCTCCCTCCATTAAGCCCAGAGATCGCTGAATGGGCTGTAGATTCTTTAAATATGGGGGTTCCAGGGAAGGAAATAGGTCTGGGGTAGGGGTAGAGACAGTTTTATCTTTTTGATATGTTTGACACAGTTCTGGGGATCCTAGCGCTTGATCAGGTGGATAGCTGGAGGCCAGCGGGCCAGTAGAAATTAGAGCTGATACAGGAGTCACCATGGTTTCAGGAGGAGTTGGATGTCCTCTCTTACCTGGCGGTCCAACGAGCCACGGCTCTCTCCTCCTTACAGACTCCAGCTCCAAAGGATCTTTTTCCGTATTCCGTGAGTGGGCACTTCTTAGAAGGCATCATCTTCTGCCGCGGCCCGATCCGCCGCAGCCATAGACTGCCAAAGACTGTGGTCGACTCTGCTGCCGACTCCGTGGCCGCTCCGTGGCAGTACGCTGCTTATGTATGGCACCTCCCACACACAAGATACACTGTAGACACACTGCACGCAGGGGCTGCAAGGAGGGACTGCCAAAAACTGCGGTTGACTCTGCTGACGGCTCCGCGCCCGCTCCGTGGCAAAACGCTGCTTATGTATGGCACGTCCTACACACAAGAGACACTGGAGACAGACTGCACGCAGGGGCTGCAAGGAGGGACTACCAAAGAGTGCGCTCGACTCTGCTGATGACTTTGCAGCCGCTCCGCAGCAGAACGCTGCTTATGTATGGCACCTCTCACACACAAGAGACACTGGAGACAGACTGCACGCAAGGGCTGCAAGGAGGGACTGCCAAAGACTGCGGTCGATTCTGCTGATGACTTGAAGTGTTTTTGCTAACACTGGTCACAGCATATGGACCATGACTGCACTGTCGAGAATGGCAAACTGGACTACAGGGCTGTAAATATTTTCTTTCCCAGCTGTGAGCGTTTTTAGGCAGTGCAATAAATCAGACTTTTCTCTGGTCTTAGAGTCCCCATCTTTGAAAGTGCTGCAAGCTAAAAGAAGTCATCCAGATCACCATTACATATCTGGGATGCAATCTAAAATCTGGAAGAAAGTGAGCAGTATTTTTGATAACTGTTTGACAACTGTTTGTAACTGTTTGATTTTCTCTAATTGGAGGATGGTTGACAATATGGAGGTTATTACGTTTTATAGGATCTGTGATACATTTGGTTTGGTTAACAAGCCTCTTGGTTTGGTTAACAAGCCTCTCACCGACATATATCTCATATTAGTAAATTCCATGTTTTTCAGTTTTGAACACTGTGTTTGCCAGTGCTGGATTTACTATATTTCTAATGTCATGTACAATAAGATCACTGCTGGTTTCGCTAGATGAGTTTCCCATATCCTTTACTGCTCGTGTGAGGGACTTGACATCTTTTGCATATGCCATGTGTGAATGCTTTTTGCCTCGTAGTGAGGCTCATCCATGTCCAATCACTTCTTAGTTGATTTCTCAAATTCTTCAATTAAGCGGACCATCCCAGTACTAGAAACCATCCAATGATACAGAAGGCCTGATTCACAGAAGCATTTTATAATGGTTCAATCCCATATGAAAACGCTCTGTGAATCAGGGCCAGGGCATCTGGGCTTCTGTCAGGACAACAGCCTCACCACCACCTTTCACGGATGCATTATTCTGCTTATAGGCCTGATGAATGTCAATACCAAAGAAGCGATGATCTGACTTTTCATTGACCAATTTCTCTTGCATTAATTCTTCATTGTTGTCACAATGACGCATTTTAATTGAAATCATGTCACATTGCATAGTGGGGAATGGTCCAACTAAAACAACCAGGGAGAAATATTGAATAGGGCCCCTATCGTGAGCATTAAGTTTCCTTCTCATAATGCTCCCACCTATGTCATCTAGTGAAGTTTCAACTGTATAATGATGTACCAGATTCGAAATTGGGGACATACAACCTGTCTGCCGGTCAAATAGCACGGTCAGCTAAGCGCTCACCCCTGATATCTGTGCGCAGCCTGCTGCGGCAGGTTTTGAATCATGGCAGTGTCAACTCAACCTGTCATCTTTTGGAGGTCGATAAATTCAGTACCATTCAGTTATTTCCGCGCATGGAGACCTATGGGTGTGTAGCGCTATATAAGAAATACATTATTATTATTCTTTCCTTTCACCAGTCTTCTAGTGATATTACTATCTGCTGTACTCTTAGTCCTGACTACAGTCTTCATAATCCTGGCTCTGATTTGATGATCATGTCACAAGTGATGCTTTTATAAATGTATCAGCTTTTCCAGTTGTGATAACACCAGCCTGAACAAGCACTCCAGTCCACCCACATTGATGTTGTCTTCACAATATCCATTGAATGGGGAACAAGATGGCTGCCAGAGGAGGGGCTTAGGGAGGAGACTGTAATTTGCTGGGGGCAGTATGACCCAGAGGACAGTGATTGGTGTAGAGGAGAAATACAGTTTGTAAGTGAAAGTGAATCTGTTTTTCTTTTTCCAAGGATTTCTGTCACGCCACGTTGGAGACCGGGGTCCGCCGCGCCCGCTCTTCCCGTCACCTCCTGGCGAGTCTACCCGCGCTTCCGCGCCTGGGGGCTCGCCAGAGGGGGAGCTTTGGGTGTCGGGGCCGGAGGGCCACGGCGCATGCGCGGGAGACCTCTGTCTCGGTTCCGCGCATGCGCCGTGGACTGGGCTCGAGTCCTAGGAAGGGCTTGCCTTCCAGGACTCGCTTTGAGTACGCCGGCGCCCGGGGGTGAAGCGGCTTGCGTTCCAAGCCTCACGGGCGCCGGCGACCCATAAAAGGAGCCGCAGATCGAGGCAAGCTGCGTCTCAACGCGGTTTGCTTCGTTCTGTGAGCTTTCCTACCTGGGCTGCCTGCTACTTACCTGAGCCCACCCTGGGCTGCCTGCAACTTACCTGAGTCCACTCTGGGCTGCCTGCTACCCCTCTGAGTTCCTCCCTGGGCCTGCCAGCATACCTTACCTGGGTTCTCCCTGGGCCTGCCAGCATACCTTACCTGGGTTCTCCCTGGGCCTGCCACCATACTCTACCTGGGTTCCCCTGGCTCTGCCAGCAACTTACCAGACTCAACTCAGGGCCTGCCGACATACTTTTACCTGGATCTCCCTGGGTCTGCCAGCATACACTTACCGGGGTCCCCTGTGATTGCTGCCCTAGGGTTACCTTTCGGTCCCCTTCAGTTTGGTCACCTGTTCCAGCTTGGTTCCTTCCATTCCTGTCCGGCCTTACCCTCTACATCCGTTCCTGTGGACTAAGAATATATCTGCCACGCCGGAATCTTTGACCTCCGCTTCAGTTCACGTGCTTTTGGACTTGATTCCATCGGACTCCATCCTTGCCCGTGATCGGCAACAAGACTGTAGCCTCTCCTGTCTGTGCTTGCACAGTCCCTTCGTCACGTTAATCAGGAGAGTGCTTTCCGTGACATTGGGAATCGGCCCATCCTCCACCCAGTATCAGTTTTTGGGTGGCGGAGAGGCTGGTCTCTCGTGCCACAAGCTCGTCTTTCGACTGGTTCCAGACTGGCAACCTCGGCAAGATCAAAGACCAAGAAACCAGGTACGCAGCCCTCTCGTGCTTCCCAACTTGACAGATTGAGAAGCCTGCCTTCAGACGTGGAGATGGAGGATTCGCAAGACCTGCGGAACGAGTTACAAGCACTCAGGGCTGAGATGGCCGCCTTGCGTCAGGAGAATCAGACGTTACGTCAAATGATAACCCAAGGAGCAATGAGTACTTCACAGGTGGAGGGTTCTTTGGCTCATACAACACCAATCAAGTTTGATGGAGACCGTAGACGGGTGGCGGAGTTTTGTAACCACTGCCGAATCCATTTTCTTTTCAAATCGACTCATTTCAACAATGATAAGGCCAAGATCGGGTACATCTTGGGGAACTTAACTGGGAATGCTTTAGCCTGGGCAACTCCTTTTGTGGTTTCAAACAGTCCTATTTTGAATGACTTTGCAGCCTTTGAAAAGGCATTCCTGGAGGTGTTCCAAACGCCAAATCTGGCCTCTGCTGCACAGAATCAACTGATGGATATCAAACAGGGAAGCGCCGACATCATAACCTATATCAGCCGCTTCCGACTATTAGCAACCGATTCTCAGTGGCCTGAAATCACGCAGAAGACCCTGTTTCGCCGAGGCTTGAGAGAGGAGTACAAGGACGAGTTACTCCATATCCCCGAACCAGAGAGTCTCCAACACATGATTGATCAGGTGCTCCGCATTGACCAGAGGCTAGCCGAGCGGAAGGCAGAAAGACGTCGGCTCGAAAGAAACAATCCCAGAATGACCAGTTTACCCGCCGGATCGTTCGGTCCTACTGAATCAGGATCAGAGCCAATGCAGTTGGGAGCCATGAGAGGTCCATTGTCTGAGGAAGAAAAGAAACGGAGAAGAACATTACGCCTATGTCTTTATTGTGGAGCTGCCGGGCATTATCTGGGTACGTGTCCTTTACGTCCACAGAAGAAGAAGGCGGGAAACTAAAAGACCTGTCGTGTATTGGAAGGGCAGCGTGTAACGCTCACCTGATTCTCGCAGAGGCGCCGGTCTTGACTGGGCGACTACCGTATCTTCCAAGGTGATGTGTAGCACCCGGTTGGCTCTTTGGGCTGGACCTCTGTGCACTGTATGCCTGACTTCAAGAGTAAGATGTCTGCAGATAGAAAATATGGGATTAATGAACTGGGGTTATTGGGGTTTCCCTATCTCTTTCATTTTTTGCTCTCCTGTAGACCCCCAAAGGTTAACGCTCTCACCTTAGGTAAGTGAATGCCGAGCTCTCCATCTGCCTCGGGGCAGGGTGCTGTAACCAGTTTCTTCACTGGATCGGTAGCGCAGGCCTCTTGACTTCAGAGGACTGCTGTCCGTCGTTTACTGCACGAACGGTAAGTTTCGAGTAATTCTATTGTCTTTAAAGTCTTTAGTAATGATGTCTCTTGTTTTGCAGGTGCCGGCGATGGCGGATGACGGGCTGAAGTGAGTTGAAGATGGAGTCCGTGTGGTGAATAGAAGCGCCTGGAAGCACGTAAGTAAGCGCTTGTTGCCTGCTTCACGATGCGCTCTAACTGTCTTTTATTTTGCAGGTACGAGTTCGGAGCGGCTGCAGGGTGCCGGAATACCCACTGGGTTAGAGTAATGGCACGTGAGTATTAAAGTTCCCCATTGTCTTTAAATGCACCTTGTTTTGTCTTTCAGATGCAGGATGCAGCGCCGAAGGCCTCCGGAGCGTGCGAAGAGTTGGTAAGCTTTTGTCTTTCAGATGCCGGACTGCAGTGTGAAGACCTCCGGAGCGCAGGAAGAGTAGGTAAGCCTTTGTCTTTCAGATGCCGGAATGCTAACCTGTTCTTTCTTGTCTTTATAGGTGTTGCTGAAGACTGGATTCAGGATGGTAAGCCTTTTTCCTTAGGCCCAGGATCCGATGCAGAAGACACGATGAGCGTTCTGCTGCAGAGGATGCAGAATAACGCAAAGCAAGATTCATCCACCGGGTGTGGTTTAAATAGCCTCCTGTAGTGCTTAGGTGTCTCCTTCCACAGCCACGCCTTGGTAAGAAAAGAGTTCCTGCTTTCCAGAAGAGTTCCAGTGTTCTGAATCTAGGGAGTGGCTCCTGCCCCACCCAACAGGAAAAGTAGTTCCAAACAGAAGAGGATCAGAGGCTCAGCTGGCAGGCAAGTAAGCAGCATGGTCTGCTGCAGGTAAGTCCACCCAAGCATTATGAGCCCGGCGCTTCCAGCGCTGGGACTGGGCATATTTATGAGCCTGGTGCCACTGGCGCCAGGACTGGGTCCAAAAGGTCCCAATTGGGATTGGTTGGCCCTCGGAACCTGGGTTATGGATCTGCTTCCAAGGGAGTTGGGAAAACCCTGACCTCTTGGAAGCAGAGATCATGACAGTACCCCCCCTCAAGGCCCCTCCCAAACCGGGCTTCTCCGGGGGTTTGGGCTTGTCAGGAAATGTTCGGTGAAATCTTTTGATTAGGCGAGGAGCGTGGACATATTCAGCAGGTTCCCAGGATCTCTCTTGGGGGCCGTAGCCTTTCCAGTCAATTAGGTAAAAAAGTTTAGATTTGGAGATCTTGGAGTCCAGAATGCTTTTGACTTCAAACTCGAGTTCTCCATCAACTAGGATGGGTTTTGGAGATTTAGTTAGTCGGGTTTGAGGTTGCACGGGTTTTAATAGAGAGACGTGGAAGACCGGATGTATCTTCATGTGCCGGGGCAAGTCCAACTTGACCGCTACTGGGTTTACTATGGTAGTGATGGAATAGGGACCAAGGTATCTTGGGTTGAATGTGCGTGGCCCTTTTAGAGGTAGATATTTGGTGGATAACCAGACTTGGTCCCCTACTTGATATTGAGGGGCTTCCTTCCGATGTTGATCTGCTCCTTTCTTGTATTGTTCTTTAGCCCTTTGAAGGTGAGAAACAGCTTCCTTAAAGGCTTGGGTGATTGTAGAATGCAGGTAGTCTACTGCTGGTGTTTCAAGATCTTGGAGGGGATCCAACTCCGAGGTTCGAGGGTGACTGCCGTACAAAAGAAAAAACGGTGTTTTCCCAGTTCCCGAATGGCCAGAGTTATTGTAGGCATATTCGGCTATCCAAAGGATGTCTTTCCAAGTTTTTTCAGTTTGTTGCAGCATGCAGCGTAAATACTGTTCCAAAGTTTGATTGGTCCTCTCGGTTTGTCCGTCGGTCTGAGGGTGGTGACTGGTCGATAGTCTCACATCAATTTGAGCCGACCGACAACAACTTCGCCAAAAATGAGAAATAAATTGACTACCTCGATCTGAAATTAGAACCGAGGGAAAACCATGTAGTCGGACGATGTTTTCGAGGAATTCTCGGGCCAGAGTTGCTGCTGTTGGCAAGCCTTTGAGCGGAATGAAATGCGCCATCTTGGAGAATAAGTCCACGATTACTAGAATCGTATTGTATCCGGAGCATGGAGGTAGATCGGTGATGAAGTCCATAGAAAGCGTATGCCAAGGGCGAGGTGGGATGTCAATAGGGCGTAAGAGGCCTGCTGGTCTTTCCTTTTGACTCTTGTTTTGGGCGCATACTCCACAGGACATTATAAAGTCTCTGATATATTTTTTCCAAGACGGCCACCAGAAGTAGCGCTTGATCTTTTCTGAGGTCTTGGCCATCCCGGGATGACCTTCCATTAAAGAATCGTGATAACAGGAGATTACTTTTTTCTGTAAATCTGTGCTGGGTGGTATAATCGTTCTTGGAAATACAATAAGTTGTCCTTTACTGCAAAGTCCTTTCCCTGCAGATGCCAATTCTGTATGTCTGCTGGAGTTACAAGTTGCCTGGCTTTATCCTTAACTTCCTCTATGGATTCTGTGGCGATTACACCCAGAATTCTTTGTTCGGGAATGATTGGTACAGGTTTAGGGTTGATCAAGTGTTCTTCCACTCCCATACGAGAAAGGGCATCAGCTTTACCGTTCTTTGTACCAGGTCGATAGGTAATTATGAAGTCAAACTCGGCAAAGAATAATGCCCAACGGAGTTGTTTAGAGGATTGGGCTTCTGCGGTTTTCAAATATTGCAGGTTTCGGTGATCCGTAACCACAGTAACGGTGTGTCGGGCCCCCAGCAGATAATGCCGCCAAGCCTTAAAGGCAGACTTGATAGCCAGAAGTTCCTTGTCAGTAATCGTGTAATTGATTTCAGGAGGCGAGAATTTGCGGGACCAAAATGCCACGGGATGCAACTGATTGGTTACCGGGTCCTTTTGTGATAGAACTGCCCCCATGGCAAGGCTTGAAGTATCAGTTTCCACGATGTAGGGGAGTTCGGGGCGAGGGTGTTTTAAGATTGGTGCGGAGATAAATTTAGTCTTCAAATCCTGGAAAGCTTGTTCCGCCTCGGTAGACCATTCAAAACGTTTGTTTTTCTTTAACAAGGCAGTGATGGGCTGGACTATTCGAGAGAATTCGGGGATAAACCTGCGGTAAAAGTTAGCGAAGCCTAACATGCTTTGCACACCTTTTACGGAGGATGGTGATGGCCATTTGAGAACTGCATCGACCTTCTTTGAATCCATACGTACTCCGCCAGGTGATAATATGAATCCCAAGAATTCAACTTCAGTCACGTTGAAAACACATTTTTCCAACTTAGCGAAAAGTTTTCACGTGTTTTCGATGTTCAGATTCCGATGAAGAATAAACGAGGATGTTGTCAATGTAAACAACAACACACACATCTATGAGCTCTCTAAAGACATCGTTCATAAAATATTGAAAGGCGGCCGGGGAATTGCAAAGTCCGAAGGGCATGACCTGATATTCAAATAGCCCATACTTGGTGCGGAAGGCAGTCTTCCATTCATCGCCCTCTTTTACTCGTACCAAGTGGTAAGCTCCTCTAAGATCCATCTTTGTATATATGCATGCATATCTGACTTGGTCCAGGAGTTCAGGGATCAAAGGTAACGGATATCTATTCTTAACGGTGATCTGGTTCAGGGAGCGATAATCGATACAAGTTCTAAGGTCTCCTTCCTTTTTTGGAACGAAGAACAAAGCTGAAGAAGCAGGGGACTTGGAAGGACGAATAAACCCATTCGCCAGGTATTGATCCAGGTATTGTCGAAGGTGAAGGTTCTCAGGCTCGGTGAGGGCATAAATTCTACTACAAGGAGGAGTAGATCCAGGTATCAGGTCTATCTGGCAGTCATAAGACCTATGAGGAGGTAGAGTGTTAGCCTGATCCTTCCGAAAAACATCTTGGTATTCAAGGTATTCGGGAGGTAACTGGGGAGTCTCTGAAGAAATTGCTGCCAGTGCAACACCAGGTGGAGGGTGACAAGTAGAGACACATTCTGGAAACTGGACCGTTCTTGCTCGCCAATCGATCAGAGGATTGTGTTTCTCTAACCAAGGTATTCCTAGAATAATCTGAAACTGAGGGGCCTTGATCACATCGAACACGATCTTCTCATGGTGTCCATCTTGACTTACTAGCGTCACCTCTTGAGTGGTATGCGTTACAGGCCCGGAGGCTATCTCCGTACCATCCACCGTAGTAATGACGTCCTTTACAGCCTTGGGACAAAGAGTTAGATTCATCCTCAAAACCATTTCATGATCCACATAATTGCCGATGGCACCGCTGTCGACGTAAGCTTCAATTGCATGTAATCGATCCGGATTATCAGGGCTAATGAGGACCATAGGTATCACGAAATGCGAGGTCACGGAACTGGTTTTCACACTCGGCAAGAGGACCTCTATTCTTGTCGGGCGAGGTCGTTTCCCTGCTCAGAGTTTGTAACTTTGGTAACTG